>NW_004955464.1:1342616-1492306 GCF_000276665.1 Chinchilla lanigera
AGGAGGAAGAAGAGATTAGAAGCAAGGCTGGAGGACAAAGGTGAGATCATGCAAACTTTGGGAAACTGATGAAGAAGATGTAGGGAATGAGAGAAGGAAGAAATAAAAACAACAGAACAATGGCAATGAAAAATCGAGACACTGTGTGCACGCTCATAAAAACAAGAAGAAATAATCAAGAAAACACAAAGCAAAACAAAAAAAAACAAGGAAAGAGAAAGGAAAAAAGAAATAATGTCCAACTTCAAGGTGTGTCTTTGCTGTCACTGCTAGACAGTGTGGGCAGACAGAGTCCAGATTCAAGTTGATTAATCTTAGTGAGCCCACCATTCTTTTACAGTGGGGTAGTGGATAATCCCAGCAAGGCTATACCTTTAGTTCCACTGAAGTTTAGTGGTTTCTGGCTGTGAGTCTGAGACCAGATTTACTTAGCCTGCAGCAGTTTGTGTGCCTCCTGCTGGCTTGAGTTTGGCTCCTTGACCTCTTGCTGAATTGAATTTGGCAATCTGATCCTGTCACTGAGAGTCAGTACATGGAGTTGTAGCAGTTCTGAATTCTGAGCTCAGTAGGCCCCTCTCCAAGATGGCTACTAGCCAACCTCCCTCTCCTGGGGGATGTCTGAACCTCAGTCACTCACCAGTCACTGCAGTCGGCTGCGTCCATTGCTTTATTTTGGTACATTTCTCCATGGAGGCCTCTGGGGTCACCAGTAGTCCCTGTGCATCTGCAGGTTCGAGCTGCCCCTTTCACACACTGAGTCTGGAGTCAATGAGAGAGCAGTGCCTACCACCTCATTCTTAATTGAAATCTCTCTCTTTGCTCTCCCCATGGGCTTCAGTTCTCACTTCAGATCCTTCCTGGTCCCTGGCGACCAACTTCCGTCTTTTTCTTAATCCAAGCACTTGGTTTTATCCCACGTCTGGACACTAAATCTCAGAGAGGCTCTTTCTCTGCTGCTCACCACTCTGCCATCTTCCCAGAAGTCCCATTATGTTTTAACATATTGTACTTGCTCTGTTGTTTCTCTTCTTACCTCTGAGATTGTGACTATATATGTTAGCCTTTCATATTTCTCATTTTTATTTTTGTGTTTTCCATGTTTAGGCATTTACTGTATGTTTTTCACTGTCTTCTTTTCACTAATCTTTTCAGTTGGGTTCATTAATTAAACTCACGTTTGAGTTTTACATTTCAGTTATTATATCTTTTCATTCTAGAATTTCCATTTGATTTTTTATAAGATTCAGTTCTCTGGTGAAATTCTCCATTTTGCCATATATTTCTTTATTTATATTTTCTTGAATGTATTCCTCATACGCCTCATTTACTCTCATAAGTGGATTATGTCTGAGTCTATTTCTGTGGTCTGCATTTCCCTTGGTCTTGTTTCTTGTTGTGGTTGCTTATTTTGAATTGAATGGTGCATATTTCATCTAAGTAGATACATTGGCTCTAAAGGATATTTTCTTCCACCAAAGGGATTCTTGTGTTTGGTTAGCTCATTGAGTATAGCATATCACTTCTCATCAGAGCTAATCATCCTAAAGTACATTGCATTTTAAGGTACATTGTGTTTGCATCTTGCAGTATACATTGCATTTAAGGTACATTGCATTTGCAAGAGGGTTGCCATTCTGGAAAGCCTCTTGAAGGCTTGAAGTGTGTACCTTATTCCTCCTCAACTTTATCTTTTGGCATCATAGCACCAAGAGACTTCTGAGGTCTCTATTTAGTTTTTTGGGCTACTTTTTATTTAACTATTTTACCTCTTATCTGAGCCGTTTAAGAGCAGTAAATTAGCCTAAAGTTTTGGTTGTATTCTAGACTTCTCATAATTTGGCTGCCCTGAGGAGTCTTATTTCTAACTGTTAGTATTCTAGCTTTGTCAGACGCTGAATGCTTTCTTTATCTACCTCTTTCTAGTTGCATTTCAGTTGAATTCTCACATTTTTAGCCTCTTGCCCTTCACTGCTTAAACCTCCTCAAAGTCACTGAGGGCAAGAGCCACACAGAGGTCAGACTCACTTCAGTGAGCTCTCTTTCTCTTAGGGATTTGGCTTCTCCAGCCATAGTAATTCAAACCTTTGAAGAAGTATTCTTTTCAGTTTTTTCAGGTTTTCTTTTGTTTTGGGAGGAACATTGGTTATTAGATGCTACTTTATTACTACTAGAAGAGGAATTCCCCATCTTTTTCATTGGAGTAACTACGCAATATTCTGTAATAGGGATAATGAATTTCATTATTTACCTATTAATGAGCCATTTATTTCCAGTTTTTTGTTATTGTGGTAGATAATTCTGAAAAGGTATCATCATTCATCTATCTTTGAGCTTCTATAAGTTTTTATAGCTGTGGGATAGGTAGCTACAAGATTGCTAAAATCATCATTTTTATTTCTAAAAGATACTCCCACTTATTCCAAAATGTTAATAGCAAATCTCACCAACATATGAGAATGCCTGTTTTTTTAATGCCCATATCAACACTGTTTTCAATTTTTAAATTTTTATCAATTTAGGCAAAAAATTTCACATTGCTTTAAAAATTCGTGTTTTTCTTACCTCCTGGTAAAGTTGAATACATTGTCTCCTTTTATTGGCTGTTTTATTTCCTCTTTTCCAGATTGCCTGTTATTATGTTTTGGTTGGTAGTTTTAAAAGAGCATATTATAGACTCTGTATTTAGAAAGTCTGAATCAGTAGAAAGATGATGACACTTTAGTCTGAAAGTGTTTAAGAGCAGCTTATTGATTCTGATACCCAGGCAGATTTGGCTTTTACTACTTTAAGTATTTGAACTCCAGTTTGTGTTTTGAGGTGGTAAGTTCAATTTTCTGTTTTATTTGAAATAGAAGAATGAATTTAGGGAAGTTAATGAAGAAATACTAATATTCTTTGGTTATTTATAAATTACCAGCCTTTTTTTTTAAAAAAAGTATATCTGAAAAAAATATCTTTCATAAAATAAAAGTATATTTGGTTAGGTAGAACTATGATTCCCTTTCCTAAGGCACACTAGACATTGTTGCATTGTGTATACTGCATGACTTTCTGCTAGTTGTGATAATGTGGTCTATTTAGTTCAAAGGAGAAAGAGCTGTTGCTACAGATGTTAAGTCATAAATACATAGTGATATAGATAATGTCTTTATTTCGGAACACTTTAGGATAGAAAAATGCCATTTCTGAAATACAAGTATTTATTTCCTGTCAAAAAAGAAAAACAGTATAAAAGCCTTGGATATTATTATTTGTGCTGCCATTTATTCTGTGGTAGCACTTTTTTGGATAATAGCACCATTATCCATCATTTAGTACTTATTATATGCCAGGACTGTGCTCAGTGTTGCATGTATGTTGCCTAATCATATCTGTTTTATAGTAATTCTATGAAGTAGTCATTGTTATGATCGTCATCTCTATTTTACAGAGGAAGGAGCTAAAATCCACATAGGTCAAGTCACTTTCATGTTCATGGGAATAAATAGTAAAGCTGTGATTCAAACCAAGCATATATGATTTACAGTTCCATGCCTCTACCACGAGGACATTTCCCTAATCAGCTTGTCTGCTTAGTGTTGTCATATCCCATGCTCACTTTTCTCTTTATCTTGTTCTACTTTTAGTAGCACTTGATACTATTAACTGTATTTCTTTCAGAAAGTTATGTGTATATTTGTGTGTGTAGCCACAGATTTCAGTGTAGTATTATGAATTCATAATAAAAGGAGTAGCCCTCTCTGCACTTCCTAATACCTCAGAGGGAATTACCTTAAACCTTTTTAGCTCTGTCTATGTAATATGTTTGTGTAATATATTTGTGGGGTTAAGTGTAATGTCAGTGTTATGGCAGAAATTCCCCTGGCATAAATTGGGCTGTATTCCACAAGAGACCCAAGTTTAATGAGAACAAAACCAGAGTTTAATTTTGAGGCTAGCCACCCTCACTTCCATTTGCCAATCTGGAAGTGGGGCCAATGGCCAAATTCGTTCCACCTTATATACATTTTGGTTTCCATTTTTGGTTTCCATGGCAATAGATTGGGATGTTACATTCACTGACCCCGGTGGGCATATGGTCTTTCTCTCATCCTGTTGGACCCCAGGTCAGTTGTAGGTTCCATGTCCAACCATGATAGATGTTTCTCCCATTACATTCCATTTGTCTCCTTTTTTACAACCTATGCATTCCTTTAGGGTTACAGTGTTTACCTAGGCCCAGGTGGTGGAACTGCCCAGGCAGGGTCACAGAAGG
Source organism: Chinchilla lanigera (assembly GCF_000276665.1). NCBI lineage: Eukaryota > Metazoa > Chordata > Mammalia > Rodentia > Chinchillidae > Chinchilla > Chinchilla lanigera. The sequence goes on from NW_004955464.1 coordinate 1,346,872, forward strand.
TTACCTAGGCCTAGGCACCCCTTATCTCGGGGAGACATTCCTGGGCAGAGTTGATCTGGGGAATTAGATCTTACACTGTCCCGGGAGGCTTCCCAAGGCACCGTGTAGACTTTTACTAAAACTATTTTATCTAAAATAGTATGCTAAGATTCATTGCCCCCTACATCAGTTCATTGGTTTTGGGATCTGCCGAGGGGCCGTGATGACACTTGTGGGTATGTGTGGCTGAGTCATGGAGTGTGGCGTTGGGATCTGTATCTGGCCCTGACCCCTTCCTTTTTGACAGTGCTTCTCTGCTCTGCTTCCTGGCTGCCTTGAACGAAGCAGCTTTCCTCTGCCACACCTTTCTGCTATGATACTTCTGCCTGTGAACTGAGTTAGTGAGCAGATCAAAGACTGAATCCCCCTCAGATATGAACCAACTGTAAGCCAAGTTAAACCTTTCCTCTTTTAAATTGAGGGTGTCAAGTGTCATTGTGTCTAGCAACAAGACTGACTGCATATTTCATAATTTCTTTATTCATTAAGTTTAGATATTATCTATTGGCTTCTCATAATGGAAGAGTCAGTCTTTTATAATGTAATGATTTTATGTGCCTATTTCTACCTGTATTTTTAAAAAAAATAAAAATGGTACTGGCCATTGAACTATGGCCTCACACTGAGCTTTATGGCCAGCTCTTTTTATTTTTTATTTTAATTGAGGTCTTAATAGGTTGTTAACTCGTCCAGGCTGGGTTTGAAATTTTGATTCTCCTGCCTCAGCCTCCCAGAGTGCTGGAATTACAGAAGAATAATACCATGTTCAGCTGTGTTACTATTTTTTTAAGTGTCTATTCAAATCTTTTACCATATTCTAATTAGACAGGTTATTTTCTTACCACTGACTTTAGAGTTTTTTTTTAATGTATTCCAGACAAAGATATTTATTGTTTATATGGTTTGAAAATGGTTTTTCTTCATGTGTAGTCTTCTTTTTCTTAACAGGGTGTTTTGGTTTTTGATTTCAGTTATTTTTAAAAAATTTCTTTATTTTGCTGAGCAAGCAACTTAATTTCAGTGAGTTTGAGGAACCCAGAAGAGCTTCTGTACCAATTTCTGGGGCCCTGCTTCCTTCTGGTGCCTTACTCTAGAACCTCAGACCACTTCTGCAGCCCTCCAGCGCTCCTTCACTGAGTGAGAGGTACTGTTCTTCACTTGGGTCTGTCTCCCCATCTTGTGGTCAGGTACTGCCACCTGTCAGACAGTAGGGGTGCATCTGGGTGTCACCTGACATGCTTCTCTTCTCAAGGATCACAGGCCTGTCCTGCCTATTATTCATTACCTGGAAACATCTGCCTTGTGTATTTGTCCAGCTTTATTGTTACTTATGATGAGAGGACAAGTGAAAGGATATTTATTCTCGTGTGACTGGGAGCTTGTGTAAGTCTTCAGATTTGTAAGCCTTAGACTTCAAGGTTCTTTCCTGAATATAATATAACCCTTTCTCCTCTAGTGTTGGGGAATCGGTCAGCTGCCAGGAAGCAGTATAGTGTGGTGATAGTATGTGGGTGCTGGAACTACACTGTCCAAGTTTGAGAATCTGATTTGCCAGAGAGAGAAGTAGCTGTGTGATCTTGAGCAAGTTATTTTTCCTTTTGTAGCTCAACTTTCTTCCTTTGTATTCTAGGAAGAGTAATTGGACCCTCTCATAGAGTTAATACAGTTAAAATCCGTAGTCTTTTAAATTTTTGTATTCAAGTATTTCTGTGTTGTTTTCTTTCTTTCACAAGTACTTCAAATGTAGTGTGCTCAGTATTAAATGCTTGATTTACCCTCACCTACTTCTAATTTGTCTTCTTTTTCTCAACAAGCATATGACCTTATATTCAGCTTCTTTTTTCAAAAGCCAGGAGTCCACTGTAATTCTTTTCTTTAACAGTCACATCTCATTTTTTACCAAGTCATGAGAATTCTATGTATAAAATATATCATAGTGTGTACCCCTCTGTACTACAATATCTTTTATCTGAACTTTTGCATCAGCCTCGTTATAACTTGCATTGATTCCATATGCACTCCCCTTTATCCCATTCGCCATCCTGCTGCAAATAATAAGCAAGGCCATTACGTTGGAATACTCACTTTCTCAAAATAAGGTGTACGTGGATATTGACCTGCACTTGTCTCCAGAGCTTTCATTTTCTGGGTTGATCCACTGCCTACTTCTGCTGGATTTGTTCTTTGTATAAGTGTTAATGTAGAAAAGACAGATCATTCAGACCCAGGTGCTGGGTCATCTGTGTTATGCTGATTTTTATTTGTTAATTAAACATATATTTATAGTGTGCCTACTTTCTGCCACGTAGGATTACAGATACCTTCATGGGAGTCAGAATTTGAAGAGGAGAAGAGACATTCAATGAACACTTCTAGCAAAGTGTGGAATATTGTGACAGACATACGTAGGAGACATTCATCCCATGGGAGAATGTTACAGAGAGAGGCAAGGTGGTCTAAGGGTTAGGAAGACAGCCTAGGGAATACACTGAGTCAGAAATATTTAAAATGGAGCTCTGGAGGATAAATAGTAATATCTTAGTGTAGGAAGTCTTTGGAGGGGGCGGTTTGTTATAACAAACAGCATGTTCAGAAGCAAGAAAAACAGTGATATATTCCAGGGATTGAAAATTCAGTGGAGCTAAAACGAAGATAGACTTCAAGAGCGCCAGTGGCAAAACATCAGCTGAAAGGTATGGAGGAGCTTGTTTGTTAGTAATTTTAAGGATTTTTATGCCATATCTCACATTGGGATTTGGACTTTGGACTCCATGTCAAATGGACCTTTGAATTCTTTATCTCCTTCAACCATAGCCAAATTGCTTCACCTGTTCAACTCTGTTTTCTAGTCTGAAAAGTGAGCATAATGATAGCACTTACCTCAAACTGTTCTTTCAGGTATCTTGGACTTGATTCTCAGTTGTGGCCTGTATCCTCCTTTTTGGGCTTCTCTGTCTCTCTGTAGTGATGGGGATCACACTGAGGGTTTCACATGTGCTAGACAGTTGTTCTACCACTGAGCTATACCACAGGTCCTCCACCGTTAGACTCATGTGACTTCTTGCCATTTAATACTCAAATCATGTAACATAGTTCTCCTGTTCCTGATTCCTAGGTTGCTTTGTCACATGCCTAGGAGAGAATGCGTTGACCCAAGGACACAAATGCCTCAGGTTCTCTGAAGTTTTGGCAGCTATAGTTATCTTTGTCCACTAATAATTTGGCATTCTAATTTTATGTCAGTCTTGTGAGCTCACTTAATGGAAACTATTCTTGAGAGGTAGATCTCTTCATTATCTGCTGTTCCATTGGATTTGTGAGCTTTCAAGCCCAAGGGCCACTAATATGGAAAATTCACTGAAATGAAGTTACTCTTGAGGTCTCTTTGGAAATAGGCAGCTCACCTTTCCTGGAGTTCTGTCTGCATGTACATGGTCTTAGTTGTGAGTTTATTTTGCATGCTTATATTTTTATAGTTTTAATTTCTTATTTTGATAGTTATCATTATATAAAGTATCTGATTAATAGTATGTCCAGTTATCAGCTGTCAGAAAGATACCCTATTAAGTATTTGATTTTGTTGACTGTGTATTCATTTGTCACTGTAAAGAAATTTTCACACTTTATGGTCTTTAACAGAAATGACTTTTATTTTTTTAATTTCACAGGCAACTAAACTATCCATTTTCATTTTTAGGTATTTTTTTTAAGTTTGAAAAAAACCAGATTTTTCTAGTGGTTCTAAACTGAGCATTCTGCATGCTTACTTTGGCTTGTTACAGTGACTAGGAAGGCGTGGGGATTGCTGTGTTTGGTGGATGAGAACTAGGGGTGATAAATTCCCCAAAGTGGCCTCAAGGGCTCTCACAGGCAGGAATTGTCCAGCTCCCCCAAGCTTTTAATCTCCTTCTGGGAAACTGCCTGGAGGTTCTTCAAGTAACCTAAGGTAGCTATGCCAATAGCACCATCTAGTGAGGCGTTACATCACACACACTATTGATTTTCCTTAAAGAAAGAGGAGAAAATTTAAAACTCTAAACTTTATGTAAAATAGTAGATTGCAGAATCATAGTTTTGGAGCAGGAAGGAATGTTGGAGTTAGTGTAATTCACCTTCTCCTTTTATATTTGGGGTTTTTTTTTTTTTGGTTTTTCTCCGGTACCGGGAACCGAACTCATGACCTTGCACTTGCCAGGCAGGTGCTTTGCCACTGAGCTAAATCCCCAGCCCCACCTTCTCCTTTTATATGTAAGGAAACTAGAGTCCAAAAAGTTAGTATGACTTAACTAATAACATATCTAATTAGTAGCAAGGGTCCTGGCTTTTGTTTCCCAGGTTAGTATTCTGAGCTTTTGTCACAGTAAACTGCCATTGAGATTTATTTAGGTTGCTATTTTAGTTTCTTAGCTTATTCACTTAAGAAGAAAAAACAGTTAATGAAGAGAACATTTCCTTTAATAAGTGTGTTGTGAAATAATTTGATAATACTCACATTATGCCTACTATCTTAGTTCAAACCTAGTTTTATCATTCACAAAATGAGTGTTCACTTACAGTTGCTATGATTTGAGCTCTTAAGTGTTGAGTCATATAATAAAACTCTAAAGACAGAGAAAATATGTATACATGAAAATTTATTTAAAACTTAGTATTTTGATTGATGAACTAATATGCAATCAGAAGATGCAGAAAATTTGTGCAGAAACTTTTACACTAAAATTAAATATACCACAAAATATGTTTCCTATTTCTCTTTTGTGTTGGGACATATACAGGCTTTTTTTTATAAATCAGATTTTCATTTTTCTTTTTTAGTGAGGAGGATTGACAAACACTAAGAATGGTTTAGCTGAAACTATCTTGAGACTATGTCATATTCAGTTGGAAGAGAACAGTTTTAAATTGTTGACTAGAAAAAAGTTTAGAGAGGATATGGGCTACAATTGTGATGATGCCATCAGCAGTATTGGAAAATGATGAAGTTGTGGTGGTTTGTGAGACACAACTGAATTGGTTTGCTGTGGGTGGTGAGGACAGTGATGATGGACCAACAGTGGCCACAATAGTAATATAAGTGACATTTTCCCACGTGCTGGGCGTTATTTTGAGTGTGTTACATGTGTTAATCTTGAAATCTTTATTAAAAGCCATGAAGCGTAGGTCCAGTTATTATCCTCATTTACAGGTGATACAGAGCAATAGAGAAGTAATTTGGCAAAGGTTTCACAGATAGTAAGGTTTTTCCTGCTGCAGGTCTCAGAGGTACATTCGTTTCTGTCATGGAACTTTCTTATTTTAACTATTGGAAACAATTTTGATCTTCTGCAGTATTACCTCTAAAATAATTTCATTTTTATATAGTATTGGTCCTCTTACATTTTGTCTTATACAGCTCAGTGTATTTTTCTAGCTGCAGGAGTCCAACTACCCTATGCTGTGACCCTTTGTAAAAGTTGTCTCGGATGATGCTTTTGCTGACATCTTGTTTGTGTGGAATACAGGAAAGAGTACCAGAATGACTGAGACAAGTGTATGCTGTTAACAGCATTCAAAAAAGATCCAGAGTTGCCCAGTGTGGTGGTGCACACTTGTAATTCCAGCACTCGGGAGGCCGAGTCAGGAGGATTGCTGTGAGTTCGAGACCAGCCTGGGCTACATAGTGAATTCAAAGCTCTACCTGGAGTATACAGCAAGACCTTGTCATCATTCCTGCTTTGCCAAAAAAAAAAAAAAAAAAAAATTCAGAATTGATAGTAGAAGGATTTACCCCTTGGAGGCTAGGATGGGTGATAGGTGTTTTGTTATAGAGTCTAGTGCATAGAAAGAGAAAATTCATACACACGTCTCATCTTTTATTTCTAAGGAACATTTTGACTACAGGTAGGATACAGCCAGGCTTTAACTTGGTCTAGATCTATTTGTACATTTTTTTTCTAGTGTTGTTTTAGCATTGGGAAATGTTCAAATTATAAGGGCAGTTCTTACGCTACTGTACTCTGAATATCATAGCTCATTGAGTTTCTAATTGAATATTAGTAAGTTCTTTATCAATTAATATTCCCTTAATGTATATTCATGAATATTGTTAATTATAGTCTGGATTAAATTAGATCCTTCTTTACTCATAAATTGATGACATCATCACTTGTGAACAAACATATTGTAATTACAGTAGTCCTCTGATTGATCACTAGGGAAAGGAGGAGTAATAATAGTGTTCTCTGTGTTCTCAGTTTTGGACAGCCTGCTTTGCAAGAGTTATCACATTGGCCCTTATAATTTACTGCTATAATTTCAGTATTACAAATGAACCTGAGGCTCTTGGAGATGGAATTTTTGGCCAAGGGCATAAACTCTTACACCAGACTACCTGAGTTCAAGTTGTGGCCCTGCCATGAGCTTTGTGACCTTTGGCAAGTTATTTAAATATGGCCCTTGATTTCCTCAGCTGCTCTGTAAATTGAAGGTAAGAATAATACTTATCTCACAAGGTATTTTGTGGATTAAATGAGTTAACAAGTGAATTAATGTTTTTAATGTCCCTAGTACAGTGCCTAGCATATGGCATCAAATAAAGAAAGAAAGAAAGAAAGAAAGAAAGAAAGAAAGAAAGAAAGAAAGAAAGAAAGAAGGAAAGAAATGACTTACTTTGAAGCCAGATCTTTCTCTGTAGTCTTTCCATTATCTCAGCTTGCTGCCTCAAAACGAATTTTAAGATCAGTGTATTTCACTAATACATGCTTCCTGTATTTTTCTGGCTAGTTGTCATTACCAGTTTTGTAGTAAGAAGAGAAGGTTATCTAGAGCCTTATCCTTTCTCTGTGTACTCACAGATGCTTTATAAACGTAAGTTTCACATATTTGCATTTGTTTTATTGAGACAAATGAGTTAAGCTTATTTTGAATACTTATTTTAAAAATATTTTCATTTTGGTATATAATTATCACTTTATTTCTCTCGTGGTAAGAACATGAGATCAATTTATTATTTATTTTTATTTTTACTTTTTGGATATTTTTGAGTCTTTCTGTGTAGCCCCGGTTGGCCTTGAACTTGCAGTCTTTCTGCCTCAACTTCCCGAGTGTTGGATTATACCTGTGGACCGCTGCACTTGTCTTAAATTTTAAAGTGCATAAGACAGTATTGACTAAAGGAACTATGTTGTACAGCTGATCTATAGGACTTAGTCATTTTGCAAAACTAAGGCTTCATGACCATTGGCTAGCATCTCCCTATTTCTTACTCCCAGTCCCTCACACGCACTATTCTATTCTGTTTCTATGAATTTGATTATTTTTAATACTTACCATAGGTTGAATCATGTAGTATTTGTTTTTTTTTTGTGACTGACTTACGTAACTTGGCTTAATGTCCTCCAAGTTCATCCATGCTGTTGCGTATGGAGGGATTTCCTTGTTTGCTAAGGCTGAATAATATTTTGTTATATGTTTATACTATACCACACTTTCTTAATTTATTCATCTGTTGATGAACATTTAAATTGTTTCCACCTCTTGGCTATTATGAATAATGTGGCAGTTTATGTGTGAGAGCATATCTGTATTTGAGATCCTGTTTTAAACTCTTGGATAAATACCTAGAAGTGGAATAGCTGAAACATATGGCAGTTCTATTTTTAATTTTTTTGACTATCCTCCGTTCTGTTTTCCATAGTGACTACACCCTGTTACATTTCCACAAGCAATATACAAAGGTTCTAGTTTCTTCCCATTCTTGACTTTATTTAAAAAAGAAATTTTATAATAGCAATCCTTACAGGTGTGAGGTGATACCTCATCATAATTTTGATTTGAATTTCCCTGATCATTAGTGATACTAAATATTTTTTCATATTTTTCATATTTTTGTTGGTTATTTGTATGGCAATTTTGGGAGTGTTTATTCATGTCCTTCACCCATTTTAATTGAATTAATATTTCTTCTATTGAGTTGTAGATATTCCTTATGCATTTAGGTATTCTTATAATATTTAGATATTAATTCTTTATCTCATATATATTATATATATGTTTTGTCCACTTCATAGGTTGGTTTCTCATTCTATTAATGCTGTTTTTTGCTCTGCAGAAGATTTGTGGTTTGATAATAGTCCCATTTATCTACTTTTGCTTTTGTTGCCTATTTTTGCTTTTGGTGTCATATCCAAGAAATTGTTGCCAAGACCAATGTTGTGAAGCTTTCTTTCTGTTTTCTTCAAGTGTTATAGCTTTAATTCATATATTTAATTCTTCAATCCATTTTCAGTTTTTTTAAAAATATGATGTGAAGGTCCAGTTTCATTCTTATTTGAATGTGGATATCCAGTGTTCCTAGCACCATTTGTTGTAAGATTGTATATTCTGCATACCCTGATGAAGAGCTGTATGTGGGTGTTTTTATTTTTGGGCTCTGTGTTTTGTTCTGCTTTAATGATTGTTGTGCTACTATATTTCCCCGATAAAAAGGATTATACTAATTTTTGCTTCAAAAGATTAAATACGACTTATTTTTAGGAGATGTTGTATTTTTTCATATAAAACAATCTACATTCATGTATAAAATCTACATTTATTCAGATATAGTCATGTCATCTTCTGGAACATCATCATAACTCTGCAAACCCCAAATTCTGGCCTGAATTTCTTGTAGCTCCGTTTCCTGTAGAACAAGTGGCCATGATCTCTCATGTCTATCAACAGAGCTCTCCTTAAATGAGTGCTTCTTCTCCATGTAGCTCATAGTGCATTGGCAACACAGCTGTCAGTGATTTTATCCCATGAATTCTTCACCCAAGTCATGACTTACTCCTTACAGGCTGGACTTCACAGTTTCCACTAAATCAACTTACTTGGAGACGTAGGAGACAGGAGTAGCAACAAAAATAGTGACAGTTAAGAATGATGGGCCACACAAAAATGATGAAAAATTGCAGGCACCAAAATTTAGAAAATGAGTGCATTAGAAACATACATTACATCACACAATGTATTGAATTATGAGGATTCATATTAGACACAACCATGACTGTTATCAAGTATGCACGTTATTTGTGCATTGTGTCTATATTCCAGTTGGGCATTTGGTAATAAGTCTCAAATTCATCTGTTTACATAGGCATTTCTGTCTCATCCAAAGATGCCTCATGGTTAGTTACAAATACTTAATTATAATTTGTATTATCATTTATTTAAAGTATCAATGTCAATATTATTTATTTGTATTTAATTACCTATTAATATTATTATTTTATAATTCAGTATGTCTGTTGTTTGTTGCAATAGACATTAAATGCATCTGTCTGGCCGAGGATCTTAATTGGGGCTTATTTTTGGGGTAGGGCTTATTTTCTAGTTAGGTCTTATTTTTAGGGAAACATTGTAGTACCATACTACTTTAATTACTGTAGCTATTTTGAAATTAAGAGGCATGGTGTTTCCAGCTTTGTGTTACCTCATGATTGCTTTGGCTATTCTGGTGGTTCATAAGAATTTTAGAATTTTTTTCTGTTTCTGTAAAAATGCCATTAGGATTTTGATAGGGATTGCATTGACTGTGTAGATCACTTTTGATGATATGGACATTTTAACATTATTAAGTCTTCTAACTTATTTAATTTCAGTCTTTTGTAGTTTTCAGTTTCTAAGTCTTTTATCACTTTAGTGAAGTTTATTTTTTTTGGTACTTATAAATTCTGTTTTTTCCTTCATTTCTTTTTCAGATGATCTATTGTTAGTGTGTATGCTTAACTGGTTTTGTATGTTAGTTTTGTAACCTGAACTTTACAAAATTTCTTATTAGTACATGTTTGTGATATATAATAAATACATTTATCATGGGGAACTTATGCATAGATATATCCCATCTTGATCCTTTTACATCCCCCTCCTGCCTCCTGTCACCCCCATCACTGATCCCATTCCTATCTCCATAGTCCGTCTCCCTATTTTTACCATCTTTCTTTTGCTCTTTCAATAATTTATACTTCATTTTTTTTTCTCCTAAGGATTTCTTTTTTTTTATTTTAAAAAGAATTAAAAACAAAAGAACAATACCAAAATGCCAACAACATAGACAAAACCAAAACAAAGCAAAAATGGTAAGAATGATACAGGGTTTCAGAAACAAATGATACAGATTAACAGTGATTGTTATATTACATATTTTTATCTTCATCGAAGTTGGTCAGATTACCAGATATAAGAATGCAAGATTGATCAAACCATTAAAGAGAATAAAGAATGAAACAAAAAATTGTAAATGATACAGAGTTTCACTAAATAAGATGATACGAATTCAACAATGGTAGTTATATTGCATATTGTTGTCTTCAAATTAGTTGTTCAGATCACCAGATGTAAGCATGCAAAATGGGTCAAAAAAAATAAAGCCTTAACTGTTCCTTTCAATAAACCATTAGACATCAGCAGTACATTTATCCCAGCTGTCCTTCTGTATACATATATATATTTTCCCTTCTTTCTTTCTTTGTCTCCTTTCCCTCACCCCAGTTTCTTCTTTTGAACAGTTTCTTTCTCTTTCTTAATATCTATTGTATGTTTTTGGTTTTATTTACTCTTTTATGTTCTTACACTAGGGAGACAATATGAAGTTTACACATGTAGGTCTGATTTACCTTACTTCTGAGTATGGTCTCTAGTTGCATACATTTACCTATAAAAGCCTCGAGTTTATCTTTTTATAGCTGAGTAATACTCCATTGTATAAAAATATTATATCTTTTTTACCATTTCTCAGTTGATGGGCATTTGGGTTGTTTCCAAGATTGAGGTATGACAAATTGTGCTGCTATAAACATGGGCCCACGTATACCACTGTGGTATGTATGACATTTTCAGTTCTTATGGGAAAATACCCAGGAAGGGAATAGCTGGGTTAAGTGGGATTTCTAATCCTGGTTTTGTGAGGAATCTCCACACTCATTTCGACAGTGGTTTCATCAGTCTACACTCCCACTAGCAGTGGAGAAGGGTTCCTTTTTCCCCACAGTCTCCCCAGCATTTATTATTGGTTGATTTCTTAATGATAACCATTCTTTCTGGGGTGAGGTGGAATCTCAGTGTTATTTTAATTTGCATTTCTCTAATGACCAATGATGTTGAACAGTTTTTCATATACTGTTCACCATTATATTTCTTCATCTGAGAAGTGTGTATTCATCTCAGATATCCATTTTTGGATTGTGTCTGAATTCTGGGGGCCTGATTTTTTTTATATATTCTAGATAGAAGTCTTTTGTCTGAGGGGCAGTTGGCTAAAATTTTTTTCCCAATTTGTGGGTTTTGTTTTTAGTCTGTTGGTGATTTCTTTTGATGTGCAAAAACTTTTCGTAAGAGGAGATCCCAGTTGTTAATTCTTTCAAGTATTTTCCGTGCAGTTTGGTTTTTGTTCATGAAGTCTCTGCCTACCTGTAAGTCTTGGGTTTTTGTTCATGACATCTCTGCCTAGCCCTAAGTCTTCAAGTTTTGTACCTGCTTTCTCTTCCAGCAGATTTAGTGTTTCTGTTTTAATATTTAGATGTTTGATCCATTTTGACTTTAGTGCATGGTGATAGACATAGGTCTAGTTTTAGTCTTTGGCATGTGGAGAGCCAGTTTTTCCAGCACTGTTTATTAAAGAGGCTATCTTTCTTCCAGTGAACAAGTTTGACCCCTTGTCAAAGATAAGGTGGCTGAGTGTGTTTGTCCTTGTGTCTGCATCTTCTAATCTGTTCCATTGATCTTCAAGTCTGTTTTTGTGCCCATATCATGCTGATTTTATCACAGTAGCTTTGTGGTATAATTTCATGTCAGGGATTGTGATGCCTCCCACCTTGCTTTTGTTGCCCAGGATTGCTTTTGCTATTCTAGGCCTCTTCTGGTTCCAAGTGAAGTTTAGGAATGTTTTCTCTAGATCTGTGCGGTATACTAATGGTATTTCAATTGGGATTGCATTGAATCTGTACAATTTTGGGAGTATGGCCATTTTCACAGTGTTTTTTTTTTATTTTCACAATGTTGTTTCTTCCTATCCATGAGCAAGGTATATCTTCCCATTTTTTGAAATCCTCTTCAATCTCTTTTTTCAGAGTACTATAATTTACAGTGTATGTATCATTTACTTCTTTTGTTAGATTGATTCCTAAGTATTTTATTTTTTTAGGTGCTATTTTGAAAGGTGTGGTTTCCCTAATTTCTCTCTCAGTGTTTGTTGTTTGTGTACAGGAATCCTATTGATTTTTGAGTGATGACTTTGTATCTGGCTATGTACTGAATTTGTTTATTAATTCTAGGAGTCTTTTGGTGGAGTCTTTGGGGTCTTCTATATGGAGTATCATGTCATCTACAAATAATGGTAATTTTACTTCTTCATTTCCTATTCTTGTTCCTTTTATTTCTCTCTCTTGTCTGATTGCTCTGGCTAATAGACCCAGAACTATATTGAATAGGAGTGATGACAGTAGACATTCATGTCTTGTTCCTGAATTTAAAGTGAAAGCTTTCAATTTTTATCCATTTAATATGATGTTTGTCATTGGTTTGTCATAGATGGCTTTGATCAGATTGAGGTAAAGACCATCTGTTCCTATTTTCTGTAAGTTTTTATCATGAATGAGTATTGGACTTTATCAAAGCTTTTCCTGCATCAACTGAGATGATCATGTGATTTTTGTCTTTCTCTCTGTTGATATGGTATATTACATTAATTGACTTGTATATATTGAACCATCCCTGTGTTCCTGGGATGAATCCCACTTGGTCATGTTGTGTAATCTTGATGATTTGTTTCTTTCTATTGGCTAGTATTTTAGTGAGAATTTTTGCATCAATATTCATCAGGGAGGTTGGCCTGTAGTTCTCTTTTCTGGTTGGGTCTTTTTCTGGTTTTGGTATCAGGGTAATACTTGCCTCCAGGAATGACTTGGGGAGAATTCCTTCCCTGTCAGTTTCATTAAAGAGTTTGAGAAGAATTGGTGTAAAGTCTTTTCTAAATTTCTTGTAGAATTCAGTTGTGAATCCGTCAGGACCTGGGCTTTTCTTTGTTGCCAAGGTTTTTTATTACATTTTCAATTTTGTTGGCTGATATTGAATTACTCAGAATTTTTATGTCTTCTTCATTCTGCTTTGATAATTGATGTGTATCTAGGAATCTGTCCATTTCCTCTGTATTTTCCATCCTGTGAGAGTAAAGATTTTCAAAGTAGATACTGGGATCTTCTCAATTTCTACAGGATCTGTAGTGATTTCATCCCTTTCATTCCTTATTGCATGAATTTCAAGTTTTTCTATCTTTTTATTTATAAGGTGGTCAAGGGGTTCATCAGTTTCATTTATTCTTTCAAAGAACCAACTCTTTGATTCATTAATTCTTTGTATTTGTTTTCTTAGTCTCAGTTGCATTAATTTGTGCTCTGAGCTTTATAATTTCCTGTCTTCATTAGACTTTGGACTTAACTTGCTTTTCTTTTTCTAGAAGCTTGAGGTACAGCATAAGGTTGTTTATTTGTGCCCATTCTGTTTTCCTGATATGGGAATTCACTGCTATAAATTTCCCTCTGAGGACTGTTTACATTGCATCCCACAGGTTTCTGTTAGTTGTATCTGCATTTTTGTTTGATTTTAGATAATGTTTAATTTCATCTATAACCCATTGGTTGTTCAGGAGGGTGTTATTTAATTTCCATGTGTTTAGGGAGTTTTTGCTGTTTTTTTGGTCATTAATTTATAATTTCATTGCACCATGGTCCGGTAGTATGCATGGGATAATTTCAATTCCTTTGCATTTACTTAAGCATGTTTTATGTGTTAGCATATGGTCTATTTTAGAGAACGTCCCTTGTGCAGCTGTGAAGAATGTGTATTCTGAGGTTGTTGGGTGGAACACTCTGTAAAGATCTACTAAGTCTATTAATTCTGTTACTTCTTTGCTTATTGTTGGTCAGTTGATTTATCTCTTTGTGACAATGGGGGTGTTAAAGTTCTCTGTTAACGATTGTGTTACTACTTACTTCATTTTTCATGTCTGTTAAAATTTGTCTTATATTGTTGGATGTGCCTATATTTGGTGCATAGGTGTTTATGATTGTTATCTCTTCCTCTTGAAGTTTTCCCCTAACAAGTATGTAGTGACCTTCTTTTTCTCTTTTGATCATTCTTGGTTTCAAGTTCACATTGTCTGCAAACATAATAGCTGCACCCACTTTTTTCTGGGTTCCTGTTGCATGGAGTATTGTTTTTCATCCTTTGATTTTTCAGTCTGTGAATTTCCCTTTGAGTTAAATGTGTTTCTTGTAGATAGCATAGTGTTGGATTTTGTTTCTTGATCCACTCTACCAGTTTGCTTCTTTTAATTGGTGAATTGAGACTGTTTACATTGATGGTTATAACTGATATGTATTGGCTTATTTTTGTCACATTATTTTCCTGTTGTTAGTTTCTCCTTTTTCTCACTGTTGAATTGCTTGCTCTGCTTGGTGGTTCTTTCCTGTTGTTCTTGAAGTTCTGATCATTTTTATCTCTTTCTAGAATATCTTTCAGTACTCTATTTAGTGTTGATTTGGCGCTAATGAATTTCTTCAGTTGTTCTTTATCATGGAAATATTTTATTTCTCCATTAAGTTTGAATGATAGTTTTGCAGGGTAAATCAATCTGAGTTGGGAGTTGTGTTATTTCATGGCCTGAAATCATTCCAACCTCTTCTTGACTTGACGGTTTGTGTTTAGAAATCTGCTGTGACTCTTATGGGCTTTCCTTTATAGGTGATCTGTTTATTTTCTCTAATAGCTTGTACTATTCTGTTCTTTTGCTGAATTTCTGGGATCTTAATCACTGTATGTCTGAGTGTAGATTTATTTTGGGTTTTGTCTAAGGGGAATACTAGATGCCTCACTTACCTGTATGTCTGATTCTTTTTGCGTGCTTGGGAAATTTTCTGCTCTTGTTTCTGCAAATAGTCTTTTCATGTCATTTGTGTTGATGCCTGCCGTTTCCTGGACATCTGTTGATCTTACATTGTTTCTCTTTTCTTTGTCTTGCAGTTGTAGAATTGTTATTTCCTGGTTCCTTGTTATTTTTAAGAGATCCTTCCTTTCACAGTCATTAGTGGTGATGCAGTTTTTAAGGTCTGAAAGTCTATCGTCAGCATGGTTCAATTGGTTTTGTGAGCTTTCCATGGAATTTTTATTTTCCTGCATATCTGTTTGAATCTGTTTCATGCATTCTAGTTCTTTTGTATATTGTTCATTCAAGGTTTCTATAATTTTTCTATGCTCCTCTATTTTCTTATCTATGTCTTCTTTGGATGTACTGAGCAATTCTTTCATTATGGTTGTCATTTCTTTTTTTTACCTGAGAGATTATTTGTGATCTGATGTCTTTTATGCCCTGATGGAGTTTTTTCTTTACTTCAATTGCTATCATTTCAGAAATTTCAGGTGTATGACTTCTAAGCTCTTCTGTGTCAATGTCTCCTGCACTTGTTCTGTGTGGCATAGATATCTGAGATTGTATTTTGCTGCTTCGTTTTGTTATTTTTGAAGATCCAGAGGTTCCCTGAAGCTCAGCCTCACTCCCATGATGGTGTGGGATTGGTGGGGCAAGGATCAGAAGGTCCCCAGTGCTCAGTGTGGCTCCTGTGATGGTGTATGGGGGTAGGGTGTGGTCGCAGACGCTCCTGAAGCTTTCTGGCATTCATTTGACTCCCACGCCAGTGGGGAAGGGGCAGGGAAGCTCAGTGGGGTTCCTGAAGCTTTCTGGGGTTCAGCCTGGCTTCTCAAGGGTGGGAGTGGTGCAGGTCATGGTCACTGAGGCTTCCCATGCTGCTGGGAACCCAGCCCAGTTCCCACGCCGATGGTGGTGGTGGTGGTGGTGGTGGTGGTGGTCTCAGGGCACAGTCACCAAGGCTGGTGATGCTGTCCTGCTTTCAGCTCAGCTCCTTTATACTTTGTTTTTTGTATAAGAGAAACCATGTGATATTTAACCTTCTGTGTCTGACTTATTTCACTTAGCGTTGTGGGGTCAAGATGCATCATTTTTCTACAAATGACTCAAATTTATCCTTCTTGATGGATGAGTAGTACCCTGCCATATATATATATATATATATATATATTACTTTTCTTTATACATTCATCTGTTGGGCATATGGGCTGCTTCCATGATTGAGCTACTATGAATTGTGCTGCTATAAACATGGGTATGCATGTATCACTGTAATACATCTTTAACTCATTTGGGAAGTGCTACATCCTGTGCAACCAGGGGATCCTGAGAGGGGGCAATGGAAGATTAAGAAAAGACAAGAGGCATAGGAAAAGGAAGACTGGGACATGGCCCTCTGATGGAGAGGCAGCCATGCTGCGCAGCCCCAATGTCTTTATTTATACAAAGTAATGAGTGGAAGCTTATGATGGGGTCAAAAGTGCAATGTGTGTTTTTCTGAGAACAGGGTTAATAAGGAGGAACACCAAGGGGCTGGAAACCTGCTGAGGAGCAGCTGAGCTAGGGGTTAACTTATTTACACAGTCTGCCTCTGGCATTTCATGTTTCTGGGACTGGCTTTGCTCTAGTCCCAAGGAGTTCACTGACCTCTGCTTCAGCCACTCCCCACAATTAAGATAGCCAAAAGAAGTACAGTTTGGTCAAATGAAATCTGTAGTTTTACTTTTTTGAGGAATCACCATATTGACTTTCATAAAGGTTGCACTAGTTTATATTCCCATCAGCAATGTAGGAGGGGCTCTTTTTCCCACAACCTTGCTAGTATTTGATTTTTAAGTTTTTGAAAGCCATTCTTTCTGGAGTAAGGTGGAATCTCAGTGTGTTTTGATTCACATTTCTCTAGTGGCCAGAGATGCTGAACTCCATTTCGTGTACCCATTGGCCATTTGTACTAAATGTGTTAGTTCTAACAGTGTATGTGGGTGTGTGTCTTTTGGAGACTTTTACATAAAAGATCATGTCATCTGTAAAGATAACATTTTACTTCTTTCCTTCTGATTTGGATGCCTTTTTTTTTTTTTTTTCTTGCCTGACCAAGACTTAGTACTGTTTTGAATAAAAATGGTGTGTTTAGATATTTGTGTCTTGTTCCTGATCTCATAGGAAAAGCTTTCAACTTTTCACTATTGAGTTAAATGTTAGCTGTAGGCTTATATATTTACTGTGTAAAGGTATAGTCCTTTTGTATTGCTGAGAGGTCTTTTTTTTTTTATCATGAAAGGATAACGGGTTTTGTCATTTGATTTTTCTGCATTTCGTGACATATTTTTGCCCTTTGTTCTATTAATGTGATGTATCACATACACTGATTTGCATATGTTGAGCCATCCTCACATCTCAGGGATAAATCTCATTTGATCAGGATAGATGATCTTCTTAGTATATTCAGTTTGATGGTATTTTGTTGCTCATATTTATATCTATGGTTATGAAGGATATCAAGTTCTTAAAATGGCCTTTTCTAGTTTTGACATCACGGTAATGTTGACTTCATAAAAGTAATTTGTACATAATCTCTTATGTGTGATTATTTTTGGAAGAGTGTGGTAAGGATTGGCATTAGTTCTTTAAATATTTGGTAGAGTTCAGCCAATGGGAGGAGACTTTTTATTATTGATTCAGTCTTATGTTATCAATCTGTTCAGATTTTCTTTTCTCATGATTCAGTCTTGTTAAGTTGTCTAGAAATACATACATTTTTTCTGGTTATCTAATTAGTTGGCATATAATTGTTCACAGTAGTCTCTTATGATCCTTTTTATTTTTGCATATTCATGTACTGTCTCTTTCATTTCTTTTTTTTTTTTTTTTTGTTTTTGTCCGGTTTTTCTCCGGTACCGGGAACTGAACTCACGACCTTGCACTTGCCAGGCAGGTGCTTTGCCGCTGAGCTAAATCCCCAGCCCCTGTCTCTTTCATTTCTGATTTCATATATTTTATTCCCTTTTTGTTATTCTAGCTAGAGGTTTACCTCTTGTCACTTCAAAAAAGCCAACTCAACTTTGATGATCTTTTGTATTGTTTTTCTAGTCTCTGTTTCACTTATTTCTGTTGTGGTATGTATTATTTTCTTCCTTATGATATCTGTAGACTTTTTAAAAATTCTTTTTATAGTTCCTTCAGGCATGACGTTAGGCTATTTTGAGGTCTTTTTGGTATAGGCGTATTGTGATAAGCCTTCTTAGGACTGTATTTGTTGTCTCCCATTAATTTTGGTTTGTTGTATTTCTATTTTTGTTTGTTTTGAGCTTTTTGCAGTATGTTTTTAATGCCTTCATTTACTAATTTTCTTCTTCAGGAATATCTTATTTAATTTACACGTATTTTGGAATTTTCCAAAGTTCCTGCTGGTATTAACTTGTAATTCTATAACATGGTTGGAAAAGATACTCAATATAATTCAGTCTTTTTAAATTTGTTGAAGTTTGTTTTGTGTCCTAATATTTGATCTAT
This sequence comes from Chinchilla lanigera, assembly GCF_000276665.1. Classification (NCBI taxonomy): domain Eukaryota; kingdom Metazoa; phylum Chordata; class Mammalia; order Rodentia; family Chinchillidae; genus Chinchilla; species Chinchilla lanigera. Next base: position 1,365,362 of record NW_004955464.1, read on the forward strand.
CCTAGAGAATATTTGTAGAAGAGCATGCATTCTTTTGCAGTTAGATAAAATGTTTGTATATGTGTTAGGTCCAACAACATAAAGTGTTGTTTAATATTTCCATATTATTCTTTTTGTGTATGATCTGTTCATTGTTGAAATTGGAGTGTTGAATTTCCCTACCATTGTTATACTGCAGTTTGTCTCTTCAGATCCTTTAATGTTTGTTTTATATATTTAGATACACTTTGTAATTGTAATAGCCTCTTGATGAATTAATCTTTTGTCTCTTTTTACATTTTTTGGCTTAAAGTATATTTTGTCTGATATACATAGTTACTTTGCTTTCTTTTGGCTTCCATTTGTGTTGAATATCTTTTTCATTCAATCTGTGTGTCCTTAAAAGTGAAGTGGGTCTTTTGTAAGCATATAGTGGCAAATTGTTTTTAAAAATCTATTTACTCTGTCTTTTTATTAGAAATTTTAATCCATTTACATCCAAGATAATTATTGATAAGTAAAAACCTATTGCTGCTATTTTGCTGTTTTCTGACTGTCATAGGTTGTTTCCTGGTTGTCTTTGTTTTTTCCTCTTGCTGTTTTCCTTTGCAATTTTTTTTTTTTTATGGTGAGGTGCATGTATTTATCTATTTGTTTGATTCTTCTAAAGATTTGTGCTTTGTTGTTTCCATGAGGCTTATTTAGAACATTATATGCTTAAATTAATCTATTTGAAGCTGATAACCAGTGAACATCAAACTCCACACCCTCCTCCATTTTAAGTTTTCGATGCCAGAGTTTATATCATTTTGTAATGTGGATTTCTTTTTTTTTTTCTTTTTGTGACAGGGTCTCGCTATGCAGTTCAGGCTGGCCTTGAGCTCACTTTGTAGCCCAGGCTGGTCTCGAACTTGCTCCTGCCTCAGCCTCCTAAGTGCTGGGACTATAGGCGTGCACCACCATGCATAGCTGTAATGTGGATTTCTTGACAGTGTGTTTAGGTATAGTTGCTATTAATAGTGTGTCCTTTAATGCTCATATTGGAGATAAAAGTGCCTTCCATACCATCACTGCGATCTTAGAGTGTTCTAAATATGCCTGTTTTATGTTTCATGTTATTAATTAACCACTTATGAGCCTAATTATGTATTTAAATATAGGATGGCCAAAAATTGCATATTTTAATTTCTATAAGATAATAGAACAATAAATATAAAAATGACAGTTTTATCAAATTTATTTAATACTTTGTGTATGATGTATCTTAAAACATTCAATATACAACACAATGTTACAATCTGAACAGTAATATCTAGTCTCTAAATTTGTTTTGCATTATTGTCTTTCTTTGAACAACACACTTTACACTGTCATGTTGGTCTTCCCTTTTTTTCTGTGGTGATATAATTTTGATAAAATGTCTGCCCACTAAATGTAACAGTGAAGATGTCAATGATTGATGCCCTGGTTGTTGTTTTTTTTATTTTTTTAACTTAAATTTTTTTTCATTTTATTGAAGAAAGGTAAAACAATTTCATAACAAAATAGGAGAATAACAATAGTTAATACACTGCATACTGTCATCTAAAGTAGTTATCCAGAGTACAAGATATGGGCATAAAAAATTCTCCAATTGATATTAGCCTGAACCTTCCTTTTTAATGAACTAAGCGATACTAATAGTATAGGTAACTTGTGATTTTCTCCCTTTTCCCTTCCTTCTTTTTCCCTTTCCCATATTTTTTTTTTTCCGGTACCAGGAATCGAACTCACAACCTTGCGCTTGCCAGGCAGGTGCTGTGCCGCTGAGCTAAATCTTCAGCCCCTCCCTTTCCCATATTCTAGTTCTTTTTTCCTTTTAAACAATTTCTTATCATTTTACAATATCTCTTGTACATTTTAGACCTTATTTACTCTTTCAATTTATCAAACCAGGGAAGAGAATACCAGGTTTATACATGTGAGTCTGGTCTTAAGTACAGGCATGTGTTTACCTATAAAAGTCTCAAGTTCATCCTTCTTTATTGCAAAGTAGTACTCCATTGTATAAAAATAACCACATCTTTTTTAGCCATTCTTACGTTGATGGGGATTTGGGTTGTTTCCAAGATTTTGCTATTACAAATTGTACTGCTATAAATATGGCAGTGATACCATATATATTGCTGTGGTATGATGTTTTTAATACTTCTGGGATGATACACAGAGGGAGAATAGCCAGGTTGAATGGGATCTCTAATCTTAGTTTTTTGAGGAATCTCCACACTGATTTCTGTAGTGATTGCACCAGTCAGCACTACCAGCAGCAGTGGAGAAGGGTTTCCTTTTTCACCACCACCCCTCCAGTTTTTGTAATTATTTGATTTCTTGATGGTAACCATTCTTTCTGGGGAGAGATGAAATTTCAGTATTGTTTTAATTTGCATTTCTTGAATAACCAACGCTGTTGAACATTTTTTCATATATTTATTTGCCATTTGTATTTCTTCATCTGAGAAGTATGTATTCATCTCAGATGCCCATTTTTGGATTGGGTCTTTGAATTTGGGGGTCTGATTTTTTTCAATTCTTTGTATGTTCAGATAGAAGTCCTTTCTCAGAGGTTCAGTTGGCTAATTTTTTTCCCACTTTGTGAGTTGTGTATTCACTCAGTGATTTCTATGGTGTGCAAAAGCTTTTTAATAAGATGAGATCCCAGTTGTCAGTTCTTTGAAGTATTTCCCCATGCAGTTTGGTTTTTGTTCATATGAGCTTTCTGCCTATCCCTATGTCTTTGAGATTTTTACCTACTTTCTTTTTCAGTAGATGTAATGTTTCTGTTTTAATATTTTGATCTTTGATCCATTTTGACTTTAGTGCATGGTGATTAGACTTGGGTCTAGTTTTAGTTTTTGCTATGTAGAAAGCCAGTTTTTTTCAGCCGCATTTATTAACAAGGCTGTCTTTCTTCCAGTGAACATGTTTGGCCCCTTTGTCAAAGATAAGGTGACTGAGTGTGTTTGTAGTTGTTTCTGCATCTTCTAATCTGTTCTGTTAATCTTCAGATCTGTGTTTTTTTGTCAGTACCATGCTGATTTTATCACAGTAGGTTTGTAGTAGAATTTCAAATCGGGGATTGTGATACCTCCTGCCTTGCCTTTGCTGCCTAGGATTGCCATTGCTATTCTAGGTCTCTTTTGTTTCCAAATTAATTTTAGGAGTATTTTTTCTAGATTTGTGAGGTGTGATAATGGTATTTTGGTTGGGATTGTATTATACCTGTATAATAGTTTTAGGAGTATGGCCATTTTCATAATGTTGTTTCTTCCTATCCATGAGCAAGGGATATATTTTCATTTTGTGATATCTTCTTAGATCTTTTTCAGAGTACTGTAATTTTTCACTGTATAGAAATTTTACTACTTTTGTTAGATTGATTCCTAATTATTTCATATTTTTGGATGCTATTGTGAAGGGTGTGGTTTCCCTAATTTCTGTCTCAGTGAGTTTGTTGTTTGTGTACAGGAATGCTATTGGTATTTGAGCATTGACTTTATATCCAGCTATGCTACTGAATTTGTTTATTAAATGTAGAAATCTTTCAGTGGAATTTTTGGAGTCTTCTATGTAGAGTATCATGTGATCTGTGAATGATAATTTCACTGCTTCCTTTCCTATCCTTATTACTTTTATTTTCATATCTTACCTACTTGCTCTGGCTAATGTTTCCAGAACTATATTGAATAGGAGTGGTGACAATGGACATTGTTGTCTTGTTCCTGATTTTAAAGTAAAAGCTTCCACTTTTTTGTCCATTTAGTATGATGTTGGCTGTTGATTTGTCATAGATGGTTTTTATTGTGATTTTTTGGTAGCATTTTTATTATGAATGAGTGTTGGACTTTATCAAAAGCTTTTTCTGCATCTATTGAGATGATCATATGATTTTTTTCCTTTGGCTTTGTTGATATGGTGTACTACATTTATTGATTCACACATGTTAAACCATCCCTGCATTCCTGGGATGAATCTCACCTTGTCATGATGTATAATCTTCTTGATGATTTGCTGCATTCTGTTTATTAGTATTTTATTTAGGGTTGCTGCATCTATGTTTATTAGGGAGATTGACCTGTAGTTTTCTTTCTTGGTTGGGTCTTTCTCTTGTTTTGGTAACAGGATAATACTTGCCTCTAGGAATGAGTAAGGGAGAATTCCTTCCCTTTCATTCATTAAACAGTTTGAGAAGTATTGGCATTACATGCTCTCTAAATTTCTTGTAAAATTCAACTGTGAATCCATCAGGACCTGAGCTTTTCTTTGTTTGAAAGTGTTTTATTATGTGTTCAATTTCATTGATTGATACTGGGTTATTCAAGATTTTTTATATCTTATTGATTCAGCTTTGGTAATTCATATGTGTGTAGTAATCTGTACATTTCTTGTGTTTTCCATCCTATGAGAGTAAAGATTTTTGAAGTAGGTATTGATGATCTTCTGAATTTTTTTAGGATCTGTAGTGATTTCAACCTTTTCATTCTTTATTGCATGAATTTCAGTTTTTTCTTTCCTTTTCTTGATAAGGTTAGATAAGGCTAGGGGTTTATCAATTTTATTTATTCTTTCAAATAACCAACCCTTCAGTTCATTAATTCTGTGTATTGTTTTGTTAGTATCCTTTGCATTAATTTCTTTATTTCTTTATTTTTTGTTTTTTTCCGGTACTGGGAATTGAACTCACAACCTTGCGCTTGCCAGGTAGGTGCTATGCTGCTCAGCTAAATCCCCAGCCCCCATTGCATTAATTTCTGCTTGATTTTTATAATTTATTCTCTTCTTTGGGCTTTGGGCTGGATCTGCTCTTCTTTTGCTAGAAGCTTGAGGTGCAGCATAAGGTTGTTTATTTCTGTTTGTTCTGTTTTCCTGTGAGAATTCACTGCTATAAATTTCTCTCTGAGGACTGCTTTCATTGCATCCCACAGGTTCTTATTAGCTTATCTGCATTTTCATTTGCTTGTAAATATTGTTTAATTTCACCTTTAATTTTGGGTGTTATTTAATTCCAAGTGCTTATGGAGTTTTTATGATTTCTTTGGTCAATAGTTTCCAGTTGCATTGCACTGTGGTCAGATAATATGCATGGGATAACTTTAATTCCTTTGCATTTTCTTAAGCATGTTTTATGGGCTAGTGTATGGTCTATTTTAGAGACCAGCCCATGTCCAGCTGAAAACAGTGTGTATGGAATACTCAGTCCACTAAGCCCATTTATTCACAAGTTTGGTTTGGTTTTGTTCTTTCTTTGCTGATTTTTTTGTCTAGTTGATCTATCTCTTTGTGACAGTGGGGTGTTAAAGTCACCTGTTATGATTGTGTTATTGCTTATTTGATTTTTCATGTCTATTAAAATTTGTCTTGTATAGTTGGATGTTCCTATTTTTTTGTGTGTATGTTTGTGATTGTTATCTTTTCCTCTTTTGGTTTTCCCCTAATAAGTATATAGTGACCTTTATCTTTTTTGATCATTCTTGGTTTGAAGTTCACATTGGCTACAAACAGAATAGCTACCCCTGCTTTTTTTTGGTTCTTCTTGCATGGAATATTGTTTACCATCCTTCAACTTTCAGTCTAAGAATTGGAGTTAAATGTGTTTATTATATATAGCCTATTGTTGAATTTCATTTCTTGATCCACTCTGTTTCTTTTGATTGGTGAATTGAGGCCATTTACATTAATAGTTATAACTGATATGTATTGGCTTATCTTTGTCAGGTTATTTTTGTACTGTTGGCTCCCTTTTTTTCTTCTCTGTTTAGTTGGTTGTTCTGCTTGGTTGTTCCTTTATGTTGCTATTCTTGAAATTGTGGTCATTTTTATCTCTTTCTAGAATATCTTTCAGTACTCTGTGTATGGTTGGTTTGATATTCATGAATTTCTTCAGTTGTTCTTTGTCATGAAAGTATCTTACTTCTCCATTAATTTTGAAAGATAATTTTGCAGGGTACATCAATTTGGGTTGGATGTTGTTTTCTTTCATGACCTGAAATACTTCATTCCAAGTTCTTTTTCAGTTTATGGTTTGTTTTGAGAAATCTGCCATGATTCTAATGGGCTTCCCATTATAGGTGATCTGTTTCTTTTTTCTAACTGCTTTTAATATTCTGTTCTTGGGGCTGGGAATTTAGCTCAGTGGCAAAGCGCCTGCTCGGCAAGCGCAAGGTCGTGAGTTCGGTTCCCGGTACCGGAGAAAAACCAAAAAAACAAAAAAAACAAAAAAAACCAAAATATTCTGTTCTTGTGCTGAATTTCTTGGATCTTGATTATTGTATGTCTGGGTTTAGATTTATTTTGGTTACAGCTAATTGGAGTTCTGTATACCTCACTTGTTTGTATGTCAGATTCTTTTCCCATACTCGGGAAATTTTCTGCTATTACTTCTGCAAATAGTCTTTTTATATCATTTGTGTTGAGTCTTTATTTATTGTTGACCTATCAGTCTTATATTGTTTTCCTTTGTATCATTTTGCCCCTGTTGAATTGTGATTTTCTAGTTCTTTTTGTTTTTAAGATATCTTTTCTTTTTTGATCACTAGCTGTAATGCTATTTTCAAGGTCTAAAAGTCTGTCTTCAGTTTTGTTCAAGTGTTTTTGCCAGCTTTCAGTGGAATTTTTAATTTCCTGGATTTCTCTTTGAATCTGTTTTATGCATTCAAATTCTTTCCAACATTGTTCCATCCAGTTTTCAGTCATTTTTTTATGCTCCTCTATTTTTTATCTATGTCTTCTTTAGTTATGCTGAGCAATTCTTTCATTGTGGTTGTCATTTCTTTTTTTACCTGAGAGATTATTTCTGATCTGATTTTTTTCTATAGCCTGATGGAGTTGTTTCTTTACTTCTGTTGCTGTCATTTCAGAAATTTCAGGTGTGTGACTTCCAATTTCTTCTATGTTGATGTCTCCTGGACTTGTGGTTGGGCTGAAGGTCTTAGATTGCATTTTGCTCCTTTATTTTGACATTGGCTATTTCAACATAATTGTTTTATTTTGTTTTCTGTTGAAATCCCTGTGAGTTTTTGTAGCAAGCAGCTATATCGCTAATATCAAGGCCTCTTCCAGAGTAATCTGTAGTTCAGGGGTATCTCCTTTGTGTAGGAGATTCTTGGTTTGTGTCTGTCCCAAGATCCTCCCTTTCCAGTTAATTGACAATGAGATGTTGTTTTCTGTTTGGCTTGGTCAGCAGTCTTTTGGTGTAGGGCTGCGGTGAGGTTATTACCCAAGAGCTTCCCAAAATTATTATGTAAGTGAGAACAACTGATTACAACAGAATTGACATCCTAGCTACAGTAGTACAATTTGCAATAATCACAATTTACACGCTGACCAACTGTGATAACTGTTATTTTTGTAGTTTAGACCATAAGAGGAAAGTCTATAGTTAATATAATAGAACTGATGATAAATGAAGAGATTTTATGCAAAGTGTTTTCCTTTGTTAGAGTGGATTTACCCTGTATTCCTCTGGACAAGACAGTTGCTGTGTCCTGGGTGCTTCCTGCCCTGACTGCCCTACTTGTAGTGCAGGAGTATGGCCCAGGCACCAGAGTTCCTCCAGACCAAGCTCCCTGGATAGCAGAGGACTGGTGGGATGGGGCTTCTCCTTTCCCTTGCAGCTCACCTTCACTCCCATGATGGTGGGACAGCAGAGTTTCTCCCTTCCTGAGCAGCTCACTGAAGCTCCTGAGGTTCACTGAGGCTCAGCTTGGCTTCTGTGATGGTGGGGGCAGGGCAGGGGCGGATTTTCTCCCCTCCTAAGCAGCTCATTGAAGCTCTGGAGGCTCACCAAGGCTCACAGTTACTCCCGTGATGGTGACAGAGGGGTGGCAGGTGGAGTTTTCCCCTCACGAGTAGCTTACTGAAGCTCCCAAGACTCATCATGCTCAGCATGGCTCCTGCAATTGTTGGAGGGGACTGGGAGCTGGAATTTTTCCCCTCTTGAGCAGCTCACTGAAGCTCTCGAGGCTGAACAAGGCTCAGTGTTATTCCTGCCTGAAAATAGTTTTTTGGGTTTTTTTTTGTTTGTTTGTTTTCCGGTATCAGGAACTGAACTCACAACCTTGCGCCTGCCAGGCAGGCACTGTGCCACTGAGCTAAATCTCCAGCCCTGAAAATAATTTTTGTTGCAAACATTTTAATGTAATTCAGCAGTCTATCTCCCATCAGATACCTCATTTACCTTCTGAGGGTAGCAACAGTTAGTAGTTTCTTAAGTAGCCTTATAGAAATGTTCTATAATCCGCATTTATGAGGTATTTTGAATGGCTTATATATATTATCACATACATTGAGAAAAAGTAGATAATTTGATGTCCATTAAAAATAACTGTCTTTTCTTTCTGCATTTTTATTTGAAATCTTCTAGTGGGTACAGATTTGAAGTAAAATTTCTTTAGTGTCAAGTTGTCTGTTAAGACCTTAAAAACCTAGAAAATTTTAATTTTATGCTGAACATAGGTTATCTTTGGGGATGGGGTTATTATAAATGCTGCATGGGGACAGCAGTGACACAGGAGGGTGATAGTCTCGTATTTCTGTAATACCATATTGTTTGAGTTTTTTTTTAATAGCTATACACCTATTCTACTATTACTAAAATGGTGATAGAAAATGATTTAAAAATATGTAGGGATGGGCCACCCCATTTGTGACCTCTCCTGTAAATCCAGGAGGTATTGTCCTTCTTATTCCCAATAAAAATTCTTCTAACTTCCTCTTTTGACAACAAATATGTAGTGATATAAATGTTTTAAAATGTTCTCAGAACAAGCTTATGGTGTGTGTGCTCTTATTAATTTTGGTTTTAGGCTTGTGTGGATGTAAGAGCCAGTTCAGTGTTTTGGCAGCAGATGGAGTTTGCAGACATCCTCCATGGTCACCCCAAGTTGCCAGAGTGGTTGTCTACACACCCTTCTCATGGAAACCGAGCTGAGCACTTGGATAGACTTATACCACAGGTGAGCTAACATTGCATAAGAATGGGAATTACTTTACTATATCATTTACTGGTAATGCTGTTCCTTCTTTTGCATAGAATAACAGTTATAACATGTCAGCTATTTTGATTATTATAATTATGGACTATCATTTTTCCAAGGACTGGACTAAAAAGTAAAATCTTACTTGTCCATATACCTTAAAAAATAAGTTGCTTTGTACAGTTGACTTTTTATAATGGTGAAGGTTTCACCCTTTAATTTTAACTGAATCAATCAAAGTTTAAAACAGGGCATATTGTTGTTTTCAATTTATTGATCATAATTTAATCAGTCCCTAGTGATGTAAGTTTTTTGTTAAAAAAAAAGATAGCAAGTAATGAGTTGTATAGTAGTTTGGGGTCAAATGGGCATTAATTTCAGTTGTTTTCTTAGGGAAAATAGTGTGGTAAAGGCCTGTTTCCCAGCTCATGAATGGCTGACTTCTGTAGTAACCTCACCGGGTAGAAGAAGCAAGAGGACTCTAATCCCAGTCACCAGGGTTCCACTGTCCTGAGAGAAGCGCTTTTGCAAGGCCTCACCCTTGGACACTATCACATCCAAATCTGGAGGGTCACAGACGTTCAGCAGCACTTCCTTAAGGAACACTTACCCCAACCCCATTCCATTTATTTATTTATTTTTTTTTTTTTGGTTTTTCTCCGGTACCAGGAACCGAACTCATGACCTTGCACTTGCCAGGCAGGCGCTTTTGCCGCTGAGCTAAATCCCCAGCCCCCCCATTCCATTTATATTCCTAATTTGAAGAAAAAGTATTTGAGAAAGAAATACAGTAAAACTTGCCTGATTTAGTATGTAGTGATCATTGATCTTACTGAAGGCAATGTAGGTCTTGCAGAATGTGTGTCTCATCACAGGCTGACTGTACGGGTATCACTGAGTCTCAGAGCCTCCTCTGTACTGCTACCCAAGACCCAGGGGTTTTTGAGCACCCTGTCTCAGGCATGAGCTTGTCTCCAAAGCCATAGCAAACCTATCATTTCTCTTGGAAATTCCTTTGTCTTTATTTTTACTTAATGAAATTTTAAAAATAGATGATCTGTTAAAGCATGATAATGAATTTTACTAGCCAACTTTGATAGAAAGCCTTTTCTAAATTCTGAGTTGTTATTTCATCAAATTACTGAGAATCTTCAGAGAGATTAAAAAATGTGCTTTAGAAAGTTTTTGTTTTTAAAATAATAATGAGTTGATTAATGAAAATGAAGAAAAATGGTTGGAGAAACAAATGTTATTTGGGAGACAGTGGTAAAGAAAAACATGGGAGTTATTTTTTTCTAAAAATAAACTATCCCAGTTCGGAAACTGAATTTGAAAACCTCAGATAAATTTCTTGTATGTTCCCCCCAAGTGATTAAATTCAATTTGAAAGCAATAAAACTCTACTACAATATTGGGAATAATTCAGTGGTTGAAGTGAAACTGATAATTAGAGGAAGGGTATACTGTTAATTAGAATACACAGTCATAACTCAGAGATTGTAATTCCCTCCTGCCACAGGTCTAATTTCTATGATGAAAGAAAGCAATTCCTCAGGCAGTGTACGGAATTGTGTGAATCTATACGTAACTAAGGACTACATTTTAAAATTATTTTGTTTAGCATTTTTTTCTACCCAAATGAATACCATGTTATATTCTGCCTCTGTCTTTTTATGTTTCTGATGGTGTGGCTTAAATGCTGTGTTCTTTAAAGCTAGTTAGCAATACAGTACAGCACCAGAGCGCAGACAGACCTAGGCCAGAGATGATGATTTCAGAGTTACTCCAAAAATGTGATGGTTGAAGCAGTGAGAGCAGTTGAGTTCATCTAGGAACTGAGTGGAAAGCAAGTTCTAGGACAGAAAAGCTAGAGTAGGTATTTTCCACATTTAATTGGTACGGAGAAGGACGTAGAGTGTTTTGAATTAGATTCATAGGGGAAGAAGAAAGGAAGATTCTGTGGTTCTATGGTAAGAACACAAATTTTGATAATTTTGATTCTTTAATTTAACTTACTGAAGATTATAAGTCATTTTATTGGATTCTTTGAATGTCATTACAAAAATATATTATTTCTTACCATAGACTGTCCATAGTTTAAGATATTGTAAGGTTATATTTTATGCCTTCAGTATTTACTAATCACCTGCTGTGTCATGTTGTTGGTGTGGTAGCTGATGTGAACTAAATAGCCAGAAATCCACCCTTCCTAAAGCATATTCTGCAGTACAGGAAGGCAGACAATAAAAAGAGGTGGTAGGAAAAGTTTGGCTCTCTGGGGTTCCTCTTATGAGGATACTAACAACATTGGATTAGGGCCCCAGATATATGACCTCATTTAACCTTAATTAACTCCTTGTAGCCTCTACCTCCAAATGTGTTCACATTGGAGCTTTAAAATACGAATTTGGGAGAGAATAGTTTCCTTAGCAGCTAGGTGATTGTGAGTGGAGGTGGGAGGGTGCTAGAATGGTGGTTCGAACGGGCTGGAGAATATGAGCCCCAGGAAACCCTGGCTTTGCGCACAGATGGGACACAAATGGAAGGTTGTGGCATCAACAGGCTCCAGCTTGTGTTGGGAAGGATATGGTCTGCAGCTCTCGCACAGCACTGAGTCATCTACTTTTGGAATACTTTGTCATAGTATATTTATTGTTCAAAAAGCAAAATAGTTCCTTTTCTATTTTGTTTTTTGAATCAAGATAATGCCCCAAATTGGAGAAAATAAACCCTCGCTATTTTTTTTCATGTGAATCCCAACATAAAACATTCGTAAATGCCTAGTGAAATATAATGCTGTGATCCACTAGCATTTAAAAGTGATAAATGTGTTTTAGTAATAATATTATTTGTAGTTAATAAGCTGATATAATTTTATTTACTTGAAATAATTAGTTAAATTTAGGAAACATATCGCCCATATTTTGGTTACCATAACAACTTAGATGAAAAATTGAAGAACAGATGTTTTATTAACCTGTTGATATTTAATAGCACGACAGTTGTAAAAGTATAGTTACACTGTTCAGACTAAATTTATGTATAAGCTTGTATTATAATTTGCCTTTGAAAGAGATGCCTAACTTAACTCTTTGAAAACCAGGAATTTTTATAAAATGGAATAGGTGTAAATAAGGGAAATTTACTTGAAAGATTAATTTTTAAACTACAAGTATTTGGATTAAATATTTTATTCTTTATGCCCCATCTTGTTCTCTCTTGGCATCTTCTTTTTAGGGGTGAAGAGGATGGAGAATGGTAGAACACACAAGAAAGACATTTAATTTGGAATTGTTGGTTGTTTATGTTATTATAATCAAAATTTTAAGGGTATTTATATTTAAGTGTTTTTATAGCTTTCAATGCCAGCTGTATTTATGAATTGTTTTTTAAATCTTGATGCTCAAATTTCTTGCAATCAATTTTTAGGTATCAGAATCACTCAGTGGCAAGCTGTAAATGCATTCATTTTATTTTATTTTATTTTTTATCTTTCGTTTTTTTTTTTTTTTCTGGTACCGGCAATCAAACTCACGACCTTGCTCTTGCCAGGCAGGCGCTGTGCCACTGAGCTAAACCCCCAGCCCAATGCGTTCATTTTAATCTCATCTTATTTTAATCCTTTAAACTTTCAGGAAGTTCTGGGTTTAAGCTCACATATAAAACATCCTTATGCATTTATAATTGGTCAGAGTAAAGGAATATATCATTAATATTATATATCTCATGAGCAGAAAAACATGAGTGTCTGACATTAAAGTGAAATGTCATTGTTGGCCAGTGTATACAAACATACCCTGTTCACCTTGCAGAATTTCATTTTGTCTGACATGGAGAGTGTTGAAGAAAAGGCAAATATCGTAGCAGCTCTTGTAATTGAGTTGGCCTCTGCATCATATAAGCCTGGAAGCCTCACAGTAACGCTGTCTGATACCCTAAAGCATGGTGATGTGTATCTGCTTGAGGGTGAAATGAATGGGCTGTTAGAAAAAATTGCTTTGGGGAGGAGTAGTGACATTTTTAGGGAAACATACAAAATGAGGGTGGCTTTTTCCCTTGAAATATCTTGTTTTCCCACTTAGGAAGTTTTTAATCCAATCATAAAGCCTATCTTGCATTAATTTTTTCCTTTTTAAGTTAAGCTTAATTGTTATCATTGATAGTTTATGAATAAATAATTGCTGTTTTGCTTGGTGAGTAGTAGCTAGAAAAATCCTAGTGTATAATAGTGAGTTGTTTCATAAGTATTAGTTGCTTCTGGGGATAAATATAGCCCATACTTTTTAAAAGTAAAATACATATGTTTATTATTTACAACTTCTTAAAAACGTGTATGTAAATATGGGGTACAACAAGATCATTTGATATTTGCATAGATTGTGGAATTGTCAGATCAAACTAACATATCCATCACCTCACATACATTTTTTTTTTTTTTTTGGTTACAACATTGAAAATCTCTACTCTTCGTAATTTTCAAGTATATGACTTTTCATTATTAGTTACTGTGGCCACAGTGCTGTGCTATAGATCTTCAGAACTTCTTTATACAATGTTGCAGAAAGTTTGTCCCTTTGACTAGTATTTCCCATCCCCACTCCTCCATCCTGCCCCTGCAGCTGTCATTCTTTCAACTTCTATGATTCTAGTGTTTTAGATCTAACATGTGAGGTTACTGTAGATGGCTAACTTAGATAGAAATATTATAGGCAGTCAGACAGAGCTAGCTCCTTGAAGGAGTCAGTATAGAAGTTTAGAACACATCACAACTGTGGGTTGAGGTGCATCTGAAGATTAAAGTTACAATGGGCAGATTTACATACTTCCCTACAGAATAAACCAGAAGCTTGAGATACTATCACCATCCTTTTGAGATTTCCCATTTAAATAAACCATTGTCTCATTAGGGTTGGGCTATGCTCTAGTCCACTAAGAGTACTAAGACTAAAGATAAGACTAAGACTATAGATTATCAAACAAGGTTATGCTCTTGCTACTTTTAGATCAGTATTAGCCAAGTGGCTATACTTATATGTTGTTGGTTGGTTATAGTTTTGACCCATGTTGTGCCCTCCTCATGATTTTGCTGTATAAAACTTTCTCAGATAAATGGGCTTGTTGACAACCCATTTGGGATGCCTTCTGTCTCTGAGGAACTATTCTTATCTCCATCCTATTCACCAATAAATTTGCCTGCTCTTAACCTCCATTGTTCCTTAGAATTCATTCTTTGACTTTGGGGAACTCAAACTCATAGTATCTGACATCTTGAAAGGTGGGCCTTACATATTTTTCCTCTATACCAAGACCATACAGTATTTCTCTTTCTGTGCCAGCTTGTTCCACGTAATATAATACTCTCTGGATCCATCTGTATTGTTACAAATGGCAGGATTTCATCATTCTTTTATGTTAGTTGGCTATGAAATATTTTTATGTGAAAACCTTGCCTAGTTATTTTATAACTCCTGAGGACAATTGACCTATGATAAGATGACCTTATTTTAAAATTTTTGTGTACTTTATAATTTTCAATTTATACTTTAGATCACTTCAATAACAGGTCAGACTCTGATTTCCATTGTAGTTTATTAAAATAAATGAAATGAGTTTAAAGGATAAACTGTTTGAAAGGTAAGATTATGACTCATACAAATACAAAATGAATAAGTCTGAGATTTTATTTAACTCATTAGTGAGGGAAACTGATGTGCTACAACTAGTACAAAGGAGAATTCAAGAATTCAAGTGTGAACCAAGAAATTATAAATGAAATTAAGTTAAACAGGAAGACAGTGACAGTGATGTACTGAGTTCCTGTCCCCTGAAATTGAAGAATGAATTGTATAGGACAATGGAGGTTAAGGGTAGGAAAGGTTTACTGAGAGATAGCTAGCTCCTGAGAGACAGGACGGGTCCTGAGTGGGCTGCGACTGAGGCCCTTTGTCAGGGGTAATTTATACAGCAAAATCACAGCATGGGCTCAAGTGGGTCAAACTATAATCAACCAATAAGACGACAAGTATAGCTGCTTAGCTAATACTGTATTGAACAGGGTATATGGCTGACATTATTAACCTTGGCTTATCTATGATTTCTAAAACAGGACCATTTTGGGAAGAGATAGTCCAGGTGTTCTGGTCACCCACGTGCACGTCTGATGCATATCTGGATTTAATGAAATGAGTGGAACTAGCTACAGTACTGTGTAGTCTCAAGTTCTGTTTATCCTTTAGGGAAGTATACAAGTAGGGCTACTGAGACTTTATTGTGAGGCCTGGCCTTCAGATGCACCTGCAGCCATAATTCTGATGTCTTATTTTTCACGGACTTGCCCAGACCCTCTCTGCCTGTACATTAATTTCCTATCTACCTTAGCAGCTATAGTAGTCATAAATTTTATAAGTTCATTAACATATCTGTGTCAGTAGGCAGAACTAGTACTCCAGTATTTCTGAAAGCTTGCAAAGTCTTATTAGATCCCAGGAAATGATTCCTTTTGTTGGACTGAGTTCCTGGTATGTTCTCTGTGGTAGTCTTCCTCTGTCAGTACATTTCTAAACCTCAGGAAAGCTGAGCTCTCTTTTTTAAACCATTTAGTAGTCCTTTTTACTTTTATTTTATCAATAGGTATATTGGCAATAAGGAATATAAATGGATGCAAAACTGCTCCATTCCTAGGGCAGTAATCAGTTGCATTCTATCAGACAATAGTTTATTTCCATGACAGGTATCATTTTTATTTATTATTAACTTTTTACAGTTCACAAAGTTGTAAAATCATTCAAAGACCATGAAAGGTAGAGATAACCCTGAATGGTATACTTTATAGGGCACCTAATGATCTTTTCACTCATTTCAAAGATTTACATGACTCTTTCTTTTTATTTTCTATTGTCATTCATTTTCATTTCAAGGAAAGATACCAAATCAAATCATCCTTTGAGACTAGTATATAAATATAAATTTTATTTTATTTTTGAGTAGCCATATAGGCACTATCCTTGGCATATTTCTATTCTCATTAATTGTTATTAAATGTACTGGTAAGTTAGTCTTTAGATTGTAGTTACTGTGCTAAACTATTTAGGCCTTTTGAAAAATGTGTGGTTGCTTTCAGGAATTAAGGGAGAGATTTTGAAGTAGAGGTGATAGTGTAAATGAAAGTAATGGTTTTTCCCCTTAGTGAACACAAAGCTGAGTAACCTATCTGGAACAATAGAACAAACAGAAGAGACAACTCTGAAGGGCCATTAACAGTTATTTAAACTTGCAAATACAGCAGAGAAGCCATTAGTGGACAATGTATAGAGCAGAACTGATGCTCCAGAGCATAGTCTCATTGGTGTGGAAGATTGAAGAACATAGCACAACCAAGTGAAAACACCAAAAGCCCCCAAATATCTAAGAAATGAAATTCTGTTGCGAGGCACCAGGAAATCCAAGCTGTGTGTAGCAGTAGAATAGAAATCCATTTGTTCCTTTACTCATGTCTTTACTTCTTTGTGGTGCTTTATCACATTTATTGGTTTAGGTAGCATTTCTCAATTCCCAGAATATTATGCATGAAAATCTCAGAAGTGACAAAGCTCAGATAGTTAAAGTTATGAAGTGTTTAATCCTCCCTGGCAAAAGTAGACTCTTACAAGTTGTATAGGAAGAAGAGTTTTAAATTAAATACTCCACAGTAGAATGACATCGGACCCCAGAAAAGTATAAGTTTAAAGGTGAGGAAAACAAAAACCAGTGGAACTAGTACACTTTAATGTATCTAGTTATATCAAATTTTCTTTCTTGTGAGATGAAATATCTTTCCCAGTTAAAATGCAGAGCAGCATGTCAGTGAAGTACTTGCTGCATCAGCCCTCTTTCTAGGGATTATATCAACTATGTAGTTTAGTAGCGGGATCCAGGCCTAAGATCACTGGTCTCCTACTCAGAGGTGCGATAACAGAATAAAACACAGACAAAATGTGTATTTTATTTACAAGGCGCACTGCGATGGTCAAAGCCCAATGACAGGCTAAGACCACGCGGCATGGTATCTTTGACTTTTATTAGGTGTACAGCTTGATTTGGGGATGTGCTGGTGGGCTGCAGGAAGTGGTGGGGGTGAACTGCTGATGCAGTCAAGCCTCAAGAACTGAGGAACAGTGCATTTTTGGGTCATCACACAGGAACAGATCATGGTTAACTGGTAACCTGAGTGTCTGCTAACTGGATTACTGAGCTAGACAGAATTTGCATGTATCAAAATCCTTAGCTGCTGTGTTATCTTGCTTTGAGATGCCAGAACTTGACAGACTTTTGCTGGCCTCAGCTCTGGCTGTTGGCTTAAAGATTAACCTGTCGCTAAACCAGCCATGGCTCTCACCACAAGCTATGTAGGCCTACAACAGACTCTGAACTTATTTTTATGCCAATTTATTAATATTAATTATTGCCTGCTTGTACCACGCCAAGCTGGTCCTCAGTAGTTTAGTTTGTGTATTATAGTATTATAGCATTATAATATTCTTACAAATTATATTATGCTGCCATAAAACTACAGACCAAGTAAGGAACTCAAGAATGCAGTTTGGGCTGGAGTATAGCTCAGTGGCACAAGCTCCTGCCTAGCAAGCGCAAGGTCCTGAGTTCGATTCCCGGTACCAAAAAAAAAAAAAAAAAAAAAAGAAGAATTCAGTTAAATAAACTGAAAAGTAAGATGTAACTGACAAAAAATGAAATACTGACAGGCGTGATTGTGCTGCCTGTACTCCTAGTGCTCTGGGAGGATGAGGCAGGAAGATCACAAGTTCAAGCCCAACCTGGGCAACTTAGGAAGATGCTGTCTAAAATAAATAAATGGGCTATGAATATATCTTGGTGCAAGGGTCCTGGTTAATCCCTCATACCACACACATACATACAAGGAAACTAAATATTTTAAAAAGGAGTATATTTTCAAATGTATACAATTGATTCTTTTAAAATATTGGTCATACAACTTGAAAAAAATGATAAGTATATTTTTATAGCCAAGTTGTCAGAACATAGTGTTATTGCAATTTTAGGTTTACTAGAGGCAAAGAAACCAAGTGGCACTCAGAGAAATGGAAGGAACCCAGACTTATTATGCTGGTGGGCCCAGAGGAGTTCAGCACTCCAAAGTCTGAGCCGCAAGCCTGGGATGTGATAGCCTTATATAAGGAAGGGCTGTGGCGGGAAAAGGCAAGCAAGATAAGTTACAGAAGCAGAGCAAAGGCAGCTACTCAGAGGCGACAAGTTTACAGCTCTGCACATCTAGGTGACCTCAGCTGGCCTGGGAGTGAGAGGATTCAGTGAAGCTGTTTGCTTATCAGACCAGGGTGCATTTGGTATGGGAAAAGAAGAGGGGTGTCAGCAAGGGATGTCAGAGTTGAGAAGTTTTGTTTTCCTTAACAGTAGACAGTAAAATTAATACAAATTAAAAGATGATAGTCACATAAAAATTAAAATGTACATATATGAGAGAAATTGACCTGTAAAAATTTTTTTAAAGGTTAATAAATCTTATAATGATGTAGTTATATTTTGTGGGTTGTTGCCAAGACTATACTTAAATAAATTTTTATCAATTGAAATGTCTATAATTAATTTGTAATAGAAAAGAAATAGAACTGTTATAAGTGCTTCAGATAGAGAAAAAACAATTAATAAAGTAACAAGCAAAATAACAATAGTTGATTCTTCAGTAAATTTAGTTAAAATGGTAACATTGGATTGGTTAAACAAATATTAAAATGTAAATAAGATCATAGGTAAAGTAACATAAAATGAAGGAATAAAATAACATAAAACCAAAATATTTGGGAGAATGTTACTTTTAGTTAGATGATGTTAGTAAAGTCAAGATCAGCAGTAATTAAAAGTGTCTCTGTGTGTGTGTGTGTGTAAATTGCCAGAGAGGATGGAGCTAGAAGTAGAAACTGCAGTAACTAGAATGAACATCCTCAGATTAATTTTGGAAACAGATTAAGTACAAATAAGTCAAATAAAAACAACCTGAATTAACACATATAGTCATAACAATCAGCAAAGAAAAGAGCAAATACCCTGAAAAGGGGTTTATTTGCAGAATTTTTTCATAAGTTCAAATAATAATTATTTGGGGACTAATTAATTCTAGGTACAAAATATAAAAAGGGACATTATTAAGTATTGATTCATTTTCTGCTATATTATGAGCATAAATGATTTACTTTTGACATATTGATAAAAAATACCTTTAAACACATAGAGGCTAGGAGTGTGTCTCAGTGGCAGATTACTTGCCTAGCATTCACAAAGCCCTGGATTTGATCCCCAGCACCACACACACACAAAAAAAGAATTGGTGGACTTGGGTTATTTACTAGCAAATATTACAGTACTGTATTATTTACTATGAGCAAGTAAATCATTCTCCAGTTCATGGGTGACAGGAAGAGAAGCCATTCAGCACAGACAACTCTCGAGTCGACTTTGGTGGTTCTTTTCCTTCTGTTTCCTGTCCCTGAGAGCCTCTTTTGACTTCCTCCACAGTGTTCAGTGCGATGGGAGTCTGTGCTCTCCTCCTTCACAACTGCCTCTGCCCAGTACAAGCCACCTTTATTTTATTTTATTTTATTTTATTTTATTTTATTTCATTGTCTTTTTGAGGCAGGGTTTCACTGTGCAGTTCAGGCAGGCCTTGAGCTCACTTTGTAGCCAAGGCTGGCCTCAAACTCGCAGCAATCCTCCTGCCTCAACCTCCCAAGTGCTGGGATTACAGGTGTGCACCACTGTATCCAGCCTAAGCTGCCTTTGTACTAGTTACTACAGTCTGTTTTAGTCTCCCTACTTGATTTCCCACCTCAACTCATAACAGCCTGTTTGTAGTACATAGCCAGAATGATCTTTTCAGTGTAATTTCCTTGCTTAAAACCTTCCAGTGGTTTATCAACTAATTTTGAGTAAAAATCCCACTCCATGTTCAGTCTTTAAGTCACATAATTTGGACACTGTTTGCCCCTCTAATTTTATCAACCTGTTGCTTTCTGCGAGCTTCCTTGATTCCAGCTGTTTCATATCAAACTTATTCCTCCTCACAGTTTCTTGCTCATTTCTGTGCCTGAAATATCCTTTCCTCTGTTCTTCACACCTCCCTGGAGAGCTTGCTCTGGTCCCTCTGTCAAGTAGGCTGTCCTCCATGCACTCATTTTTGACACTTTAATACAGTATAGTGACCACCTCTGTGGGCTTAACTAAAATGAGCTTATTAGCTCACTTATTATCTGTCTTCTATCTTAGAACTTAAGGCCCTTGCTCCATTGCTGCATCCCTAGTGCCTGTGATGGTGTTTGAAATGCCTGAGAAACATTTAAGTGACTCCATGAAGTGTAGTTAGAGAGAAAAATTAGCAATATAATAGTGGGCTAAAAATAAAAAAGTTAGCAGTAGAATTGAATAGCTTTTCCACTCCTTTGTAGAACATTAGCATGTAGGAAATTATAGTTAGTAATGAAAAAAAGATGCTCATAGGGTGTGCTATTGTAAAAATGGCAGTGACTTAGCAGTCTTGGCTTTTGGTTTTCTTCATATGTAAAATTAAGATAGTATCTCCAAGCTGCTTGTGTTATGTACTTGTACATCTGTGTGGGTAAGATCCTGATATCCTCTTTCTTGCCTTGCTCCTTTATAAAAGATTGTAATGGTAAAGCATTCTACACTAGGCTCAATATTTTAAGTGTTTCACACCATAACATCAGTTTAGATGACATATGTAAATACCTGGCACGATGTAAGACACAAAATGATCAGTGAACAGTAAGTCCTTTTACTTCTAGTTGAAATCTTTAGGCTGGGGGCTGGGAATTTAGCTCAGTGGCAAAAGCGCCTGCCTGGCAAGCGCAAGGTCGTGAGTTCGGTTCCCGGTACCGGAGAAAAGCCAAAAAACCAAAAAAAAAAAAAAAAAAATAAAGAAATCTTTAGGCTGGTCAGTTCCAAATGTATTTCAGGCCTTTCTGGGGATTCTCAGAAGTATGTAAGTATCTTCCTGATTATAATTACACTATAAACCCTTAAGTGTTTTCCTTATGACATTTATCATAATGTCTTATTCATAGCTAATGTTCTATAAATGTTTAAAAATTCAACATGGATTTATTGTATATTACATGCAATAGTTAAACATGGAAAACAAAGCAAAGGATGTACAAAGATATAGTCTATCTGTAGTTTGGGAAATTAATAAGAGATTTGAATTTAAAAAAGTAAAATGATGTTGGCACCCTGACATGTAATAAAATAAATATAGAATGGAAAACAAAACAAAAAACCTAGAAAAATATTTTACTAAGGTACTAGATAAAAATCTTACACTACAAAATAGGTGAAGGTATAATAGAAATATATATGGTTTATAATAGGATTTTACTAGGTAGTGGGAAGAAAGAAATAGTTTATACATAAAAAAGTAATGATAGGAAACCTTCATGAAGAATATATAATTTTTAAGCAATTAAATGAACATAGGTTAGATATCTCCAAAGTACATTTATTAAATAAAAGTTTTATTCAGGAAGCATCAGATGATACAAAAGCATTAGCATAAAAAGCTTATAAGGCAAAAAAATATTAAAAACAAGCAGGTTCTAATCCTAGCTTTTTACTTCCAAGTCACCTTTTTTTCTTCATAATAAACTTATTTTCAGAGCAATTTTAGGTTCAGAGCAAAATTGAGAGGAAGGTACTGAGATTTCTTACCTGACCAGAATTACAGCCTCCCATGTGGTCAAAATCCTGCACTAAGTGCTACATTTATTATAACTGATCAACCATATTAACCCATCATTATTTCTCAAAGTCTGTAGTCATACTAGGACTTCCTCTTGGTAATAGGCCTTCTGTGGGTTTTGACTACTGTATAATGGTGCGTTTCTACCTTTTCAGTACCATACTGAATATGTCATGCCTGTTTACCCCCCATGCCAAACCTGGCAGCCGCTGATCTTTTACTGTATCCATCACTTTACCTTTTCCAGAATGTCATACAGCATTGAAGGCGAACCTTTTATAGCTTGCATTGATAGAAACAGCCACTGCGGCACGTGTGCCATAGGTTCACCACCACTGTCCTATAGCCTACTCAGATTGGCTTTTCTCAGGAACACACACTGATGGTTCCTCTGTGTCCTTTTGGGACTTGGCTGAGCATTTCTTCATTGAGCTGAATAATTCTCAGTTGTCTGGATGTACCACAGTGTATTTATCTATGCCTGTACTGGAAGATATCCTGGGTGCTTCCACATTTTGGCAAGCAAAGCTGTTAGAAGAGTATTCCAAGCTAGCTTTTTGTTTTCTGCCAGTCATTTAGCTTCTCTAGGGATCAATTTTCTCATCTATAAAATTTAGCTGATAATTTCTAAGGATTCTTAGACTTGAAGTTATTAGATTATCTGGCTAAAAATGATAAAACTTCATTATCCTGGTTGTGAATAAACTCCGATTTGCCTGAGTTGTGGA
The DNA here is from genome assembly GCF_000276665.1 of Chinchilla lanigera. NCBI lineage: Eukaryota > Metazoa > Chordata > Mammalia > Rodentia > Chinchillidae > Chinchilla > Chinchilla lanigera. The sequence continues at coordinate 1,387,858 of NW_004955464.1, forward strand.
CAACTTTATAAGTTGAAAAAGGATTTCTGGTAGAAGCAGTCTGGTCCATATTATAAAAATGTAATCTGTTCTTAGTTTTTTTTTTTTTTTATCAGATCCTTCTGTTTTGGGGATATACTTAAAGTAAAACAAAATGGAGTTTAAAAACTAAGGTTTTTTTTTTTTAAAAAGATTCTCATAGTAAAGTAATTCATAAAAGCCAAGTAAAACTGTGGGAACAACTGAAATGTCCCATAGTATAGAAATATGAAATGTATGAGGACAGAAATTAGAGCTGTTTGTTCTCACTGATGTGTACCTAGCACCTTACTCCAGTGTGGTATTCTACAGTAAGTGAGAGGATCTAAGAAAGAGCTTTTACCAAATACACAAAAGTGATGGAGGATGGCATTCTGTTCTCTTTGCTGTTTTGTGTGTTTCATTGCTAAACTCAGCTGTGCCAGATGTTGCCTGTTGAACACTAGTTTCCCCTTTTACCAGTGCCAGTGTGAGGCTTACACATGTGGTACAGCAGCCATGACAGGGAAACTTCACACTTGAAAAAGAAAATCAACATGGTCTCGAAGGAATTAACGTTGCAGTGAGTGTATGTCCCAGTTTTTGCCAAGAAAGTCTTGGCTTTTGCCTGATGTCTCGGTGTGAATCTCAATATCATCCCCTCTCCCCTCAGAGGTGTCCCTGTTTGAACAGTGTAAGTCACCCTTTAGCTCAGGATCTTTTAATTCACTGCAGTGCTGTAGTAAGGAAACATTTTCTTTTATTTCAATTCAATTTACCTGGACATTTATTTAACCTGAATCTATTGTGTTGTGAGATACAAAGGAAAATAACACAAAATCCCTGCTACCTGAAAAGTTCACATTAAATACTGTTTTTTCCTCTTTAGTTTGATAAAGTATAGTCTTACCAGTCAGAAGGGCTCCTAGCCCAGACTCCTGCCCATCCATTTGTAGAACTCCTTTCTGACTATCTCTGGCTGCATGCCTCCATCTCCCATGGCAGTGTTCCCATCTAAGAAGCCGTGCCTCACCACACTGCACTCTGGGTGGCTGAGATAATGCAGTTTCTTGCCCAATTATATTTGAGCCTGCTTCCAGGGTCCACATAGACCTCTTCCCTTAGGTCCTCATAGAGTTGTTCATCCAGAGATGGGAGAAGATCGCAGGCAGCAGCTTGGAGGCAGGAGCTAGAATAGGCTCTCCTCGGCCTTACACGTTCTGAAATTGTAGAATTTTAATTTTGCACCTGGTTTGTCAAGTAATTTTGGATGGCTATTCCTCAAAGCAGGAGAATAGAATGTATTTTATACAGTAGTTTATGACCTTGAGTTGAAGCTTGTAGATTTAGACACGTAGTATCTGGGCCTCAATTTGCATTTTTGCCATAGACTCCTAAGTAATAGAAGCAGACCTACTCAGAGTACAATGTATGCCCACACTGTGACCTGTAAATTCCCAGTCTGCTCCTGCCTCCTGTGCTGCTCATTGTACTGGCCTCTACACTGGGGCACCTAGGTACACACCCACCTCCCTTGCATTCTTTCTCCTTCTCACAGTGCTCTTCCCCAAGGTTGCTAGAGGGTCTCTCCTGTCACGGTCTGTCTGCCTTTTTTGCCCTAAAATATTTACCATTGGAGCCTGGTGTGCCCAGGCTAAGATTTGATATCTCCCCCGAAGTCTTACTGTCTCTTTCCTGCCTTATTTAATCCCTTAAGATACATCACCATCAAAAAATCAGAAGTATGAATTCTTTCCTCCCACTTACCTGTTTTTAAAACTCCCTAAATACTGACTTTTTTCTTTAAAAATAGCCTATTCAGCAAGTGGTACTGGGGAAATTAGATAACTGCAGAAGATTGAAACTGGACCCATATCTCTCACCATGTACTAAATTAAAATGAATCAAAAATCTAAACGTTAAAACAAAAACATTGAACCTACTGGAAGATAAAGTAGGTAGAACACTTGAAGTCATAGGTGTAAGAAACGATTTCCTAAACAGAACCCAACTGTACAGTATTTCTTGTACAGCAGAATGAACAAATGGGATTACATCAAATTAAGCTTTCTGTTCAGCATAAGTCTCAATTATTAGACTGAAGAGACAACCTACAAAATGAGAAGTTTTGCCAGCTATTCCTCAGATAGAGGACTCATACCTAGAATATATAAAGAACTCAAATAAATTAGATCACCTAAAGTAAAATAGCCAGTCAAGAAATGGGCAAATGAAATAAACAGAGAAAGAAGAGAGAAATTTGTACTTCTTTTTCGTAGAAAAGAAGTACAAATGACCAGTATATACAGTAAAACCTTGGCTTTGGGAGCTTAATTTATTCTGGAAACATACTTGCAGTCGAAAGGACTTGTACGTCAGAGCAAATTTCCCCATAAGAAATAATGGAAACTCAAATGATTCACCCCACAACTCAAAAAAATTCTTATAAAAATGATTACAGTAAGATACTATAATATAAGATAATAAAATACAAAATATAAAGAAAAATAAATAAACCTGCACTTCGAAAACCTTCATGGTTGATAGGAGGGAGATGAGAGAGGAAGGTTATTATGTAGGACAGTTGTCACTGTCACTAGCAGAATCACTGGTCTCTGTTGGCTCAGTGCAATCTTTTCCTTTCCACGCAGCTTTAACAAAAATCCTATCCAATGGCACTTGATTTTTCCTGATTTTGAGGATTTGGGGAATTGTGACATTGCATTCTTATTAAATAGATTCATTGCTTGTACTGCTACAGCCTTATTTGGGTCATGTTTTCTACAAAATTTTATACTGTTTCCTACATTTTACACATGTCCCTAACCTCATTTGAGGTGAAGGATTCCTCCAGCTTGTTCTCCTCCTCTGCAGAAGAGATCTCCTCCATAACCTCTTGCTGTTGGGAAGATGTCACCTACAATCCCGCAGAGAGAGGGAGGAAGGGAGAGAGGGGAAGAGGGAGAGAAAGAAGGACCATTGGCTCATTTGTGATCATGTGATGTTAGATGTTATGTACTAGTATCACAAGACATTGCTTATTGATCTTGTTAAAATTTACTTGAAATGCTTGCTTGTCTTACAAAAAAAGTTAGTTGCAGTCCACAGTTTTATTATATATGAAAAAATATTTAACATCTCTGGCCATTCCAGAAATGCAAATTAAAACAATACTAAGATTCTGTTGTACACCAGAAAAGCAAATCATCAAGAAATCAAAAAGTAACAAATGCTAGTGAGGCTGGAATGAAAAAGGAACCCTCCTATGTGATTGGTGGGAGTGTAAACTAGTATAACCATTATGAAATCAGTATAGAGATTTGTCAAAGAACTAAAATTTGAAATTCAATATGACCCAGCTGTCTGGCTTCTTGGTATCTTCCCCAAAGAGCTTAAGACATCGTGCTTTTAAGTACTGGTATGCCTTGATACATGCGTACCAGTGTTTATAGCAGCACAATTCATAATGGCTAAATTCTGGAAGCAGAATGTATACCCATCAACAGACAACTGGGTAAAGAAAGTGTGGTATCTATACATAATAAAATACTACTGAGCTGTAGAGAAGGACAAATTCAAGACTTTTGTAGGAAAATGGATGCACCCAGACAATATAATGTTGAGTGAAATCAACCAGACACACAAGCTTAAATACAGTATGGTATCTCTCATTTGAGTGAAGCAAAGTACAAAGAGAAAAATAAAGGATGGTAGGAGTCAAGGGGATGGGTGTCTTACAGGTCGGAAGGAGTCCAAGGGAACATGGGTGAGAGGAGAGGAGGAGGGAAGGGGAAATGAATAAAATAAAGACATGCCATGTACAGAAACCACACAGCCTCAATGAATGTGAACATTGTATTTCATAAACTTGAGCTAAGATTAATTATATCAACAAGAATGAAAAGAAAAAAAATTAGAGGAAGGAAGGAGAAGAGAGAAAGGGAATGGGATTTTAAAAAGCAACAGGTTGTATTAGGTATGTGTACCCACGCCTCAAAATGATTTTAAACTGTATGTATTGCAAACTTGTACTAATAAAGTTTTAAAATTTAGTTTTAGTATTTTAAAGTAACCAATTCCGAAGAGTTAACTAGTTCTTTAAGGCACATTACTTAAAGCAGCAGTCACTCACCCTGTCCTCACTTTTGGTGGTAACTATTGTCAGCTCTGTTGCACGATATTGTTGGTTTTCCCACTATGTCTCAGCATTCTTACATTGATGTTTCCTAAGTTTGCAGCTTTAGGTTTTTTCTTACTTTCCACTCAAGATGACCAGACTTAAGCACCTTCTTAAACACTGTCATGCCCTGCTCATGCACATATACTTGTCCAGCTGTGCCCTTCTCTAAATAATCAGACTGCGATTTGTGGTCAGATCGAGGTCTGGTGTTTTGAACTGAACACAGTTTACGGCTGAATCACATAGTGTACTGTGATTATTTTTCCTTTCCCTTCTGCGTTTCATTTTTCTTGTTTCCTAAGTTAGTAGCATCAGTTCCACCCAAGCTGTTCAGTTGTGGGTATCATTTCTCAGTGTGTTCAGATGTGTGTTCGACCGTCTTGACACAACCTTATAGTCTTCAGGTCTTTGCTTATATGAGTGGTCGTTCTAGAGTCTGCTGGAGCTGTGGGAAGCCAGTGCTGTCTCTGAGACTTATTTATCCTCAACAGAGCACTTGGTAGTTGCAGCAGATACAGTCACTGTTGTTTTTAAAGTACTTATTTCAGCAAATTTGGAAAAGTAATTATCACTGGTTCTCTTTTATGTGTTGTGATGAAGATAAATTTTAGTCTGAAACTAAAGAATGTATTCTTATATTTAACTGTTTTGTTTAGAGCATAGTAGAAACTGCATTGTTTCTTTCTTCACAGGCTCTGAATATTAGAGAGGTCTGTAATTGCCCACCACTTTCTGGACCAGATCCTCGATTACTATTCAAACTCAGCATGAAGAGTTTTCGTCAAGAATTGGAAAAAGAAGACCGAAATACCACTGTTAAGAAACAGAAAATGGATCCTCTTCCCACTCAAAAACAGGAGCAAATACCATTAACATACGTAGTTGAGAAGCAAACTAGGAGTTGAATTAAAATTTATGAGACTCAGAATATGTGAAGAATACAGTAATCTTAACCATTTTTATGTTACTTTTTAAAAAATGATGTTTGAAATAAAAAAATGGATGTTCAGGGTCAAATCATGCTTATTACAGATACTGTATTATCTAAATTCTTCTAGGTATTTATTTTTCATGAAATATTGATGTATTTTAATCTATTTTAGAATATCTTCAGTGAGGAAAATGTCACAGAATAAATTTACATTATACATCTTTACTCTCTTACACTTGCTTTGCTGGTTTGGAAGGGAGGCCCCTGTGGGTGGGAAAGCTGAAGGTGAGGTGATGGTTAGTGCAGAGAGGGTTCCACCTGAGCTGAAACTAGATTGCTGGGTCTGGGTAGTTATGATGAAACAGGAAACTAGCAGGCTGTTTGCGGGAAATGGTTTGCATCGGGGGAGGATTATATGGACACCGGGACTTTGGATAGAGGATTTCCAGGTCTTTGCCTGTGGATGAAGGCAAGGGCTGTCAGCAGAAGCGGGAGAAGCCATTTTCATGGAGAGGTGCAAGTGGCCCAGGTGATAGAGCAGGCAGCAGGATGGGGAGGGAAGATCGTCTTTATGCAGTCACACTGTGTTTCTGAAGTCGGGACAGAAATCGTGTCATATTAGCTCCTTACCAGTACTGCAGCTGAAGACTGGCTGGCGTTCTCAGAACAGCCACTGCTCACTGAAGGTTCCACCAGGAGGGTAGGGCAGCCTACAGCCCCAAAGGCCATTTCCCCAGCTGGAAGACATCAAGAAGTTGCCAGACAAAGACAGCAGAAGAACAGCCATAATGCCCAGAAATTAATGTACTGTATACATATGGAAGTAAGATTTTATAACACAAGTTACTATTTTGTACTACCAAATGGGGAACTCTAGTGATTGTCAAGTTACAACCAGTCCTAAGAGGAATGTTTTTCTTGTAACATTTATATTAAGTAAATACTTTCTTACAGAATTAAGAGGGAAAGAAACAACTATTTACTGGTTATGTACAATGAGTTGGGCCTCATTTGGTTCATTTATTCTATGACCTTATGCAGTACCTTTTCTCATTTTACACCAAGAAACAGGCATTGGAGAGGTTAAATTCTATACCCAGTGTCTCACCTAGAAAGCAAAGCTGTACCTGTCTGAGTACTGTTCTGTCCATCTTCCGCAGCTCTTGGATATCTAAGACTAAACGATGAAAGATGAATGAATCAGTTCTCAGTTTGTTAGCTTCCGCATGGATGGTGTTGATAAAGGTAAACAAAACTATAAAATCAGAGAGCACTTGTGCTATCTGCAGAATAATTGTCCAAATCTTTCTCAGACCCTCCTATGAAAATCGAAGTGAGAAGCCTGGTGTGAGGCCAAGTAGGAGAGTGGGCTTTCTCTGTGCGTGAAAGCCCATAAAGTCTCTGTTCAATTTACTTAGACAAAACATTTACCTGGTTGCTGAGAAGACAAATTCAGAGTCTGTTTATGCTTTTCATGGCTTATTGCATATTGCTTATAAGGTAATTCTTGACCTGCAGAAAAGACAACACTTGTAAGGGAGAGGTTTACAGGAACTGTTCTCTATTCTATTGTTCTTTACACTTGTGGTGATTGAAGTTTTGTAAGAGGCTCTGTGTAACATGTAAAGATGTTTGGAGGAAGTCACTTAGAGCTAACCAGTAAAACACACCAATTTCCCTGCAGATTTCCTAAGAAAATGATGTGTGGAAACCCTGATCTATTTTTCTTCCATCTCATTGTCACATCTAATTGTGTTGTTCAGACTTCTTAGAAAACATACAAGTTGACATTGTATTAGAGCAAAGGTAATACATAGGTAATATATTCATAGCATGTATGTAAGAGGTGTTTTTTAACCCATAGAGTCAAATATAAAAGAAATACTACATTTTGGCTCAGGGTTTTAAGAGAAATTAAATAACAATTTGAATGTAAACTGTATACTTTTGTTACATGAGTACTATATTCTGCATTTAGTTGTAGAACTTTGTTGTTATTCTCTGCTTTTCCTCAGCCTATAGGATTTAGAGGTTGACTGGTTATTAGGAGCAGGAGGCTAGTGAATTCAAGGCGTAAGTTTAGTATAATCTCTTTTATAATTTAGATAGTCATAATCTGGATAGACATTGTCCTCTGAAACTAAAAGAGAATGTGTAGCTGGATATGGTGGCCTATGCCTGTAGTCCCAGCTACAGGGGAGGCTGAGGTAGGAGGATTGCAAATTTGAGGCCAGCTGGGGCAACTTAGTGTGAAATCTTGCCTCTCAACAAACAACAAAAAAGAGCTGAGATGTAGCTCAGTGGTAGAGTTCCCTAGATCCAATGCCCAGAAACTCATATGCATGCATGCACAATGTGTATATTTACCTCTCTATTTCTAATACCTCATAATAGTTCTTTGCACATTGTAGGCATTCAGTTAATATTTTACTCAGCACCAGTATTTATCATCTGGTTAAAGGATTAAGAAAAAAGAGTCATACTTTGTGAAATCTCTGCTTCATAGTAGTTGTGAGACCCTAGACAAGTTACCTGAGCTCTAACCCTCATTTGTAAATGTGTGACAGGGGCTGGGGATTTAGCTCAGCGGCAAAGCGTCTGCCTGGCAAGCGCAAGGTCGTGAGTTCGGTTCCCGGTACCGGAGAAAAACCAAAAAACAAAAAAACACCGTAAATGTGTGACAGTGAGTCCTTATTGGTGGATGTGATGACTGAATGAAATGTACTCATTTCATCCTCATGCTGCTTGTAGAGTTCCCAATGTGGCACCATTTTTATTGAAAGCTTGTTCTGTACTAAGCACCACTCTAAGCATTTTTCAAGCACTCTTGAACCTTAGTGAAGCCTTATATGTAGAGATTACATTATCCTTCATTGTAGGTCAGGAAACTGAACTTTATAGGGTTATTGAAATGTCCTTAAGGTTAAGCTATGAGAAGACCAGGAACAAATTTTACCTTTAAGAACAGGAAAACCAACTCACAATCATGAAAGTCTGTTGCCTTATCTAACAGGAAGCCCCCGTGTGTCTGCCCACTTTGGCCATAGTTTAATTCAGAGATCATGGTGTCATCAAGCAGTGTGTTTTTCCTTTGCAGTCTCTCATCCTGGTCGCTGCGCCCTGGTGATGGTGAGCTGACCGCTGGCAGCCTCGTGCTTTGTGCATGTCTGGGTGGAACAGTGGCAGTCCTCACTCCTGCTGCAGTGGAGCCCTCCACACTGCAGCAGGGAGCAGGCTTGTCCTGATTGGCTTGGACCTGTCAGCTGCAGCACCAGAGGGGAGGAGGGGGACAGTCACCACGCACAGAGTGGCCGCCTCATGGTGGGATGGAGCACCACTGGGGGCCAGAATTAAAACCTGCAATGGTTACCCTCTTTCAGCAAGGAAGGAAATGAGAATTCCCTCCAAGTTTGATCTGAAATGGTATTTGAACCCAGCTAAAATAATGTAGTGTAAATTTCACAATGGCACTAGTATATTGCTGAATTAATATTAGTATATTTACCATACAAGGTTTGTCTTGTTCTTTTGTTTTAAATCTAAGTTATATCTTCAAAACTAACATAAGACTGAAAGACAAATAGCATTATTTACTGGCAGGAGAGAAAACCAAAGATGGAGGAATTTGTTGTATTATCCATGTGTGAACTTCGGGTTAATGGCTGACGTGGAGCTGGATCTACTAGAGTCTGCTTTGTAACCCAGTGTTCTTTCTGCAACACCACATTTGGAGAAGAGGTATTACCTTTGTTCCTTATCTGGAACAGAGCTCAAAGACGTTGAGCAGTGTGCTCCCAGCGCTACTTGGCCCTGAGTGAGAGGACTGAGATTCAAATCCTCATCTTCTGACACATCTGTGCTTCTCATCTGCTTATGCCTTTTTGGTGGGCAGATCTCATGAAGGCAGTGAGGATGAAAGTGTGTGTTTCCCTGCACCCTCACTAGTGAGCAACAGGGCCTGTACCTCTTTCTCCTTGTTTAAGGTGAATTCTCTGACAGGTGGTAAAAATACACATTGTAAGCATATTTATATCTATGAAGGGTAAAAGTAATCACCTCATAACATGCACTTATTAGAGTCTAGGGGGTTCTTTAGTCTCTGGTGAGAAATGGTTCCCATTCACCTCTGGAAGAAAACTTCAGCTTTCTACCCCTCCATCCTGGCCCCCTGACTCCTGTCAGAAATGTTTAACTACTGGCTCTTTTGAATCAAATCAAATCTTTGAATCAAATCACAAAGTTCTGCTTTCCTGTTACCTGCTCTGTGTGTGAGGACCCACAGACCACAGCCCTGTCTTGAAGGGTTAGAGTGGAGACTGCTGGGCAGAGGGCAGAAGTCACAGTGTGGCGTCGCTCAAGCTCTCAGAACCTCTAATATCAGCAAAGACCAGGCAGGACCTCTGGCATCACCAGAATCCAGCTAAAAGAACGGAAATTTGTAGTTTTAATTTGCTTGGGTGGCCTACTTATGTAAGAGAGAAATACAAAACTTTTTGTAGGCTCTTGGAAGTATCGAAGCATAGCTGGCAGATTGTTTCCTCTTGTTAGAATATAAAAGAAATTAAAATTCACACGTATTAATTTTTTGACCAACAGACCCAAAGCATAACCATATTTTTGTAGGCTAGAGATGATGGATGGTCTACTTAAGGACTCTGTGGTTCTATACAAAGGACATATTTTCTAAATCACTTTGTTTTTGCACAGAAACAAAATTTTCCCCATTAATTCCTCTACGATGTAATTGTAGCTATGAGAGAATCAAGGGCAACATCACTAGTCTTAGTTTTTCCCTTGGGAAAGTGGGATAGTAACATTTCCCTTACCCAGTTCCCAGGATTATTACAGGGTTTAAATATAGTAACATGTATATGCTTTGTACAGCACCCAGAGGGCTGTACCTGTGCTGACTCTTACATGGTAGCGTTATTAGTTAGGAGAGGGCATTGCCAGAAGGCAGCCATTTACCTGATCTGTCACAACTCAGATCTGCCCTTGTCAGGAGAGTGCTCCAATAGGAACTCCCATCAGTCCCAACCTTCCAGTGCTTAAAACTAGAGAAACAGGGCCAGTTTTTTCCTGGAATCCTCAGACCAGTGTCCACAGGATGGGCCAGGAGAATGAGAGCTGGAATTTGTTGAGCTCTGCTAAGGGCAGGTCCTACAGCCTTTCCTTATCCTCACAACAACTATACAAGCCATGGGCTATTCCTTAAACTATAGGTAGCACAGTGGGCCTTACAGGACCATGATCATTTGACTGAGATCACACAGATAGCCCAGGTTCTCGAAGCCTGGGTGCTTTAACTGTTTTTAACACCTGTTCTTGCACATGCAGGAAATGAACACAAATGGCAGCATAGCAGGAAACACTTATTTGCAGCTCCTACTTTGTTTTAGAGCTTAGAGCTTTTCTCTACTCCCTAATCTCTGAAACTTTCTGTTATCTCTCAACAGCAGCTGCAATGCCAAGCAGCGGACTGAAAGTTATTCAAGAAACGGACCCAGCAGCCCTCAGAGACAGGTACTAGCACATAATAAGTGCCCCATGAGTTCAAGGAAACAGGTACAGATCCGCAAATGGGAAGGGGGCCAAGAGTTGGAGGGGAGAGAAAGAAGAAGGCGGGGACAGAAGAGGAATGAAGATGCGTTGTGTACCTGTACCTGCTCCTCACTATGAGTGTGATCATTATGTACTGCAAACATGTGCTAATGAAAGTAAAAATTAAAAAAGACGTTTGTCATACTACTACTAAAAATGTTAAAAGAATTGAGGAAACTATACGAATAAGGACAAGCAGCAAACAATACTAGTTATTTGAATGTCTGAGATAGTTTTGGGGCAACCTTTACTTGCTAACAGAGGAGGAGGCCCCCACCACGCAGCCAGAGTTCTCTCCACATCCTCAGTGCCCCAAGGTCCGTGAGCTCCAGCTCTGCCTGCAAAACCTTGAGTGATCATGTGGGAAAGCCCAGTTGCATACCTTAGTCACTTGCTGCCCCTATTGTCTGTTTTATTTTTCTCCAGAGTACTTCTGACCCACTGAAACCATAGACCTATTTGGCCCTAAGACTACCAGAAGTCATCTGGGCCACCAGCTTTGACTTGAGCTAAGCACAATGAACTAACTCCTCTTCTCAGGAGAACTAGTTTAGGAAACAAGAAGATGTGGGTTCAAATCCTGCCTTCTTTTCCAGCTGTGATGAGCAAGTCACCCAGTCTCTCATGTGTGAGTTTATGTGGACATGGAGCAAGTTCTGTTCCCACACCTACCACACTGTCCTAAAACCTCACCTCTGTCTTCTGACCATGGTCCAAAGCACTGCTTTGTGCATGCTTCTCAACACAGTCAGAAGACTAGTGACTTCCTGTCTTTTAATACATCAGTCTCCACAGTTCTGCCTTTAGCTGTACCTTAAAGTTGTGCTCATAGGAGCAAGTCTGCATCAGACAGACCTGCGGGAAGCTTGGTGGGTACCAGGAGGTTACTTCACTCTTTGATTGTTTTCCTCCTCTGTCAAAGTTAGTTTCAGGGGAGCACTGACTGAGGGTTTTTCTGGCACTCAGGATGCAGCCAGTAGCAGTGCAAGAGGCTCAGGCCCTTAGGGGCATCTCCCAGCTAGTAGGGACCCCAGGCAGTAGATGTGGGCCTTAGCCTCCTCATGTGATGATTTGGGTCTGATCTAATTTGTCCCAGGGCTGAGCTCCAGGGGCCCAGGTCATTAATTTACTTGCACTTTGGTTTTTCTCTCCTCCCTGGCTCCCCTTTCGTCTTAGTCACTTTGCTTGTTACTGAGACACAATATAGCACCCAGCACTTACAGCATAAGAGAGGAAAGGCTTTGTGTAGAGGTTCCAGTCCGTATTTGGCTGGTTCAAGTTAAGGCAGTATTGCAGAGGGCCATGGGATCCAGGAAGCAGAGTCAAGGCAAGAACTGGAAAGGGAGATGAACCCTTCTAGGCCATTCCCCCAGTGACTTTTCTGACCAGACCCATCTCCTAACAGCAAGTCAGCTGTAAGCCCCCATGATGTAATTGCCTTTGAGAAATCCTTCCTTTGAACATGCGAATCTTCGGGCAGACCTCTAGATATAAACTGTAACTCCTGCACCCCTACCTGGAGCCCACTGCCCACCTCAGGTTTGTATTGGAGCCTACTGTGGGGGAACCCAAGCTGGGAAGCTGGCTAGCAAACATCACTATTAAGTCCCCCAGCAGCCCTGTGGGGAGACTCTGGTCAAAGGAGTATTTGAAGTGAATGTGAAAAGGGAAAGGACTTTCTGGGTAATAATCCTTATGCTCCTGGAGTGGATAGTTAGGGTTTAGAGCAGAATCTTCAGGACAACAATCAGCAAAATCAAAAGCAGTTTGTTTTCAGGCATGTTTGCTTTGACCATTGTGTCCCCTCTGCCCTGATCAGATTATTTAAACTAGGTCAACATGTGTCATGTAACAAAGCATCCTACTATGCCCCTGTTCCCTGACCAATACGTTGCAAATGCTTTTCTTCTACATCTTTGTTCTCATGCTCTTGAGTTACAAATAAATACCTGCAGAAGTTTCAGCTCACTGCTGTTTCCCTGAAGCACTCTTATGCTGAAGTAGCAGCCCCATCTGGATTCTCTCAGTAACTAAAGTCCCATCTCCCAATAATCTTTTTTGTCCTTTACACAGCCATGATCACACACCGAGACAGGTGGTACCCAATGTGGGGAACGAACTCATGCATGAGGCCAAGAAGCAGTGAGGCAGTGCTGTGAGATACGAAACTGCAAGACAAACCTACAGCTACAAATCAGCACAGAGGACCAGCTTCTCAGAGCCTGAAAAGGAACAAGAACATCAAACTCTTTATTTTAGTCTCGGTATGGCAGGCATCGATAGCCATGAACAACCTGATACATCTTGGCAAGGTCACAGTCTCGGTTTTTTCAACCCATTGGTTATCACTGTCCAATTACTGAGTGAGGGCAGTGTTTTAAAAATATTTTTTTAAAAAAAATCTCTCGTTTTTGTCCTCCCCCTCGTGTTATTATCATGAGATCACCTGGAGATCTCTTGGCTGTTCAATTACTAGGAGCATGGGAATAGTTGTTTGTTTCTCACTTTGCCCTTTTACTTTCATTTCTCCTGCTTTGCCTATGGTATGGGTCAGACTTTATCTAAAGAGACACAACATTGTAGGCAGCATTTATAACGTTTTTAAAAAAACATCTAACTGCAAAACAAAATTTAAAAAAATGGAATAAAATAAAAAATAGAAGAGGCAAAGGAGGAAAGAGAGGGAGAGAGAGAGAGGGAAGGAAGATAGGGCTAGAGGCAAAAAATAAGTCAAGCCAATAAAGTATGCTAATCTGAGACAGATCTATCAAGAAAATAAAAACTCCTATTAGTATTTTTACAGGGGCTCAAGAATGCCATGGCTATCTGAGCTTGTGCTCAACACCTGCAGCTCCTTTGCTTTGAGGTCAACAATTTTTCCACTTCTTTGATTTGCTTCTTAAGATTTTCATGGAGAGCTGTTTATATAAGTTTTCAGACAGGACCTTATCTCAAGTGCTTGATATCAGGACCATTGGTTTTATATATGCTCTGTCTATTGTTGTCTGCATGCAGTAATTTAGAAGGTTTTTCACTGGTATTCAAGAGATAAACAAAAAAATGGGATTAAAAATCCTATCATGGGAGAAAAGACTCTTACAGGTTAAAAATAAAAACACACAGGTTCTCACCTTTAGCATGCCTGTCTGTACTGGCATCACTCTTACAGCCTCACTCTCCCTGCCTCTGGAGTCCAATTTGGAGCTAAACAAGTAAATTCATTTCTTTTAAAATTGGGGTACTCACCCAGGAAATTATGTCCCTGCATGTAACAGATCCTGGGGGAGAAGGAGGAGGATCCCACTCCATTTTTGAGTGACCCACTGTCTCTACGATTTTCCTTCTCTGCACAGAAAACATAGAACACTCAAAACTGTTGTTTTTAAGGACAGCACAATGGACACAGAGAGAGATAAAAACAAACATTTGGGGTAACCAAATAACCTCATGCGTGAGCCAAATAGAAAATTACACTATAAATACTACCTCTTTTATATATAGGAAAGTTGCTCTCAGAGTACACATAAAACATCCATTGGAGGAAAATTCAGTCATGAGGACCAACAAAGTATAAAAAAACAAACAATTTAAGCCTATGACAGCAAAGATAAATAGAAATTCTTCTTGAAACTTTGCCTAGATGGTCTTCTGGACATAAATGCCATTCCCTAAATTTACAGGAGCCCATTGTTACCAATCGTAGCTAATTGATAAATTTTCTTTTGTTTTCCAATTTAAGTTGATATTTTGTTTAATTGATGTGCTTAAAACATTTCTGTGTTTTGTAAAGTTTTAGACTACAACTATAGGGTTAATTTGTTCTACTGCCTCAGTAGAGATAAAATACTTTTTTAAGATCACTTGAAAATTTATTGGCAGCCAGTCAAATTCACAATATAACAACCTGAGAACACAGGAAAAAGAGGCAGAAGGATAGAGACACTTTAAAATCTAAGCATCAGCAGCAAGTAGGACAGAAAAGAGAATATGGGAGAAAAATTTAAGTAAATAGATAAATTTTGTTGTGAGAGGAATTTATTAGATAAAACATGCCCTACCAAGATAGGAAAACAGAGAAACAGAGACAGAGAGAGACAGAGACAGAGACAGAGAGACAGAGAGAGAGAAGCAAAAACTAGAAGGTTCAAGTGGGTCAAAAATAGGTTTATGGAGGATGCAATTTATAGAAAGAAATATGTGTCTTCAGTTATTTTAAGCTTTTCTCTTGTTAGTTTGATTGAGCCCAAATTACCCCTCTAAAAAAGGTCTCATTGTTGTTCAAAAAAGATTAGGGGGCTACAGCCGTGATTCTCATCAGTCGCTCCTCCCCAGATCCCAACTCTCCTCTCCTTTCCATCAAAAGCTATAACTTCCATTTCTGAGACAAACATGACTGATAAAGAGCAGTTCCCTAAGCAATCCCTCAGTACTGTCACTGCTTCTGCTTATGTTATAAGAACCCTACAGGCTTTTGAAACTGCCTTTATTTATAATGTAACTATGAAATTCTCTTCCATATATTTAGACACCTGCAAGAATTGATTAGACATCACAGTTCAACTTTTCCTATTACTCATGTACGCTCTTACTGTGATCTCCTTGGCCCCACCGTGGAGGGGAACATTTGTGCTGATACTCTGGTTATGCTTTCCACCTCTTTAAAAGAGGCTCTTGCTTCACATCAATTTTCTCACCAAGGTGCTAAAGCATTCTTCCATTCTTTTAATATTACACATAAACAGGCCTGAGAAATTATTTGCACCTCCCCTGACTGCTCAAAACAGATACAATCTGCTCCTTATATAGGTGTCAATCCCTACGGTTTAAAAAGTAAAAAAATTTGACAAATGGACTAACTCATCATAACCCTCTTGTTAAACCTAAATATATTTCTATAGATGGCATATTATTCCCTTTAGGATTCTCTTCAGGCTTTCTTTCAGCTCTTCCATATTAACCATGTCACATGTATACATTATAATCCTACAGGTCAAGCAATCATAAAATGAGCTAATGGGCTCTGTAAGACCCAATTATTAAAATAAAAAAGGTAAATAAGATGGAGAAGCTCCCTCCACAAGAAAGAGTATCTAAAGCATTATTTGCTGTACATTTTAAAATTTGAGACTCAGATTTCACTACAGTAGAGAAATTCTTTATTCCCATAAGCAGGCCCAGACCATTGGTCCTTTACCGTCACCCATTGTTGGACCCACAGTGGCTGGGTCCAACAGAATTGCTCACTTGGAGGAAGGGGACATGCATCTCTTTTGTGACCCACCAGCCCTCTCTGGGTTCCCACAAAGGCTATTTATCTGTATCATGTGGCACCAGGTGAGAACTAATCTGCTTCCCTCTATAATACAATCATCGAGACCCACCTGGGGAGAGACTGACCAACTCACTGCTCAAACTGCATAAACACTGCAGCATACTGGCATGCCTCTCACTCCAGAAAACCTCTTCCTGGCAAAGGTAGCATAAATCATCTGTAATTCTACGATGGCAAAGGTATAAGGTTCCTTTTTATTCTGCTTCTATTTAGCTGTACACCAAAATTAAGTGGTGTGGGATACTAGGCACATATACTTTTCCCTCCTGTTTTTGATATAGTCTCCTAAGGAGACTCTGAACCTCCTCTTGTCTAATGATACTTCTTATTGGTGAGGCCTGGTTGCCCCCTCCCGGCCCTTTAAGGGACTGTGGCCACTTTGGATATTAATTGCCAGCATTTACTATCTCACGAATGGTACATTTTGACTGAAGAATTTCCCCTCTGCTTAGTCACTAATGGCACTGTTAGCTCTTATTGTAGTCCCTTTCACCCCCACTGGTATATGAATCACATTTTCATTGGGCCGAGCCATACCAAGGGAACCTGCCCTCAGGTCTTTATTAATGCTGATGGAGTTCCAGGTTCCCCTGTGTCTGGCAGGCACTTCCCCAAACCTAACACTCCCGTATGTTCTTATCCATGGGTTCCTATAGAAGATGGTCTAGTTATGGGGTGGACTTCATATTGGTCCACCAGTCTCTGTATCATTCATCTTTCTTATAACCTAACCTTCAAAAATTTGGCACCCCATAATTTGATGGCATTAGGGTCTAATTCTGCCTGGAATTATGCTTTGCCTTTTAATTACTATGGCAGCACACCAGCATGGACCCTCGTTACACCTATCCTTAGCTATCTACTTTTCCAATCAAAAAACCCCTCTGGTGCCTAGCTATTCCCTTCTTCCCTCATATTATTGGAATTGATAATTACCGACATGTAGATGGATTGCTCATGACACTTCTGACCATGTTATGATCTGTACTTCCCGTCCATATATTCTGGCTCTCATTAATCACGAACCCAAAATAACCAAATGCAATTCCTCTAATCATCATTATAGACCCTTTAATGCACTTTATATTTCTTTTCCCACTAATGCTACCTGGTTAACTCCTTGTGTTACAGATAATAATATTTATGAGCTAAATATTACACACATTATGATACTCCAAGAGTAAGCTGAGGCTTGGCTCCCTACCAATATCATTCAAGAGTGGATGGAAATTCCACTCTTGAGCAAATTACTTCAACACTTGAACGTATCAGACAAAAGCACTTTCTAGGCATTTTGATTGCAACTATTATTGCAACTACTGCATTGGCCACTATTGCAGCAACTGCTACACTTGCTTAGTTCGATGAATCCAAACTGCTCAAAATGCTCAAAAATGACTATTTCCAAAATGTTAAACTCAGAATTACTGACTCAGGCTAATATTGATAAAGAAATTCTGCAAAGAATTGACACCCTTGAGGCAGCTGCCAACTAGCTCTGTGAACACCAACAAGCCCCGTGGACATGGAGTCATCTGAGTTGTGATGTTGGGCATCACTCAGTGTACACTATTCCTTTCAGTCATTCTTAATCTTGGGGGGAGTCCACACCTTCTCCATGGCCCCTTTCATACACATTTGGGTGGAGGCAGTACTAATCTCCAAGGCCAAATTCAGGTCCAACTTCATGAACTTCACATGCAGGCTGGCAACATTACTCTGGATCATGTCAATGATATTACTACCAACTCAATCCTAAGCACTGGTTCTCTGGTCTCAATTTTTGCATCTGGATTCTTATAGCTATTGGCAAAATATTTTTTTCTGGTCTTTCTTGCAGTGCCAAGAGTGCTGTGTGCTGCTCCAGCAGGCCCTTTCTTCAGAAGTCATGATGACTTTCCTACATTAAGACGAATACCCCTCCACCCTGTACTCCTCCTCCTTTGTCCAGTCTGTAACATAAAACCAAAAAGAAGAATTTTGGGGAGAACCTGGCCAAAAATGTGTTTGAAGTGAATGAAAAAAATGAAGGGACTTTCTGGACAATAGTTCCCATGTTCCTGGAATAAATGGCAAGAGTTTAGAGGAGAATCTGCAGGACAATAGTCAGCAGAATCAAAAGCAATTTGTTCTTAGGGATGTTTGCTTTGGCCATTGTGTCCCCCCTGCCCTGATAAAATTATTTAAACTACGTGGACATTTGTCGTGTAACAAAGCATCCCACTCTGTCCCTGTCCCCTACCAAAACTCTGATACAACATGTTGCAAATGCTTCTTCTTATGTTCTTGAGTTACAAATAAATAACCACAGAGTTCTCAGCTTGTTATTGTTTCCCTGAAGCACTCTTATGCTGAAGTGGTAGCCCCTCTGGGTCTTCTTGGTGATGAGCTAAAGTCTCATCTCCCAATAATTTTTATTGTCCTTTACGCAGCCATGGTTGCACACTGGCACAGAGCCGCACTTTACAGATGGTGAAGTTGAAGTTCAGGGAGATGAAGTGACTGGCCCCTTACACAGCAAGTCGTTTTAAGATGCCTTTCTTCCTGGGGTTGTTTGAAGAAACTAATGAATCAACTTTCACACAGGAATGGGCTTTGTAAAATAGTGCCATGCACATTTTGCTTTTTGCTCCTTCATAGCACTCTAATCATGATGCACAGAAGTTCCTCTGTGATGTCCAGAGTGGCCATACACATGCTCAAGAGGAAGCTACTCACTTCCTTTCTAGGCTGCATAACCTGCCCCTAAAGCAGCCTCCCAGGCTTAAGCCAGGACCCATTATTCACAGCTTCCAGATCCAAAGTGACCCTAAGAGCCACAATGCAGGGGGGTTGACTCAGAAATCATAGTCCAGGTATAAAATGATCTTTACATGGATGTGACAGCTTGTTCCGGAGTGGGAGCTTATTTAACAGGCAGAACAGACTGTAGGTAACACTGCACAGCCTCCAGAACACAGAAATGTGTTGGAGCTGACATGCAAAGGGAATACCAGGCAGGAAGACAAAGCAGGTACAGGACCAGCTTGGCAACACTGAAACTGGTTCTGCAGGGGCCCCTGGGTCAGACTGCTGCAGAAACCGGGGGCAGTAGCAAGAGCAATAACAAGGGCTGCAATCATTCCTGAGACCTTCCCAGCCACATCCTGGAAGCACTTGTCATGCCATGTCTGCCTTGACTTCTAGAGCAATTTTGTGCATGGTTGTGATGGTCCCACTTCACAAACAAGGAGGTTGGAACCAAAAGAGCCTGTGCAACTTGACCTGGACCTCACTGTTGAGGACCCCTTGGCCTTACAGGCCCTGGGGGCTCTGATGTAAAAATACCTCCTGGAGACACTGAGTGTTGGTAGTTTCACCCTTTGGTTGTTGGTTGGTTTGTAGTGTACAAAAGAATGTGATATGGAGAAATTTCTTGTGAATCAGATAGACCTTAGAAAATTTACTCTACTGAGACCAGTTCTCTCCATCCAAGTATTCCCTGATACCTACCAGCAAGAGGATCTGTGCGAAGCTAGTGGATTAAGGAATGATAAGTGTCCATCACTTGCCTTCTTCCTCCTCCTTCTCACCTCTGGCTTATACTGCACCTGCTTCCAAAGGTGGTTTACAGAAGAGAGTTTGTCCCCAGAGCCTGAAAGGAGATCCACTTCTTGCCCGATCTCTACTTAAGGAACTCTTTAGTGAGGCAGAGAACTTCAAGAAACAAACAGAAAAATTTTCAACAAAGCCTCGTGTTTTCTAGTACAGATAACATTAGTAGTCAGCCATTGTGCACACTCATTTCTGTGCCTTCTGGGGTGAGATCTCTCCAAACTGTTTCAAACAGCCCAACAGAGAGGGGGAGCTCTCTTCACCCCAGCCCCTGTGACACACGAGTGACAGGTAGTGCTCCTGTGGTCAAGCTCAGTGGCTACTACTGTCACCGACTCTCCCTCAAAGGGAACTCCTCTCCCTCTTTTCACCCGAGATGTTAACACGTTTATATGTGAGACTTACGAAGATGGCTAGTGATGAAAATAAAACTAAATTGCGAGAAAAGTTACATCAGGACCAAATGTACCAAGGAGAGCAAGTAATCACCACTTGTGAGAAAAGATGATATGGTGAAGACAGGTGGCACCAAAGAACTGCGTTCCTCCTCTTCAGGACCAGAGC
This sequence comes from Chinchilla lanigera, assembly GCF_000276665.1. Classification (NCBI taxonomy): domain Eukaryota; kingdom Metazoa; phylum Chordata; class Mammalia; order Rodentia; family Chinchillidae; genus Chinchilla; species Chinchilla lanigera. Next base: position 1,408,057 of record NW_004955464.1, read on the forward strand.
TAGTGCTCGCACAAGTTGTCCACAGCAAACTTCCAAAGGGTGCGTGGGTGAGTGCCACCTGTGGAGTTATGTCAGGCAGCCCTGCCTGTGGTCTTTCTGTCAAGGAGCATGCTCATCATGAACATCATCAAGGGTGAATAGAAGTTCTGGGAGGGAGAGGAGATGTTTAAAGAGTTGCTGGTTACTTTTTATTAACACTTACAGTAATAGTAAGCAGGAGTTAACACTTATGAAGCAAAGTGTCAGTTTGCGTATGTTATCCAACTTCACATACTATTGTACTGTTGTTGCCCTTCCAATGGTCACTCTTCTTCCCAGCAAGCTTCACATTGCTGTGGTGGCTGTGTGACCTGTCTAAGAGAATGCATCATGAACATCTAAATTAATCATGGTAGTGCTACTTAGCAGACAGTAACCAGTCTAAGAATAGGTATGTGATCAGATCAGACCAATGAGATAGAAAGGAAAGCAAATGTTTTCCAGGGATGACAAGACTTTTCCTTTATTTGTTTGTACCTACATGTTCTACCCCAGATTTGCAGATATTGTATCAATATGTGGTAGCCTAGAAAATCCTGTAGTTTTACTCCAAAACCCCAGTGTCACTGGGTTGCTGAGCCAGCACTGGTACTTCCTTCCTTGAACATTTTGAGAGGTGAAATTAAATGTGTTTATTATTTTTGCTATTAATTGATTATTCTCCTACGCCACAAATTTTTTTTTACTAATAAAACATTAGTTCTATTTTACAATGAAAAAACTAGGACTTAGGAAATTTAAGTCACTTTCTGTATGTCACACAGCTAGGAGGTGGGAAGGCTTCAAACCATGTCTGTGGAGCCTAAGATTTTCCTCCCACTGGTCTGTGAACAGCCAAGTCTGAAGTCCAGGAGAACTACATCCCAGGGACAAGACGCTGGCCCAGTCAAATAAGAACCCTTGACAATCAGAAGCATGCAGAGGAGGAGGCTGTGAGTCCCTGGAATTGCTCAAGTTAGGTAAGACAACTATCCATGAGTGTTTCCAGAGTAGAGATCTGGGCTTCATGTAGGCAGAGGTGACAGAGACAGATCATGAGGGAGAGGCCAGTGTTCCCTCAGTGTGTTCTGGAAGAAAGCCAAGGGGGCCAAGGAATGCCTGAAAATGGAAGGGAGCCCTGGTGACCTAGATGTTCAGTATGGTGACTGTGTCAGGAATCTGTGCCCAAGAAAATGGATCAGAAGGCTCTGCGGCTGGACCAGAGAGGGTGATGGGGTGACAGGTCGTGAGGGTCAGAGTCCCTGCTGTGCCACTTCCCAGCTGTGAATCTCAGATAAGAAGCTGGCTCAGTGTACCTCACAGGCCACTCTGAAGATCAAATGAAATCCGGTACCCTTGCTAAAACACTTATCAAAGACCTACTATGTGACTAGCTTTCTGCTGAGTCCTCATGTCTTTGTAAGCCAGAGAAAGCTCTCCAGTTTTAAAACACTGTGTGTTATTCTTTAATCCTAACAATCATTGAAGTCCTCTTTCCCTCACACCCTACTGAGGAGGAGGGAAGAACCTCATTCATCTTTTTTGAAATAAATTGAGGTCTTATCTAGGAAAATAGAAGAAATGGCTCCAACAGACCAAGTTTCCAGCAAGACAAATCCCCCAATGGCCTCTCTCTGCCACCGCTCAATAATGGTGTTTGCTATAAATCAGAGAGCTTCTTTATCAAGTGCCTTGGAAGCGCTGGGGACCGATTTAGCCCTAGAGTGAGATTAATCACAAATGCTGCTTTAGAAAGAGTGATGGGTGTGAATAAGAAGGTTTAGTGAAGATCATTCTGATTCAACCTAATTGTGATAGCTGGAGTTTGCAGAACTAAGGCTCTAAGTTTTTAAACATTTCTCAGTTTGAGAAAAAGTATTGCATCCAAGCATAGATTTCTTTATCTCCAACAATGGCCTAGTGGGATGGGGAATGAACTAATTTTTTTTTTTTTTGAAGTACCTACTATATGTGCAAGGCATTATGTTTATATCACCTCCTTTAATCCCCATCATTTCTTCAGTCCATGAGATAGCTCTGGCTACTCTCCTTTTGTAGGTGAGAAAAGTGAGCTCTATAACAGTGAAAGGACTTGTGCACAGTTATGCAATGGCCAAGTGGCCAACACAAGAATGAAATGCAGACCTGGGAGGTCAAAACCTTACTTCCCACCTGCTAGAGCATTGACTGTAGATCCCTGGCAGCTCAACATGTTATTAAGAAATGGGTGGACATGGCTTGCTGTGACCTCAGCCCCAGCCATAATGCCTAAGAAAGTTCTCTGGGACCCAGCTTGAATGATACAGTATTGTGATGAGCTTCTCCAACATATCATTTTTAAAAATAAGGTAGAGGATGGAGGGGTAAGTGAAAGTTCCCCAGGCAGAGCTCGTTTCTGGTGTGCTCTTATGGTGAGCTCCATTGACTCTGCAAGAGAGCCTGCTGTGGGCGTATGGTGGATGTGTACACCACTGTGCACCTTCAGAGCATTGCTGGTTCCCCCTAGATGCTCCCAGCCAGCCACTGAACTCACCAGCCTATAGGAGCGGGGCCGTTCCTGTGATACAGGTCCTCTGGGAGACCTTTATTTCAGAGCTCCCTGCTGGCCTCTCTGAGACTCCTAGAAGGGTTAGAAGCTCTCCCTACTCTGTCCTCCTTCCTCCCACTCTCTTACAACAAGTGTCAGCCCCACATCATGGTCTGGGGGCTCACTCTGCCTCTTCCTGCTCTCCTCTGTCATTCACACGAGCTTCTTCAGTAACTCTCTTACACATCTAATTAGATGCTCATGGACAGTGATTCTGTTTCCTCAAATCAAATGTGTCTGCTTAGGAAAATAGGTCAAAGCTATGTTATTGCCATGCCACCGAGTGCTACAGAGCAGCGAAAATGAGTGCATTAGAGGTGCAAGTATCAGCACAGATACATCTAGAAACGTAATGTAAGCCAGATGTGGTTGCACATACTGCAATCCCAGCTGCTAGGAGGCTAAGGGCTTGGAAACTGAGGCCAATTTTGGTAACTTAGCCAGACCCTTTCTTAAAATAACAAATAAAAAGGGCTGGGGATGTAGCCCCAGTACTGCTAAGAACAACAATGACAAAAACATAATGTTGAGCAACAGCAAAAAAGTTGTGGAGCAATACATACAGTATACAACATTTATATAAGGCTTTAAATAAATCAGTAAATGGATAAAGAAAGTGTGGTGTCTACCCACAGTAGACTATTATTTGGCCATAAGGAATAATGAAATCATGCCATTTGCAGGAAAGAGATGGAACTGAGACCATCATGCCAAATGAAATAAGCCAGACTCAGAAAATTTGAAAATGCATATATTCTCTTCTATGAGAAACTTAAAATGTAAATAAGTGAATTCAAAAAACGAGTCAGACAATGTAGTACATCATTTATAGACACATACACGTGTAAGGAAAGTATGAAGACACACCAGGGAATGATAAACGCCAAATTCAGGAGAAGTTACCACTAGGGAGAGAAAGAGAAATACAAGTGAATTTTATACTTCAGGCTGTATGATTGGTACACAAATGTTCATTGTACCTGTGCTTTTTATATGACTGAAGTAGTAAGTATTAAATCATCCGCATATTCATGTATGTGTATACACATAAATCATATACAAGGTACTTCTAGTGAAAAATAAAATGATTTAAAATTGGCTATGTTTTGAGAAATTTTGGATATGGAGTGTCACATGCCAGCAGCTGAGTCTTAGCCAGTTGTGGCTTTTATTGCACCGAGGAGCAATTATTTGTTTTCAAACTTGTTTCTATTCTGCGCCTGACCCTCACTGGACCACCAGTTTGAGAAACGAGGCTCTCATCTCTTCGTTTCTGAATCCCTGGTGATATGATGGCAGCAAGAGAGCAATATGTGTTTATAATGTCTTTAATAATCAGGAGATGAGAAAATGGGGCCCTGGGCAGAGAGACGGCAAGCAGAGCAGATGGCACAGCCTACGTAGCAGCATTTTCTATGCAGCAGGAAGGCAGAGGCTCTGGTGTGTGCCAGGCTGCTGCATTTGGGCACGAGGTCTGCCGTGGGGCAGCTGATGAGCCAGGTCAGGGGGCCAGACATGCTTCTGTTCCTATTCCTGTGCCAGCCACTGCAGTATATGCTACGTTGCTTTTAAAAAATTTTCACAACCTGGAGAGTTGGGCATTATCACCTCTTTTTACAGATAAGAAAGCTGACGCTTAGCAAATGTGAGAGCAGTCAGAGCCATGTGCCTGTTGATTAGCAGAACCAGGACTCTGCTTACAGGGAGCCCTGGGGTGCAGGAGCTGTGTGCGCAGCACAAGGCAAGCCGTGGCTCTGCTGGGAGGCTCTGTGCGCATCTAGCAGTGTTTTCCTTTGGTCAGTGTCTCCTACATTCCTGGGGCCACTGGCTCAAGCTGTACTAGAACATATCGGACAGCATGGGTGAGGCTGTCTCCAGGGAGCCCCTAGGCCAGTGGGAGATGCAGGGACTTCAACTGGGTGACACAGTCCCTAATAGTTGGAGGCCAGGAGGCTGTGCAGCACAGGGAAGGGGCAGCTCCCCCAGCTGATGTCTGCCCCGTGACAACCCAGTAAGTGGGCAGGGAGTGTGGTGCGAGGTGAAGGTGTTTAAGAAAGTGCAGCCTCTTCCAGGCCTGCAGATGGGGGCAAAGGGATAGGGCTTCAAGTGCTGTCCAGGGTCTCTTGGCATCCACCCTTGTCTGTTGCTATTCAGATCACACAATTCTGTGATAGCTCAGGTCTTCCAAAAAGTAGTCACAGAGACAGGATTAAACATGCAGGAACCTGGAAGGGTAAGGGCCCATGAGAAGCAATGAGAAGGAAGCTCTGGGAGGCCATGAGGCACTAGTCCACGATGCAGGCCTGGTTCCCCATGAAGGACAGAGGGAGGGAGGAGTGTCTAGTGTTCTACGGAATCTTAAGGACTCACTGGGCAGTGCTGAGCCAAAGTCACCTACAACAGGGGTCCTGAGTCTCCAGGAATGGTCCTTCTTCAGCATCCCACCCAGGTCCTGCGGGGGGCTGGAGTGGCCATGGAGAGCATGGTGCAAAGTGGGTGTCTTAGACCTGATCTCTGTTGCTGGGACATAATCCCCGAGACCTGCATCTGAAAGGAGAGGTTTGTCTTGGCTTATGGTCACAACCATGCTAGAGGGGTTCCCAAGCAGCAATGGCAGGGAAGAGGGGCATGGTGGAGGAAGCTGCACACAGCCACAGCATTGTGGCCAGTAAACAGAGAGAGAAGGGAGGTGCCAGGGAGAGGGATCACTGCTTCCAGGTCATTCCCAGTGACGCCACCCCTCTTAATGGCAGGTTTAGCTCAGAACTCTCCTGGATGGACCCAGTGATGAGTACAGCGCCCGCATGATCCAGTCACCCTTCAAAAGCCCCACCTGTGTGCATACAACAATGTGGGGACATCCTAAATTTAAACAGTATCAGTGGGGATGAATTTCACATGGCAGTTGTTAGGACCATTGGTCAGTTATGGTCCTGTAAATTGGACATGTCAGAGGCATGTTCTTGTAGCCTCTGTATTCCCTTTGGTTTCTTAGTTACAAAATCAGCATTACTGGGCATCATGGTATACACGATAGTCCCAGCACAGGGGAGGCTGAGGCTGGAAGATGGCCTGAGCCCAGTAGTTGAAGACCAGTCTGAGCAACATAGACATACTCTGTCTCAAAGCAAATAAAATTAAATTGAAATGTCTGGGCTTCAGCTTCAGCTCCTTTTTCTGGGCCAATTTGGTGGTTAGGAGCATAGCTTGTGGGCAGCCCAGCTCTGCCATGTTTTAGTGGGCACTGTGGAGAGTTACTTAACCCCCAGTTTCCTTGTCTGAGAGTATGGCTGTTAACACTTCCTGTCTTGTATGGGTGTAGGATTAAATGAATTAAAACACATAGCAAGTGTGTTCAGTATCCAAGTATAATTAAAGTACATGGCAAGTGTGTTTGGTATCTAAGTGTAATGGTACCTGGAATTACTTTAATGGAGCTAGGTCGATTTAGGGGCCATTTCAGTACATCAGCTTGACAAGCCTGCACTGAAAAGCAGAAGCTCTCTGTCCTGCCGTGGCCTCTGCTCTGTGCCACATGCACTTGAACCTTACTCCGTCCTCAACCCTTTGCCCACTGTTCTATGAAGCTGCCTCTGTCCCTAAGGCTTACAGGTTCCTATCCTGGTCCTCAGCTTCCTCTCCCATGGGACTTTTCATGTGATCTCTTGTCTTTTCTGCTGTTAGTGTCTCTTCTGATAAACTGAGTTTCCATGGAAGTAAGCACAGGTCCTGCTACTGCTGCACCTTCAGTGGCTGCATGATGGCTCGCCCTGCCTGAGGGCCGTGGTTTCCCTGCTGGCATGAGGGACTCTGAGCTGTGAGCCCAAAGAAGGCAGTGGCCTAGTTTGCATTTTCACAGTGGTTGGTAACTCACCAAGATGGGCACCACTGGACTGCATGTACCCAGAGGAGGGTCCTTTCTTACCCAGTAAAGATGTCGTGTTGGCCACGTCTCTGCCAACTACCTGGACTCAGAGTTAACATGAAATCAGGCCTCCTGTTGTTAGCTGCTTCTTCTTATGTTTCTGGAAAGGCCACGTGTGAGCCCTTCTGAGACATGGAGAGGTTGGATTCACACTTCCTTAAGGTCCTCTTCTGCCCCAGCAGTCAAAGATTCAAGGTTGTGCGGTTTGGGTACTGCGAAGTATGAGAAAGGACTGCTTTGCATGGGGTCCAGGATCATCATGCCCCATACTGGGTTTGGGATGGTCTGATCAGTTCTTGCCTCCTGCATGGAGTCTGCATTCCAGCCTGAAGCCACCATATTTGCTTTATGTTATACTTTGTTGGTTCTCATGTATTTCTTCCTTTCCTTCTCACAAGAACCGAGTGATATTGGTCTCATTTTATAGGTAAGGGAAAAGAGGCTTGAATACAAATAGGCAATATAATTCTTTCCCACCTTCTTTTGTCACCTATATTTTTTCTCCATGTTGTGTGTGTTTCCTTCTCCACTTAGAATGGAAGAGCCTCAAGGGCAAGGAGCACAGTTCCATTTCACTCCACTTCTTCCTAATCATCTCATGCACACAGTAGGTGCTGTCTAAATGCCATCTGAGTAAGAAAACCAACATCCTGCAGGTGCAGTCACCTCCTATGAGAAGCCCTGTGATAGCCTGAATCTGTATGAATACAAACCACTATGTGTGGCCAACAGCATTAATGTCAGTGTTGCACGCGCGCGCGCGCACACACACACACACACACACACACACACACAGACTGATGGGCAGTTTTAAGAAAGCATCCCTGGAGAACAGAAAGAGCTATCCTGCTGGTGATTGTAGCACATTGGCCACAATGCCTGGCTTCCTTACTACTGCTCTCTGACTTTCCCTGTGCTCCAATTCCCCTCTCCCACAGCTCAGGCATTGCACTTCCTGCCATTGGTGTCTGATCTTCTTTGAGCCTTCTGTGTACTTGAAGGATCCACTGCTTAGGGCTCTGAGACCCCTCTCCCATGAAACCCTCTTACCCCTTCCTAGCTTTGGGGCATTCACCCTTCCTCTCTGAGTCCCAGCTCACAGATAATTGTGCAGGCACCCCTACAGCCTGCTAGGTCTCAGATTGCTGGCCAACATGGAAACACGTGGCAAGGATGCGTACAGAATCACATCTGTCTCGGGCTGTGGACTTGCACAAGACTCGTGTCCACTGGGCCAAGGGCAGATGTGCATTTGTGCCTGTGGGGCAGGCACGTCATTTACATGCAAACTCATTCACGTTTTGCATGCAAGATGTGCCCAGCCCCACGGGAATGTGCACATGAACTGTCACGTGCACAGAGGATGTTATTTGCATGATACCCACTAAGTGATGCATACACCTCTTAGAGTGTGGATTCCTACTTCTGCAAACACATCTCTGTTGCCCTGTACATGAAGACTTGTGCACAGTCCTGCAAGGGCCAGGGAGGCAGCATGAACCTCCTCCCTGGCTGCCACCCTTGAACAGACCCCACCAGAGCTCCTGCCCTTTCACACACACAGGCTTCACTTCTCCTCAAGGCCAGCTTTTCTTTTGTCCAGTTCTCTGGCCCTGGAAGGTGCCAGGGCATGAAGTTCAGGCTTCCCTCGGTAACCATACATCAGCCTGTTGCCTCCATACTCAGCCATTCCTCTCATCAGGAGTGCTCCATTCGCAGTGGGGAAGGCACTAAGGCTCAAGGTAATTAAATCTCTCTCTTTCACTTCAGCAACATTGATCTGTGCAGGGACACACTCCGACTCCGAAGGAGCAAAGCTTTTAATTTCTCGGCTGGAGTACACTGTTCTTAGTCTTGTTTCATCTGTGAGTCATTAAACATGAAACTCACAGCATACGTTCTCATCTTCGGAGCGTGGTGTAGCTCATAAAAGCACTTTGCACCATTTTATTTGAGTCTCACAGTCATCCTTTGGGGCAGGCAGTACCTGAACAGCCCCCATTTCACAGGCAAGGGCACTGAGGCACACTGTAACTGGCTTCCTACTCTGGCCAGATGCTCTTCAGCGCATTATGAGTTTCCATTCTGTACACCTTCACAACAGCCCTCGGTGTGTCTGTCTTCAGCCATGTTGTGCAGAGGAAGAAGCAGATCACATCCCTGGTAAGTTTGCAGTGTGGCTCACTCGATGCTGTATGAAGTTACAAGGATATGATGCAGGCTATTTGTCTTCTGGGTAAAAACTAAAGCAATGGTGTCTTTTTCTCCAAAGAGAGTAGAGGTGTGTCTTTTGCTGTGTAAAGTCCGAAAGGAGAGACCTCGCTGGTTGGCAGCCCTCCTTCAAGGGAGTGATTGGGAGACACAGGTCCTTCTACCTGTGCCTCCACTGAACCCTAAGACTCACATGCCCATTTGTGTTGACCACCAAAGGGGACAGGCCTGGATTCCACGTGGGGATTCATGTGCCAGACCTGCAAGAGAAGAATGTGACTTCCACCCTTGTTCTGTTGCCTAACTCAGTCCCAGGGACACAAGTTCGAGCAGAGGGCAGAAACAGTGGCTTGGGAGCCATCAAGTCCGCAGAACTTTCTGCTATTCATCCTGGATTCCCATCCTCTCACTGCTGAGACCACACAGACCATGTCCATACACCATGAGTCCCACCCTCGAAAGGCTTTATCCAGTGCAAACCCTGTCTTCATTAAGAAATAACCTCCTTGTGCCATTTTTAACCAGACTATTCAAGTTTGGAGAACAGCTCAGGGGTATCCTGAACCTCCAAATAATTGCTTTTGATTGAGATTCCTTGGAATTGAGGGACTCTAAACTGGAGATTCTTGAGATACAGAAGAAACTTTAAATTGACCTGGGTCCTAATCCTGGCACTGTCATTTACTGTTGTGTGTTCTTTAGTGAGTAATGGTATCCCTCAACCTCTGCTTACCTGGACCAGAAGAGGAAAATGGTACAAGCTAAGCTATAGCAGCACGACTACAGATGCTTCACAGCTCCTTGGAATAAGGAAGAATTTGTAATTGTCAGAAGCACAGTACAGCTGGCAAAAGAATATGAAATCAGTTACACAAACTGTGAGCTGTATTTCAAAGTTTTATTTGTCTTGAGACAGGGTGAAAATCATCACATTTCTCATCAAGACAGAAAATAAAAACAGAGAAAAACCCAGGAGCTTTTTGGAATAACTCAGCCACAAAGAGTCCCACCATGGCACCAGCACTCTTTGGGGCAGCTGTCCTATCAGTCAGCTCTACACCTGCTAGCCTGTGCTTTGTAGATGTGACTTTCTGACACTTGTAGCCATTTATTGGCTTGACTGGGGATGGTTCCTTCCTTGAATATTGTGATATGTGAAAACAATCTCAAGACAAATTCTTCTCTTACTCTCCCATTGGCAATCCCCGAATAGCACTGGCCTTCAAATCCTCCATGTCTTGTGTGCTTCTCCTTTCTCACTCATCCTGGACTTTACTTTTGTTTCAAGAGAATGAATATGAAGCTAGGTGTGGCACATACCTATAATTCCAGCACTCTGGGAGGCTGAGGCAGGAGCACTCCAAGTTCAAGATCAGCCTTGGCAACTTAGTGAGTGAGACCCTGTCAAAAAAAAAAAAAAAAAAAAAAAAAAAAAAAAAAAAGAAAGAGAATGGATGAGTACAAGACTCAATCCTAGTAGGAGAAAAAACTGGGATTCAGCTGGGATTTAGAGAAGTTGTCTACAATCTTTTTGAACATATGCATCTACCCATGATGAAAAATTTGAATATCCAGTGACAGTCTATGAACTCTTTTTTTTGTAGTGCTGGAGATCAAACCCTAGGTCTCATGCATGCCAGGAAAGTGTTCCACTTAGGTACACCCCTATGCCCACATTTAATTTTTAACAAATTACATAGTTACTTCTGTGCTGACATTTTATAACTAAAAATACACAAATGGATATATTTTAAGTTCATGAGATAAAAATAAACATTAACTTTAAAATAATAATGAAACACAAGTGCTTGTTCACATTAAAATATTGTTTTTGAAAACCTTGGCATAACACTTTCTAAAATAGTTATTACATGTGTAGTCCAAAATTCAGTTTACCAGATATTGAATTTAACATTTGTCCTTAGGTGTAAGAGATTACCAATAGCTAGTTTCACCACAGAAAAGGTCAGGGAACTGCGAACCCTTGTTGCCTGCATAACTGGGGAACCTACATCTGGTGTAGAAGGGTTTCACCATCTCTTCCCAACATGAGGATTTCAGAGGCAGTAATATGGGACTGCCCTTAACTGTGCACACGGCAGTTACAGAAAAGGAAAAAAAATCCTACAAAATGTTGAAAGCCAAAAATTAAATGTGGGTTCCCAAGATAGCTCCTTACACTCAGGGCTCTGAACACTTCCCTTGGGCTCTCTCACGCAGAGGAGGTGACAATACCGGGTGAGGGTAGCAGCATCCACATCTTCATATTGGATGTTAGTAAACCTGAATATTCTTTGAATTTAAATGTATATTCAGAAGGGCCAATACCTTTCTCTAAAGACCCCAGTAAGTCATAATACACAAAGTCTGTGTAGATCAATTCTGTTTTGGAGCCCAGCCTGCTATTCAGAACCATGGACAGCCGCACATCTGTACTTTTGATAATCTGCTTCGGTACCTACTTGATGGAGGTACAAGACCTAATCAAAATGCATAGTAAATGCTCAGTAGCCTGCCCTCCCTCTACCCTCCCTCCCTCCCTTCTTTCCTTCCTTCCTTTCTTCCTTCTCATTCAACGTGCTGCCAAGTGAAGCAAAGGGGACAGGAATTCAGAGCTGATGTTTTGACCAGAAATACAAACAATCCAGTTTTGGAAACACTTCTACGTAGAAGTGTTTCTGGTGCTTCTGTTTCCAAAGGCCACACTCCATTTAGGAGAAAGGCTGCTTGTACATGGTGTCCACATCCTAGTGTAGCGTAGATGCTGTGGCCCTCCCTGCTCTGTCCCACGTATATGCATCTGTGCTGCTGATGTGGCCCAGTAGTGCCAGTTTCCTCACCCTCCTGATGTGGCCCGAGCTCCTGATGTAATGTGGTGTGTGCTGCCCACCCTGTGCCTCCATCTTTGTACTCTGCTAAGAGGGCCTGGGCACGCCACCCAGCTTGTGTCTGTGATTGTTTTAACACATGCCCATGAAACCTTTGATATTCCTCCTTTGAAGATGTGGAGGGATTATGCCCTTAAATCTACACAAGGCAGAGTACAACAAAAAGAATAGAGAGCCATGGATGAATGAATGTGTCCTGGTGAATGGCAGGGCAATGGAATCCCTTTGTGATGTTAGATGATAAAAGATTAGGATTGCTCTCCCCTCCCCCATGGGCCGCTTGTGCTGGGGAATCCAGATGCCAGTCTTGAGGGTGCTGGGAGAATGGCTAAGGTATTCTGTGCAGCTGGAGCATATGTGATCTGAGAAACTGCAGCCTAGGGTAGGAACTGGACTTGTACATTGAGCCACCCATGCTGGGCCCTCACTCTCCCAACATGCAGTTCAGCACCTCTTGTTTCCCCTTTCAAACATGGGGTTGTAGGAGCTCGTTAGCTCTTCCCATTAGAAAGGAGATTTTTAAAAGAGATTTACATTTTAACTTAATTTTAATTTTTAAATTAGTTAAAAAGTTAAAAACATAAAACTGGATATGTTTTCAAAAACAAAAAATTTTCAGAGAGCCAGGTGAGAGAAGTCAAGACCTCCACCACTACTTAATGGCTGATTCCTCTTGTGCCCCAAGGGGCCCTCAGACTTCAGCCCCAGCCAGAAGCTGATAGTAAGTGGTTAGGAGATCTGAGCCAGGCAGACCCACACTGTTCCCGAGCTCTTGACCCTCAGAAGCTAGGAGATAACAGATGCTTGTTGTCTTAAACTTTCTACTTATTTGTTCTGCAGCACTAGCAAAATGATAGTGTTCAGAGTCCTTGTTTGAATTATTGCCTTCTTGAGTTTTCCAAACAAATGATTTCTAGGTTCATCTCCTGATTTGGTCCCAAACCTCTGTTGTTTCTTTTCTTATTTAGAGCTCAGTTGCCTTGTCTAAAACCACACACTGAACATTTACTCTATTCCAGGCATGATCTATGCATACATGACCTACTACTCACTGCTACCAACATATGAGGAGCCTATGTCATTGTCCACATGTGGTGATTAAACCAAGGTTCAGAGGATTAGAAGTACTGGCCCATGTTAATATCTAAGCTCTGATATGTCCTGCAAGCCACATGCTCTAAAACACTCTGATGTCTCTAGTTTTGATGCGAGTAGCTTTCACTTACTGATAGATCAACCATGTCTCAAATCCCACACTGACCACTGCTTCCTCTTCTCTAAGTGGAGAAGATAACACTCACCTCAGACACTGAGGACAGAGGGAAGGATCCACAGTAGGTGGCATTAGTCCCATTAGACCAGCGCTGTCTGATGGAACTTTCTGTGAGGATAGAAATATTTCCTGTCTGCCTGAGTGGAAGGCACCAGTCAGTGTGGTTACTGAGCACTTGAAATGTGGCTAATACAAGAGAGCAGCTGAAGCTTTATTGCATTTTACTTAAATAAATTGAACTGTAAGAAGCCACATGAGGTTAGTGTCCCCGCACTGGACAGGACAGCTCCAGACAGTAGGCTCCAGGAAGGCAGAGCCACACCTCTTTGGCCGCCCAAGGCAAGAGGCCGCCCTGTAACGAACTGCCGGATGAATGGCAAGCATTTGCCTTGGGCGCTGGTAGCTCGAGTCCGTTGCTGGGCACAGCATTGATCTCTAGTGGACCCTTCATGCCCTGCCCCCCACTGCCTCTTCAGCAGCAGCCAATTATGCTCTTCTGCCAAAATGTCATCTTAGCTCCAGGAAACGGACGGAGCCCGGATTTCAGGTGACTGTGAGGGATGGAGGAAAAGAAGCCCCCTACAACTTAATGGGCCACAGAGGACAAGTCGCCCCCGTCCCCACCCCTCTGAGACTGACTAGAGTTTGTCTGCAACAGAGATACTTAAATTAATGATGAGGCTCAGTGACAGGGAGGCCAGAGCAGCCCCTTAAATGTCACCTTCGTTATTTTTCAAGCCACCGGGACAACTGCCTGTCGCTGTCTTCCGTGTTGCTGTTGTTCCGCCTCGGGGTGGAGGGATTTTCCCCCCTAATCCCTACAACACGAGCTGTGTAAGTTCAGCAAGGGCAGAGAGGAGGCGGCACTGGCTGCCTAATAAGGGCCGGGCTGTCACTGAGCTGAAGCTGCGGAGTGGACGTGAGCAGGTGGCAGGTGCGAGTGGCCTGCTGAGGCTCCCTCCCACCCCTGAAGCCTCGGCACCCAGAGCTCAGTGGTCTCCCTCGCTCCTTCTCTGAATCAATATTCCCAGCCAGAGTACAGTGCAGCCTGGGAACCTGGGAAGCAGGCTTGAGTCTGGGCTCCCCAACATGACTGGGGTGGGTGATCACAACAGTTCATTTCCACCCTGGGACCTCAGTTTTTTACTGTGCGAAAGGAAAGTGGGCTGGACGCGGTAGCCTTTAAGACCTCTGTCCTCTACACTTGCACAGTGGTAAGCGTGGACTTTGCAGTTCCATACCTGGACGTGTGAGGCAAGCTCTGCCCCTCAGAGCTGCTATTCAGCCCTTCCGAGACAATGATGGAGCCTCAGAGGGATGCTGTGAGGATTAAATGAGGTATCGAATTCCAGTGGCCTCAACCCTGGCTACTATCGGAATTACCTGGAGCCTGGAGTGCCTCTAAAAATTCCAGCGCCCCAGCTAACCCCAGATGCTGCCTTCCCTGACTGCAAGGAGGGCCAGGCTGGGGCGTCATGCCAGGCTTCTCAGGGGTTCTGCACCATGTTTAATGTCTAACAGGGGAGGGGCTGTTGATGTAGAGCAGGAGCTTAATAGGTATGTAGTGACTCTGGTTTTTTAAAGATCGTTTCGTCTCTGCCTTCCTCCAAAGCAGGCTCTCTGAGCCTGTTACACATGCCGAAAACCTGCCACAGGGTTTCAGAATACAAATCTCTATCGATCCTCTCTCCAGTCTGCACACTCTTCCATCATCATCTCTCTCTTATCTGTGCTTCAGTTCTTCTCCTGCCTCTACCTGCTTGGCTACAAACCACAATTAGTGCACTTGGGGATTCTTTCTGCTTCCAGGACACACCTCAGCGCACTCCTCAGCCCAAGTAGGGAAGGAGAATGAATATGAGTGTATACTGTAACCAGAACATCTGGGTTCTAATCCCAGCAGAGTCATTTTCAGACTTCGTGAGCTGGGATGATATATCTTGACCTCTCTGTGCTGCATTCTGTCTTGTGTTTAATGCAGACCCCAACTTCCTAGGCTTTTTTGGAGTTAGTTGTTCTCCCACTGTGGAGTCTCTCTTAAAGTGGGACCTTGAACTGGGGGAAGAAAAGCAAGCTGGGGAATTAGAAGAATGGAGCCCAGACTGTCACATGCTTTCCTTACTGTAGGTGATGTCGTCTCCACAACCTTGGTGGGGTAAACATGTCCATTTTAGGAGCAACGTAATCCAGGTACAAGAGTCATTTGATCCACCATGGTCCTGCCGCAGGGACAGGCAGAGCCCCATGCTTGCTGGGCCGACTCCGGGGTGGGTGCAGGTGTGCAGAAAAGAGGATGGAGACTCCCACCCGCTTGCGTCACCACAGTATCTGGACTGGCTGCTCTGCCAGAGGCTGGTTCCAAGTTAGAAGACATGACTATGGCTGTTTGGTGTTTGTAAGGGCAATCAGGAGGAAGCAAACACCCAGTCTTAGAGCCCAGCAGTCTCTTGATGGGGAGAGAGGCTTAGTGTCCTCGCTCCTGATGGATGGGGTACATGCCGGCTCCTGAGTTGCTGAGTGGAATGCACTATGCACAAGCTGTGGACAGTTGCTGAGCTCTGAGTCTACCTCCTAACCACCTTATCCTGGCCTGTGTTGTGGGTCCTCCCCGAGGGACTCCTCAACATGCTACAGCCCACTCTGCTGTGGGGCTGGGGCTGCTACCCACTGAATGAGCCCCCGGAGCAGCCCTTCTGATACCAGTAGGCATTGGAGCACAATCACTGCTCCCTGCTCCATGGCAGTGTAGATGCTGCCTGATGGGAGAGGGCTGCAGCTGCCCTCAGGGCCAGTTTCTGCAGTGGACTCTCTTGGGTGTTTCTCCTGTTCCTCCCAGCTCCTGTCCTCACCCATGTTCCCTGGGCACCATCTCTCAGAGTGGCTTTCAAAGGCCCAAATGTAGACACTTCCAGAATGGTGTCAGGTGGTGAGGAACATGCACATTCAAGGCTCACAGTCTAGGAGGAAGTGGAGACTGACAGAAGGTCGGATCACCCATGCACCTGGGGCATGAGAGCTCTGGGCAGGTGGCCAGGGTGGCAGGGTCAGGCGGAAGACTGCAGCTTTGTAGATTAAGAAGGTAGCCTAAGTGTGTGACAACTGACTTCCTTCCCCCAGGAGGAAGGAAAGCCCTTTACTATCATGGGCCATGTCTGGGGAATCATTTTGTGGGGTCTGTAACAGAGGGGACAGGTGGCAGACTCAGGCAGGACTGCACCAGGGAGCCTCTGCACTGGGAGAAGAGGTGGCTCTGAAGGCAGAGGGGCACGGCTGCTGCCAGTCTCTACGTCCTCCTCAGTGCCCTTCACATACTCGCCCGCCCCAGCCGGCCCCTTCAGCTGTCGCCAAGCTGTGCACTGCAGCGGGGCCGCCTTTTGCCCAAGGTGACCTGGGTCCCAGTCAGCCTCTCCTCCCAGGGCCCAGCACCAGGGGCAGCTACTCTCCCCTCCCTGAGCAACACCCCCCTGGCCATGGTGTCTTCACACCGAGGTCACCCCTGACCCTAGTCGTGGCTGCCCTGCAGCTGCACGTGTGACCTTGACTTCGTGCCCGGAAGGGGCTGGGTGTGACCTGGTGGATGTGGGACTTCCCGGTGCCTGCCTGGCAGATCCAGAGAGCAGTGTGGGCACAGAGGGGCTGGGTTGCCTCTGCACTACTCCAGGAACAGAATGATGTGGCCAGAAATGCTGGGCCGGGCAGATCCGCGCCTCTCTCCAAGCTGGGAAGGAAGACTGGAAGAGGCTGCTGCTAGGGTCAGGGCAGGTGCTGGAGACTGGGCCATGAACAAAGAGCCCGTGTGCCAGGGGAAGGCAATGAATGTGAGGGAGCCTGGAGTGAGAGCAGTAGGCAGAGGTCACTCGAGGTTCCCCAGAGGCCTGGCTGTCCTGACAGTTCCGTTGTGGGTGTGGAGCATGAGGTAAGCGCCTTCTACCTTACCAAGCACCAGAACAGCTGTCCCCACCATCCAACAGTCCCAGGCAGTAAAGCAGAGGGCAGCTATGCAGCAACCTGGAAGAGCAATGAGGCTGACAGCAGGTCTGTGTGGAAGAGGCTCCAGTCCCTCCGCTGTCACCGGTGGGTACAGTTCTGAGCTCAGAGAGGCTGAGAGGAGCCGAGGAGTCCTCTCCCTCCATGTGGAATGGTGTGAGCAGAGACCCGGGGGCGGCACACTCACCCTTGTTATCACATTGCTGTCATTTGCAATTATGTGTGGCTGCACAGTCAAGCTGACTTTGAATTTCTGGCTGCACATGTGTGTGCGTAGCCACCATCACAGTCGGATCCCAGAGCAGCTGCTGACCCAGACTCCCCAGGTCCCTGGCCCCCCTTGAGCTCTCTGGCCTCCTCCTGCCCCTTCCAGCTGGGCTCTGGTTCACGATGGAGCCATGGTCCTCCCTCTTCCTGATGTCCCATCTGCAGAACCTACACAGCGTTGCCTTTTGAAATGTCTTCCCATTTGGTGCCGTGTTTGTTCAGGGGACCTTGATTCAGAGTTTGGTAGTTATGGAAACTGCAACTACACTATTATGTATAGGTTTTTATGTGAACATAAGTTTTCATTTCTGCAAATTAAATACTTAGTGAAGGGACTGCTGGCTCCTATGTAAATATGGGTTTAAATTTATATGAAACTGTCAGGCTTTTGCAGAGTGACTTTAGCATTCTGCTTTTCCAGCCACAATGAATGAAGTCCCCAGTTGCTCCACATCTGTGTTAGCACTTGGTTTGGTCTTTGTTTTTAGCCATTCTAGAACAGGTGTAGTGGTATCTTGCTGTGGCTTTGTCCCATGTACCGTTAACCATCTCTCTCTTTGGCATTTTTCTCATCTTGATGTCAACTTTCATGGTAATGCAGCTTCATTAACTTTCTATGATCAGTATTAATATATGTGTCTTTTTTGTTCTCTTACTCTTATTATTTCTGTTACTGGGGATTGAAGCCAGTGATTCACCCATGCTAAGCAAGTAACCTACCACTCAGCTACACCTCTCCCTCCTTTTAATTAAAAAAAATTCTATTTATTTTGGAATAGTTTTGGCTATTAAGAGAATTCCACATACCCTTTCTCAGCTTTCTCTGATGTTAACATCTTATATTATCATCAAGGTACATTTGTCAGAACGAAGAGATTAACACCAGTACAGAACTAGTAACTAAGTTACAGATGTTATTTGGATTCACCAGGTTCTCCATTAATGTCTTCTTATTTCTTCTGTCCTAGGATCCAATTAAAAATTTCCTATTGTGACTACTGTGTTCTCTCTCACGTGGTGGCTGCCTTCATGCTGCAGGGTGTACTTGCCCACTTTTTCTTGGGCTAAGTTTACTCTGCAGCACTGGTTTCATTTCCTACTTCTAATACTTTTAAGAAATTCCCCTTGAAGTTAGTTATCATGTCTCCTTAGTCTCTTCTGACTTGGAACAGTTCTTAGGCTTTCCTTGTTTCTCCCAGCCTTGGCAGTTCTGAGGAGCACAGACCAGGGATTTCCTAGAATGACCCCCACATGGATTTTCCAGTTTCCCTGCACTGGAAGGAGGATGCACAGGTGAAGCGTCCTTCTCAGCCTATCATTTGCCAGAATCTGTGAGGTCTACATGGCCATCGCTACTGATTTGACCTTGCTCCCTTGATTCCAGGCTTGGGTGCCATATTTCTCCACTGTTGGGCTGGCAGTCTTTTTTCCATTCTGTGCTCTGCTCTTTGCAGGTGAGGCACCGGGTTCTGGCTCCATGCAGGAGGAGGGAACTGAACTCCAACTCCTGGAGTGGGGTGCCCCTCCTTTGACCAGAATTAGAGGACTGTGCTTATAGCTCCTTCTGTTTTTACCCAGTGGCTGGATCTAGATTTCTCACTACCTTTGTGTTCAAGCTGGGGGGAAAGTCAATAGGAAACTCACCACCTGCTTGCTGTTATTTGAAGTTGCCTTGTTGGCAAATACATCTGCAAGCACTTGCTCTCTAGTGACCTGAGACAGTTGTTTCATGGATGCCTTCCAGGATTTCTAGTTGATTTCAGCAAGAGTCAGATAATGTAAAGGGTATATGCTCCATCTGGGATGGAATCCCAAGCCCCTCATTCATCCTCTGTTCGCTAAGCCCTTCACTTACTCCTATTTACTCACTCACTGCATTCTTCTATCACTGTTGACTAACTCACAAAATCATATATGTCAGTCAGTACACCTGCTTCGAGCATTCACTCTTAGGCATTGTACTGGTCACTAAAGATATAGACATGGAGACATAGTTCCTGTCTCAAAATCCCTGGGCTTGAAGGAAAGGAAATGAATTAACAAATAGATAAATACTAATATGGTGGAATGGGTACTATGATACTACAGAAAGAACCAAATGCCTTGCATAAGTGTGTCTTAGCCTTTTACCTGGCCTAAACTCACTCTGCAGAGCTTGTTTAAATACCTTTAAAAATTCACATAACAAAATACCCAAGTTAGTACAGTTTATAAAGAACAGAGGTTTATTTGTTTGATCCATGGTTCTGGAGGCTGGGGAGTCTAAGACCACGACATCAGCATGTGCTTAGCATCTGGGGAGGGTCATGTGACTGTGCCATAAAATGGTGGCAACTTCATATGGTGAAACAGAGCAAGCCCACCAGCTGGAGCCCCCTTCTTGTTCTTAGAAAGCACTAATCCTACCTCTGAAAGGTGCTACCTCCAAATACCATGCTCATGTGACTTTGGGGAATATGATTCCAACACCTGAACTTTTGTGCTGCACATTCAAGCCATAGCAGCAGATCTCCACAGGAAGGCACTGGTCCCTCAGGAAGCTGTCTTTTGGAGGATGTAGGTATGGGGTGAGTAATCACGAAAGGACAGCATAAGCTGAGGGGCTGGGTTGGGGAGTCAGGGTGTGTGCGAAGAAGTGATGTCCTCTGTCCTTGGCCTAGGCATTCTAGCCTTTCAGGACAGGAGATGGCTGGAAACAACCCTAGAATGGGCACCAGGACTCCTCACAGAGAACCCCTGAGCTTAGAGAACTCATTTCTGGTCTCTCAGCCTCTTCTCACCCAGCCATCTGCTTGGTATTCCCTCGCTTCCAAAAAATGAGTTTTCACTCCAAGGAGCCTGGCCCATCTGTCAGGGACTCACACATAGTCTGCAAAGGCAGAGAGGCAGCAGATCCTGCCTCTGGACCACATCTTGCAAGGGGTGAGAGCCAGGCTCCCACAGAAATCCAGGTCCAAGAGAAGCCAGGTCCTGGGGCTTCCCAGGAATGTTCCAGAGCCTCTCCTGCTGCTCCTGCCTGGACTCCAGCCCATGGGCACTCAGAGCCTCACTGTTTACCCCTTGGTATATACAGGTCTCGCCTCCTGTCTGGTCTTTCTCTCCACATTGATTCATGCATGCATGTGTGCAGGAAATGTGAACACTGCCACAATCAGAGTGGAGTCACTTGTGTTGATTGTAACCGAAAAAAGTGAATAAAGCCAGAAGACTGTGCAGGAAGGGTTCTGATGCATGATTGCCTGATAGCAATTATCACAGAAGGCTCTTCCAGAACCACAAGCCTGCACAGAGGCGAACACATCCTGTGTCGAAGCTATTTCTACAAGGACAGCTGCCCAGCAACTGTCTATTCAACCTTGGACTGATGCCACTCTAGTTATTGATCACCACAGCCGAGCATTACTGTTTGAGGTTTGATGCACTCTCCATTTCTATGTTGGAAAACTCCTCCTTGCCTCAGCCTCTGTGATGACAGTGTGTACATTCCCATCGCAGTGCTCTTCCTCCTTGGCAATGTGCTGCTTCTCCAAATAGCTGACTGTTTTGTGACTGTCTCCCAGATTGTTCCCTTTTAGACAGACTCCCACATGGTACACACCTATCCTCCTTAAATTCTGTGCCATGCCCTGTCTGTACTGACCACCCCTTGCCTGTGGACATTTGTCTGTCTTTCTACACTCTTTCTGCTAGTCTCTGCCTCTTTTCCACCCTTCTTGTCTTGTTGGATCAGCTCTCTTTCTGCTCTCCAGAGCATGATGGTTCCTATCCCTGTGCATGGAGGGGGGTTTGCCCCACTCCAGCCTCCTCTAGCCCCGTGCTCACCGCTGCTAAAGTGGTTGTGCCCCTGATGCTGAGTTGGAGGAGGAGCTCAAGGACTCCACCCCGTCCCTTGCCTGGCGGCTGGTGCCTCAGTTCTAGCAGCTGACATTTTGACCTCATTTCTGCAAGCCTAGTGGGGTCCTCAGTGATAGTCATTTCTTCTGCTCATGTTCCTTGCCTCCAAATATCTCCCTTAAAAATGTGTTGGGGCCTCCCGGCTCCCAGCCTCTCTTTCCCTCCTTTAACTGGGTCTCCTTCACCTCCACACTCAGAACCAGGGCCAGTCTTACCTTTGGGGCTCAGCACCAAACCCCACTGGACTTAATCTGGTGCCCTGCGCATGTTTCAGGCCAAGGAGGAAGCACAGACCTGGGGTCAGAGTCAGCTGTGCGATCCTCTGACCTCAGTTTTCTAACTGTAAAATTGATAAAATTCCTGTTTTGTATCTTGCTAAAATATAAACCCATTTTTGTTTAGATACTCAGCAGTCCCAAAGCCCCGGGGAGGAGTTGAGGTTCCCAGAGTTTCATCCTGATGGAGGCTGGTGGGCCACCTCCTTCCTGCTGGCTGGGGAGGGGCAGGGGTGAGTCAGAGACCCGGTATTGTGTGTGGGGAGGTGGGGAAAGGGCTTGCCTGTGGAAAAAGGGGCGGGGGAGAGGCCATGCTTTCCTCCTCCCATACTGCCCCTATGGCAGTGCCTGGGGCAGAGGCAGACAGTGCATGAGCTGCACAGGGCACACGGAAAACAAAGTCTGCAGCCAGGAAGGAGCAGGGGCAGGGAGGAAAGGGGGAAAACTCATCGTGGATGGCACTGAGATGCTACTTAGCCAGTCCTGAGCTGTGCCTCCCCCAGTCTTCCTATCACACGAGATCAGTGTGATAGGACTTTTGCTTAAGTCCTTTGTAGTTGAGTTTGCTGCTGCTCACAGCCAAAACACCCTGATATGCGGTCTATTATAATGCTGGTCTGGCAGTGTTTCCATGATCTTTCTGTACCTCTCAGCGCAAATGTCATGTCCTGCAGGAAGCCGTCCCACACTGCTCAAAGCGGCTCATATTTTGTCACTAGCGCCATCTTTCTTTCCTTTCGCTCTTCCATCGTACTTGTCATGGCACAGTTGGGTTAGCTGATTGTCTGCTCTGCCACACTAATCCAAAAGCCCTGGGAAGGAAGGCATTGTTTCTTTAGGTGACCGTGTGTCTGTTGTAGCTAGCAATGTATAGCCAGTCCTCCAGAAACATTTGTTGGAGAAAGAATACATGAGTATGCAGTGATGTGTTGCTTAACAATGGGGACTTATTTAGAAAACACATTGCTAGGTGATTTGGCAACCAAGGCCACACAGCAAGGCCACGTGGCATGGCCTATCCTGCCATCAGCAGACACAGGGCCCGTCAGTACAAGACTGCTTTGGAGAAACCTGCACACAGCAGGAAGGTTTACCTCCGCGTCCTTTCTGAGACTGAAAAGTTGATCAACTCTCCTTTTTTTCATTTTGACAAATTACTTTGTTCCCAGTCACTGGCTGATGTATTTCAAAACAATTTTAAATTCACTCTGAAAGGCACCATTACTTCCTCCCCTCAGGAGCAAGTGCTGTTCCAATCCCCACCCTTGTTGCCATTCTTTTATCATTCATGACAGCTAAGCAAGCCCCTACTTTGATTTTTTTCCTCCACTGCAGGCTACAGGTGACTGATCACTGCTGCTCATGAAGAATGACCAAGGAGACTGCTGGACCTGCGGGAATCTGGACCCCTTTGATCCGTCCACAGCTCTTGGATCATGGAATGAAGGCAGTTCTGTCCCCAGCACCAGTCCAGAGAGCGCCTCCCACTGTTCAGTGGGTCTGTGGGGCTCGTGGATGGAAGGTGAGATGGGAGCCTGGGAACGACAAACAGGAGCAGCCTGTCTTCCTTTAGGAGTGCTTTGGAAACAATCCAGAGTACCATGGTGATTTATTTTATGAAGCATTACAGTGGCTTGCCACAGAGGATGCAAGCACAGCGTTTGAGAGTCTCAGCTCCAGTGAGAGGCAGAGCTTATCCTGAGCACTCTCTGACCCATTCACAAGGATGGTGGTGACATCGAGCACAGTGACAACAATCACAGGTCTGGTGGGACTGGAGATGGAATTGGCAGCCGCTCTGTGTGTCATTTGGTTTAATTATCTAGCCTTGCCCAGGTCAGGTGACGTTTTGCTGAGCACAAGTAACCCATTCTTTTTGCTAAAAGCTTCATGGAGTGTTTGAGAATGTTTGTGCACCACCCGCCCTCCCTCTGTCTGCAGCCCTTCCAACTCCACTTTCCTTTGTAACATAAAATCCTTGCAAGAAGCAAATCCTTCCAACCTCCCGCAAGCCCAAAACAATCAAACAAGCAAACAAAACCCAAAGGTGAGTGACTGTTTAACCCAGTCTTGTTCTGGTGCTTATTTCACCAAGGAAAGCCTTACTTTTTATAACCAATATTAGTAACACTTGGAAGGAAGACCTTTGGGAATACCAATCAGAGCAGTGGTGGTTACTAGGCATTGTTACATACAGAACAAGCAGTTGCTGAGCAATTCATTCATTCCTGAAAGATCTACTAATAGATGAATAATGGGCTAGAAGCAAGGGATACGGATTTGATCAATGTGTTTGAGAAGCTTACAGTATTGTAGAAAAGACAATCAAATAATGAATTTCCCAATTGATTTGTTAATTAGAACTGTGCAGAGTGCTACCACAAAGAAATACAAGGTACATATAACTTTCAATAGCAGTGTAAGGGAGTTGGTTCAGGGAAACCACCTTGTCCTGGCAGGGAGTGGGACATGCTGCGATGGGTGACTCTCGCTTCTAAAATTGGAACTGTCCCAGCAAAGCAGGATGGTTGGTCACCCTGAAAGAAAGTGATTTCTGAGCTGCCAGTCACGGACCTTATTATTGCAGAGAGAACTTCAGCAGGCTGGAGACCTGTTTTCTGGGACCACATCCTCTCCTGAGCCCTGCTGTCCCTCTCTGGGGCATGGAAAGGACAGGGTTCTCTCTTCCTTCCCACAACTTGCTGGAAGGACAGATGCAGCACTGCTAGGGGAAGCTTAGCTAGGTGTGATGTGCTTCCTCAGGGCTCAGTTCCTTTAGGGGACTGTAAATTATTTCCCCTAAAGAGAAGCTGCCATTCCTTCAAGAGCCCCTTTCTCTAAGAGGACATCTGGTCACACCACTAAGTTTCTCAGTCTTTGAGCAAAACGTCCCACATTTTGTACAGAGGCAAGAGTGGGAACACACACAAGCTCAGCTGGGAATGGAAGGCACAGATGGGGGTGTGTTCAGGGACCACCAGAATGTTTCATGGCAGTTTCTTCTCCAGGCTTTCTCCCTGGCATGCCCCCTGCAGGGTAGGGTAGTGGGCAGGGCTGGGCTCTGCACCCCAAGGGGCAGGCTTGTGAAGGACGTGTGTACCTTGGGAAAGTCATATTATCTGTGGGAGTTTCAGCATCCTCATCTGTGAAGAGGAACGTTCATTCTGCCCAGTTTTTGAAAATGATAATACCTAAATTAATGAATTTATCATGCCCAAGGAATTATGCCATATGTTTCTATGTCCATTTAATCCCCACAAAAGTAGGTTGGATTATTAGCTTTCATCTTGCAACGTAAGAAATTTGGGTTTACAGAAGCAAAGAGACTTGCCAAATTAAGTGGCCAATTCTCTTGGTCTGCCCAGGACTGAATGTCCCACATCCTGAGCAATCTCATATCCCCAAGAGACCTGGGTGTTTAATCAAGCTAAGACTTCACACAGTTCGCAAGGGATAGAGCCAGCATCATCAAGGTAGAAGGCTATTTGTTAATAAAACACAACCATCAGCAATTATTATTGTTGTGATAAACATATATAATTATCTATCATATTTATACATAACATAAAAGATATGTCATATGATAAATATATCAACTTTTACTTCAATATAAATCAAGTGCTTCTAGCTGTCTAAGAAAACCCTTTCCATTCATAATGCTAACTGACCATGGCAGTTGCAAGTATTTGTAATTTTCTTCATTCAGGGCTCAGAACATTTGATGTTAGGCATAAATGGGTGACTTGTTTTTATCAATGGAAATGGCTCACAGCTGTCTGCTCAGTAGGGTTGGGAACACAAAAGTGGGAGCCAGACAATCTGGTTTAAAGTAAACTCTGACATGAAACTGTGCTCTTGTGTGAATTAACCATGCTAAGCCTTAATTTCCTTTTTATTCTAAATTTAGTCTCTAAAAGGAAGAATCTCTACCTCACACCATTTCTGTGACGATGACATGGGTAACACATGTAAGACTCCTGCAGTAATTTGGCAAAGGCTAAGGCTAGCTATGTTAAGTCCTCCTGCTTTACTTTGTCTCTAGGGTGGTATGATGATGCTACTGTGTATGTACCAAGGGTGATAACATTGTCACAAAGATAGTTTTGAGCAATATAAGAGCAACCAAAGCTCAGAGCTTCTGAACAGTTTCTTTTAGTCTTATATGATGCTTAATGTTGGAGTTGGAATAAACTAACACAGAGGAATGTAATAACAGTAAGTCAGCATTTGCTATATGACAGACACTACATTACTTCACTTAATCTTCACAGCAATGTCTGCACAATACATTAATGTAATCATGATTTCATAGAGAGGAAGAAGAGGTGAAAAAAATGCTGCACAACTGATAAGAGATGGTAGAATTAGAAGAAAAAAGAAACTAGGGTAGGGATGAATGATAGGGTGTGTAGTTAGCATGCTAGAAGACCTGGGCTCTATCCTCACCATCAAAGCAAATCAAACAGAAAGCAAACAAAAACCCTTATGTGTGTTGAGCAATTATTTAGCAACAAAATGGTAGCTGATTACAATGTAAGTCATGAAAAGTGTTGATTACCAGTTCTTCTGTAGATGAGTGAATATACTTATTTTTTTATTTACAAGTGTTAATAAGTGTATGCTATTTTGTGTTAATAAGTGTATGCTATTTCGTGACCAACTTTTCAATAAAATGAACTTTTAGAATAACTAGACTTGCAAAAAGATTGCCAAAAAGTACAAAGTTCCCTTATACCCTTCATCAGTTTTCCTAATGAAAATGTCTTGGTCACCATGGTACACTTGTCAAAACTAAGAAATTAACATTGGCACATTACTATTAACTCCGGACTTTATTCTGATTTCACCAGTTTTCTAATAATGTCCTTTGTCTATTTCAGGATCCAATCTGGGGACTACCAAATTCTAAGTGAAACAGTCTTGGTGACAGTATAATAGTTTGTATGGTAATGGAATAAGGATTTTACAGGGCAACATAATTATAGGTAGTAATTCTCTCTAGTTCAAAATTACAACACTCCTATGGCATCGACAGTTTGGGCAATGTTATTACCGGAATGCTCCTGTGCTGCAGGAGGCTGGCATTGTCTACCTCCAGGCAGTGGGTGGGAAGAATCCTTACGTCAACTGCTGGGCCCGTGGAGCGATGGGAAGTATGCAAGGGGTGCTGAGAGAGGCAGGTGGCAGGAAGGCAGAGCCACCACTGTTGTCACACAGGGACACGTGGGCATTGGATCCATTTAGTGCCTGCCTTGGGAGTCTGTCACTCAGTGGTTGGTAAACCTAAAAGTGACTTCAAAATATTTTTCCCCCAAATTTGAGCCACTGTGATTCTTATTTCCACTTTAGACTGAGTGAGGTCACAGGCTAAGTGACTTGCCCAAGGA
Organism: Chinchilla lanigera; assembly: GCF_000276665.1. Classification (NCBI taxonomy): domain Eukaryota; kingdom Metazoa; phylum Chordata; class Mammalia; order Rodentia; family Chinchillidae; genus Chinchilla; species Chinchilla lanigera. Next base: position 1,434,769 of record NW_004955464.1, read on the forward strand.
CACAGTTTGTCAGTGACAGAGCCAGGGTGAAAACTCAGTATCTGACCCCAGCATCCTTTCATACCTCAAGCTTTATTCACTTGAGACCTCTCAATAAAAGCCTCTTGGTGTCTGGCGTGAGAGGAAGTCCCTACCATTCTGATGCGTTTGCTAAGGCCCCGAGGGCTTCCTGGGGAGGGCATCAAAAGGCTTCGGCAGGCACAGCATGGGTTTGTCATCATGACTGCGTGGTGAGCCATTCGCTTGAAGTGGAGATTTCAGCCTCTCCATTCTCTCCCTCAGCTGAGCAGTAAGAAGGAATCTTGTGCCAGCTCTTGGGTAAAACTAGCATTTGGAGGCTTTAGGGGCAGTGAAGCAGTGGGGCAGTGCTGCGTGAATGCTCTGGGCCCCATCAGCCTCCAGATTTGTCCGGGGTTTCCTTGGGACTGGCCAAGTTGAGTTTTCAAGGCCAGGTGCTTGGGAACCCTTGAGCTTCGCTTTAGGGGTATATGTGCAGGTACACATGCACACACACATACACACACACACACACACACACACACACACACACACCCCAAAAGCAAATAAATAGAAAGGGAAAGACTGAGGCACCCCAGTGTGCCCTATTTACAAACTTCTTGATTTCTTCTGGGTTTTATTTGATTTTCTCCTTCACTGAGAAATGGGGAGATATCAGAATGACTTACGTGCCAGAGAGAACTCCCGGCCGTGCTCCAGTCTCCCTTGCCCTCTTGGTCCCTTTCATGTGACAAGATGTCCTCAATTATTCTCTCTGGGGGGGTCCCAGTCAGGGCGAAGATGGAGCCAACCATCTGTTACCAACTCCAGTGAGCAATTTAATTTCCTCTTGTTCCCAGTGAGGAGGATCTTGTGAGTATGTGAATTGCCATCAGTGCCTGTTAATCAGGAGCCTGCCATCAGAAGAGGGGGAGATGTCAAGCAGGGACACCCACTGGCCCTTGCCAGGCCCGGTGGGAGAGCACCCCGTGGCAGAGAAGAGAAGGATGTCAGAGAAACTTCCTTAGAGATCATCTGATGTGACACTTCCTCTTGTAAGTGAGGATGTGGGTGCCAGAGAAGGAAAATGATGTGGCTAGCCAGGCAGGACAGGGAAGGACTCAGACTACAATGAGCCTCAATTCCCAGCCCTCTCAGTCACACACAACACAAGGCAGGGGAGATGACTTGACCACTTGCCCTTGCATCTAACTTCCGAGGTTGGAACAGACAACAGTGATCACAATGCCAATGACAGCCACAGACAGAGCTGTGCCATATGACCAGCACTACAGGCAAGGGTGGAGCTGATGCCCAGCTCCTCAGACCCCCTTGGTGTTTCCTCCCTACCCGGCTGGCCTTCCTGGTCAGCACTTTGGCCTGCTGAAGGGCTGCCTGCCCGCCCTGAGCCTCCAGAATCCACTTGGCTGCGTGTGTGCTGCAGGCTGGTCTGCTGGTGGCTATAACCAATGACTGACCAGTGGTGGAGGTGAAGGTGAAGGTGGAGGTGCCTGCTCTTTGCCTCTGGACTGGGGTGGTTCAGAGTCCCCCTGAAACACGAGGCGGTCACTGTGGTGACAGCTAGTTGAATGATGCAGCTACTATTATTGGCTGGCTCCTAAAGAGTTTAGACCTAAATGTCTCCCTTAAAGCCTTATGTACCTAGAGGGGTCATGGACACCATACTCACTGGTGGACTGGCCCACTGATGAGTTTACAGCTAGATGCGCTGTTGGAAGGAGGGTCTGGTTGAAGAGAGGGATCACTGGGGTGTGACCTGAAGGGTGCGTCTCTCACCCCAATTTCTCCCTTTGCTCTCTGTCTCCTGGCCATTATGAAGTGAGCGGCTTTTCCTCTGCCAGGCCTCTCTGCCATGCTGTTCTGCCTTGGAGCCAACTACAGACTGAAACGTGAGCCAGGATAAACCTGTCTTCCTTTGAGGTGTGGTTGTCGGTCCGGTGCTTTGTCCCAGTGATGAGAAAGTGACTATGACACCCACTTCTCCAGGGTTACTTGTGTCTTTATACCTCTCCCTAATCTCTCTGTACTTGAGTCCTTGCCTCATGGTCTGGCGGTGCCTCAGCTTTTGAATCTGTAAAATGAGGGAAAAGATTAAGTTAAAAAAAAAAAGCCAAGACCAATACCTGACCTTAGCGAAAATTCAACAAATGCTGCAGGACTAATGCATACTCATCTTGTTGCTCATTAAATTCATGCTGCATACACTATTACACTCATTGTGCAAGTAAAATAAGCTCAGTTTAGAGAGGTTAAATAATTCCCTCAAAGTCATGCAGTTTGAGGAAGCAAACAAAAATCCATATTTAACGCTGTTCCTTCCTCTGCCAGGAGGTGTTCCTCTTTACTCCAGCCTGGATCGAGGGCCCTTTTCTTGCTCCCGTGGCCTCTGTCACAACACCAGTCCTAGTGTGAAGTGGTCCCTGCTTTGTGGCCTTTCCCCCAGGTCACGAGCACGTGGACCTCTATGACTTTGCCCTGGGCTTGCAGCCTGGTGCCCAGAACACAGCAGATCCTGGTGCCTGCAGAATGCAGCGCTCCCTATTTTATCCACAGTTTTGCTTTTCTCGTTTTCAGTTACCCACGGTCAAGTGAAGTCCAAAAAAGTTAAATGGAGAATTCCAGAAGTAAACAATCCTAAGTCTTTAACTGCACACCATTCTGAGCAGTCTTGTGCCACTGCACTCTATCTCACTCTGCTCCATTGTCTCTTGGCCAGTGTGTCCTGTCCACATTACACAGGCCACCTGCCCCTTAGTCACCTGGTAACTGTCCAGGTTATCACGTCAGCTGCCACTATCCCGATATCACGGTACTACCATTCAAGTAACACTTACTTTACTTAGGGACAGCTCCAAAGTGCAAGAATAGTGCTAGGTGGGCACTGGGAGAGAGTTAACCCTGCTACTGTGTGGCAGTGCTGTGGGGTCTACAGGGAAAAACATAATAAATGGTATAAGTTTTCAGTATCCGTGGAGATTGTGGAAAGTGTAACCTGCAGGTAAGGGGTACTGCTGCGGACAAGGGTACAAGCCCCAGGATGTAGCTCAGGGGCACAGCCCCTACCTGGCGAGTGCAAGGTCCTGAGTTCGATTCCAGGTAGTAAAAAAAAGAAAAAAGAATACAAGTCCAGCCAGCAGTGAGCAAGGCAAGTCTCTGTGTCGGTCTCTGGACTTCAGATTTCAACTGAAAGCATCTGGGAGTTTCCCTGGAAACTCTCCTTGCATCCCACTGCAGAGGACAGCTGTCAATGTGGCTGATGGTGAGGAATCCAAAATTTTGCCAAAGCTTAAGGCCTCCCTAAAACCTTGTTGATTGGGAAGGCACAGGTGTCTCAGGTAACCACCAAGATGAGTGGGAATCTAATCACAATTGTTCTGCCTTGAGGCCCTGCAGAGTGACAGAGCAGATTTCAGGGACTGATATAGAGGACAAGGAAGAGAGCAGGAGGTGACCTGTGTCCCACTGAGGCTGGCCATGCCGGGATCTTCTCATGAGAGCCAGAATTGCGAGGACACCCGTCTCTTTCCCAGGACCACCTTGTGGATTTGCCCAAACGTACTAAAATTCTAGGTTCTGGGTTAATCCTGCTCTGTCCCTTACTCTTGTATGGTCCTTCATAAACAATTGCCTTTCTGTGCCTTGACTGTCTTATCTGTAAATAGGGAAAACATCTACCTTTTTCAATGGAGTGTTATAAATATTAGTACTGAAAGTGCATAGGACAGTGACTTTTACCACACAGGAAGCTGGAGGGCGATTGCTAGTTTTTTATCCGGTGCTGAGAACACTGGACATAATTGAGAGGATTAACACAATCTCTGCTCCCAAGAGCCCAGGATTGAGGACACTGAGTCTTTGGATTCCTTAATCCGTCACTCATACCTAGTCGGTCATATCTGCCAGTGTGCTCGCTGACGGAAGGACGATGAGTGAGAAAGCCAAGGAGGTGCTGAGGAGCGCAGGTCTACTCCAACCCTGGTGGAGGTGGTGGTCAGTGGCAGTCAGGAGAGGCTTCCTGGAGGAGGTGACACTGCAGTGGGTCTTGTGGGTTACGTCAGTGGTTACAGAGTAAAGCAGGGAGAAGACACACTAGGGCCAAAGCTAGCCACTGGACCATGAAAGGGCTGTTGTGGAAGTATGGGGCAGCGAGGCGAGGCCAGGCCAAGGCACAGGGCAGCGAGTGAGAAGCAGGTGCTCAGGCTGCCCCACTGCTCCTGGACAGGAGGCCAGAGTCACATGGGCGCACTGCCTTCCAGCTCCAGGCTCACCTGCCACTGCTCTCCCATCTCTTTCTGGCCATGAGGAGGCCTCAGCTCTGTTGTCCTCCCCACAGACCCCAGGACAAAGTCTAGGGCAGGTGGCTCCACTCAGTGTTCAGGGAGCAGGACAAAGTGAAAGGAGACCACTCAGCTGACACTCCAGACTCAGTGGTCCTGGTGGTGCATGGTGCTGAGAGTCTGCTCCCCTGCCCTGGGCACCCGAGGAGATGTGACCTGGGACACGGCTAGCTCCTGCCACTGGGCAAGGACACTTGCAGCAGCACCTCCCCCAACACCAGAGGGGTCGCAGAGCCTGTGTCACTGGGAATGGAGTCCCAGACAGGCCTAGGTGGATCCTCCCTGCTGCTCCACCCCAGAGCCTCCCCTTCGGTCTGGCAGTGTCCTCTCACCCACAGTCCCTCAGAGCCCCGTGCCACTCTTCAGAGACAGTGTGGCCTCAAGATGGAAGGCCCAGCCACTGTGATCCCCAGGATCCTGTGCTTGCTTCGGGCACTTCACAGCTGAGCTGCGAGGAACCTGAGGATTAGTCTTACGCATCAGGCAGAAGGGAAAGAACCCCAACCAGCTAGGGGAAGGGGCTCTGTAGCATGAGGGATCTGGGGTGATGGAGGTGGACAGCTGCAGCCACCAGGGAGGGCCTCTGCCCCTGTCCTGGGCTCTGATTCCACCTGGCCTCCTTTCCTGCTGCTGCCCGGGTAGAGAAGCACCATCTCCGACACCTCCAGGTCAGTATCACTGATCGTAGAAAATGCCCAGGGTCCAGTAGGGTCTGAAACACTCCAGACAAAAGTGCAGATGGGTTAATATGACTGGCTGGGCCTTGGGTAAGTGCTCACCCAGCTCAGCCAGTGGTAAGGCCCAGTCACCTGACCGGGGGTGCTACCCTTCTAGGCAGGGTGGGGCATGGCTGGGCAAAAGAGTTCCTGTCACTTTGATGCTGTGTCCCCCACAAATACAGATAAGACCTTCCAAGTGCCAGCTCCTGGTCTAGGTAACAAGGAATGGCAAAATCAACAAACAGGAGGCTCTGCCTACCTTACAGTTTACACTGTGATGGGGGAAGGCAAGAAAATAATCACGTTGCTAATCATGAATGGATCAGGTGGTGGTGGGTGCTCTGGAGAAAAAGAGCCTAGAAAGGGAGTTTTGGGGGGACACTGTCTGTGTTCAGCAGGGGCAGAGATGGTACCTGAAGGGGCAGAGAGGGAGGGCAGGTGCCCAGGTGCCCTTCTGTTCTTCGCAGTTTTTCCTGAACACCGTCTCTGGGCTGCCTGTGTCAGCAGGTCCAGTGGGTGCAGGGTGCTTGTTAGGGTACAGATTCCCAGGTCTCTTCCAAGGCTGCAGCCCAAGTCTCCAGGCGAGGCCTAAGGATCTGCCTTAGCAGGTGCCATGTGATTGTGCTCAGGAGATGAACACAACAAAAAAATCCTTATTTTTTTCTTCCCTTCCTCCTCTTCCTCGTGTTTTTTTCTTTTATTGGCCCATACACGAAAGGAGTTGGTATTAACCACTTCCCTTTCTAATTTCTGTCACCAGCATAATTCACTTGCCAAGGGAAGGTCATTAAGGTGCCACCTTCATGTTGGTGGCATTCAGTGAAAGAAGGGAAGGAATACTGAAGAGCTAAGAGAACTTGAAGGTTGAGGAACATGGCGACCATGCAGGGTGTGGTGGCCCAGACTGACATTCTCAGGACTCTGGGAGGCTCAGGCAGGAGGAGCACAAACTCCAGACCAACCTGGTAACTTCATGACTTAGTGAGATCCAAAATAAAAAATAAAGGCTGATAGTGTAGCTCACTGCAGAGGCCCTGGGTCCAATCCCCAGTGCTGGGGAAAAAAATGGTGGGCAGAACTTTGGTTGTTCCAACTTAGAATCTTCGATGAAGCTGATTGCTCTGTTGGAGGACAATTTCCATTCCCTAATATCAGTGCAGAATCCTATAAAATAAGGGAGAGTTTATCTTTATCTCTCCCAAACTCCAGTGACCTACTCATGTCCTAGGCATACCTAGCTGATAATCCACTGCAAGGAATACACGAGATAATGTCTGTAAAAATCCTTGCTACACAGTATAACCCATGAATTTTCTCAATGAAGGAGGCTGAGCGGGTATTGTTAACCTTGTTCTACCTGCTCAGAGAGGTGAAGGGACTTGCCAGGCATCGCACAGCCAAGCTGAAGATCTCGTTTAAAGGGCAGCCAGTGGGATTCTAAACATTGGGCGTGTTTTAGCAGTGGGCAGGTGAAGCCTAGACAGGTTGTTGGGATCTCACTTGAACACAAAGGGATCAAGAAAGTCTTATGTTCTAGGGAGGAGGACCACGGCTAGTTTGAAAATCTGAGGGCAGCAGTCAGTCTTTTCCTACAGTGGCCTTGTCCAGGCCAGACTACAGATCCTGTGCTTGTCAACAACCACTGCTAAATTCTCTCTGATATTTGCTCAATAACTCAGACAAGCTAAGGTTAGCTGTCTTATAAATTATGGAACAGATTAACTGACTTAGGCCTAAGGCATAAATAACAGACTCTCCACCCAGGGACAGGACACAAGGCTGGAGGCAGCAGAAACACAGGAACAGGACAGCCAAGGAAAATGCCTTCCTCTTTTCGGAGACGGTGTGGGGGGAGGAGGGCGGGGCAGAAGTGAGTGGACAAGGGCTAAGCAGGAGAACATTCCAGGAAGAGGGGAGGACGGGGCAAAGGAAAGAGGCCTCTGGGACAGGAGAGGCTGTGTGGAGGAGAAGCTTGGTTCACAGTGGCCATGATGGCAGAGAGGTGTCCAGGTGCCATACAGTGGTGTCCAGAGAATAGCTCGATACAGGGGCCATGGTGTCACTGGGAAGATGTGAAAACGGGCTCTGGCTGTGGGATTTAGCAGTGTGGTTGAGTCGTAGCCCAAATATGGGACAAAGCAAGGCCATAAATATGTAGAGACAGAAAAGAAGAGAAGCGATGAGCACAGTCAGGACCAGGGGCGGAAAGGCTGGACACAGGAGAGAAGAGAGTTCCACCAGAGCACAGCGAGGACAGCAGCCTGAAAGAGGGAGCAGCCATCACTGGATGTGGGGGAAAGACACCAGGGCAAAGCAGAGGAGAAACATGCTTCAGTCCTTCTGCCCCCGTCTCCTATCAGGGGAACCCAATCCAAAACCAGCCAGCGAGGGGCCCCGGGTGAGCATTCTCGAGTCACTCACACACCAAGTCCCCACGGCCATCTGTTACTGGCAGTTTTGAGGCCAGAGGAGGGCTGGGGAATCAGTGTCAGAGAACACTGAGGATCTTTCCCTGGAGGTTATCAATGACTCAGAGGAGGAAGTTTTAGTGGAATGGTTGGAGCAGAAGCTAGATTGCTAGGAAAGGAGACAGTGAGAATGTAGAGTTAGGTTGTCTTTCAAGACATTTGAGAAGGCCACGAGAGAGCTGGGATGGACACATATGTGGTTTAATTTTCCAGTTGTGTCTAATATCTTTTGCGTGTCAAAGCAGCCTCCTAACATTAGAGCTTACCAGGCTAGACTTGGTTCTTTTCCTACCTACACTCACAGTATCGGTGCTGTCATGTACTCCTTTGGCATTAAATACTATCAGTATGGTGATGCATTCCAAATTTATATCTTCCACTCAGGTGTCTGCCCTAAACCCCAGACTCACTGGCATCCCAAGGCCAACAGGGCAGAGCAGAGTCTTCGTTTGCCCGAGTCTGCTCTGGCTTAGCCTCTTCCACCCCAGTGGGCAGCAGCTTCATCCTCTCTGGAGTTATGACATGGGGTCAGCCATGGTTTCTTTCTGTCATATCCCACATTCAAGACCTGAGGAAGTCCCGCGGGCTCTACCTAGGACACCCAGAAGGCTCCAGCGTCTCCCCGTCTGTACTCTGTCACCTTAGCTCAAGCCGTCAGTCCGGCCATCTTTCTGGATTAGTTCCATATCCTCCTTTCCTAAACCTGAGTGCTTCATTCCTTCAGAAGTCCAAAGTCAGACCACGTCATTCCCCCGCTGAGAGCCTTTCCATGGGTCTGACTTCACTCAGTTAAATCCAAAGTCCTAGCTGGGTACTGTGTCGCATGCCTGCAATTCCAGCGACTCAGGAGCCTGAGACAGGCACACTCAAAGTTTGAGGCCAGCCTGGGCAATTTAGCAAGATCCTGTCTCAAAATAAAAATAATTTTTTTAAAAAAAGGCTAAGGATGTAGCTCAGCTCGTGCTTCTTGGGCTCAATCAGCTGGATTGAAAAAAAAAAAAAAAGCCAAAGCACTTCAGCAGCCTGCATGACCTGACCCTTTGTTCCCTCCCCGGTGCCACTGCCCGTGCCCTTGCCCACACTCCCTCCACACCAGCCTCCTCACTGTCTTGCTTTTCCTCAGACTCCTAGATGCTCCCGTGTGGGGCTTTTGCACCTGCTCTCCCCTGCCCAGAATGGTCTCCCGCAGGCGCTCATGAGGTCACCTCCTTGCCTTCTGAAACCTCAGCCGCCCTCTGAGTGCGCGTTCCTACCTACCCTGTCCAGAACGGCCACACCTTCCCCCAGCCCCCACAGACACCCGGCCGCTTCCTCCAGGAAGGTAGCAAAGCGGGAGCAGGGGAGGAAGAGGGAGGGGAGGAATTAACTTTAAAAAATAGGGTGGTGCATATGTACTCATAAAGGATAGACTCAGAGATTCTAAATCCAGACAGATATTTGCAACTGTCAGTCTAAAATTTATTAATTTTGCCACAATCTTTTTCTTTCCTAAGGGCCACCGCTGTTTTGGGTTATTTTTTCCTCTCTTCCATCACCAGCACTAGCTCTTGGCTGTCTCAGGACCACGATTCATGGGGAAACCATTCCTGCACATTTCCAGGAATGGCGTTACTTCGCACACCTCAAAGGCCATGCTGAGATCTGAATCCTGGGCTCACAAACCACTCTGTAGCAAACCAAATGGCGCTCACAAATCAAATTAATAATGCTGCAAAATGACAAAGTACCACGTGTGGCAGACCTCAGGGGTCCCCGGAGAAGAGCACCGGCACAGAAGGGTGCAGTCAGGAGCGCTGCTGGCGCCTGCGTCACCTGTAAGGTGCAGGGCCTCCCAGAATGGCAGGTGACAGGCCCTTCTCTCCAGACCCCGCCCGCTCCTGCTCACACCGGGCCACATGTTTAGCTAAGTACTCGGTTACTAAGGAAACCCAGGAGTTGTCAGTCCTGAGCCATCTGAGGATAATGGTGATTTATTTAGGAAAAGCAAGGTTTGTCACTTTAAGCTTGCTGCTACAAAATTGCTTTTTGATTACCTCCCTCCTTATTGCATTGTCTTGTCACAATAAACTGCAGAAGCAAGTGGCAAGGTTAATAATTACGGGGTCTGTGCTTGTCACTCTCAGGACCCAGCAAGGTTGCGGCCACAGCCTGAGCACAGCTGGCAGGCCGCTTCGAGCCCCGCCGGAGAGGGCAGCTGAGGAGAGCAGCAGACCCACTCTACCCGGGCTTCTGCATCCCATGGCAACTCTGAGCCTGAGGTCCTGCACATTTGTCCTCCTAGGTTTATGATTTCTTTTTCTTTGTGGTATTGGGATTGAACCTGGGACTTCCACAATGAGCTATATCTCAGCCATTTTATATTTTTTATTTGGGGACAGGATCCTGCTAAGTCACTAAATTGCCCAGGCTGGACTCAAACTTGTGATCCTCCTGCCTCAGCCTCCAAGATGGTCTGGATGACAGGTATGTGCCACTGATTTCTTGTTGTGTTTTCACCTGAGATAATTTCCTACTTTATTGGGTTCCCCAGCTAGCCCTCCAGGACTGAAAGCTCGTTTCCACACGCCATCAGATCCTGTCCGCTCTTGGGCTGAAATTGCCAGTCCTTTGTCATCTGACAGTCACAGTATGGATTCTTGGTCAGCATGGCTTACCGTACAACTCCTGGGTGCTGTATGCTGTGCTGGGTTTCTTTTCTGCCTCATGACACCAGGATGTGACACTGCTGTGGTCTGAAGGGGAGGTGCACTGGCTGTGTGTCCCCCACCCAAATGCATACCCTGGACTCCTGAGCCCAGTGCGTTAGTGTCAGGAGGTGGCTGGAGCCCTTGTGGGGGGCAAAGCCTCTACGAAGGGGACGACAGCTCCTCTGTAAGAGGCCACAGGAGGCCCTTGCTCCTCTGCCAACCTCTGTTCCTCTGACAAAGGAACGACCAGGGATCCCGCTGAGCCAGCAGCAGGTCCTCCTCAGACATCAGCTCTGCTGACGGCTTGGCCTCAGCCGTCCCAACCTTGAGGACTGCAGGAGTAAATTTCTGTTGCTTCCAGCCGTCCAATCTGTGCCGAGCTGTTAGGACAGCCCAAGCAGACTAACACAAAAGCCATCGCCACACCTACTTTACTCCTGGGGAGCACAGCGCTCGGGGAAGCGGGGTTGCACAGTCTGCTAAGTGGAAGCACAAGATCAAACTGTCCAGCACCACTGGGCCCCTCCTTTGCATCAGCTCCGGGCTGAGCCCTCTCTGGCTGCCATCCTGAGCGGTGGTCACGGCTGTGCTCTGGGCCATCCTTGCCTGTCACAGCCTCTGACTTTCTTCGGCGGTTTCCCCACCCCGCCGGCACACTGCCGCTCTCTCCACAGCCTGTCCTCGGCTGCCTCTGTTCTCCTCGTCTGCTAGTCTTGTGGAGGTGGAAGAGCCCCAAGAGACAGCCCTTGGTCCCCTTTCCTGTCCCACTTGCTCTCCGATGATCTCATCCAGTCTTGCAACTTGGGTGCCATTTGTGTGCAGGCAACTCATTGGCCATGCTTCTTTTCCTTTTCTTTTTTAACAAATTGAGGTATAATTTTATATCTTGTAAAATGTGCACATGTAGCTTTATGACCATTTTATGGCTGCAGACACACACATAAGCAGCATCCGGGTCACGATACAGTACATTCCCATTGCTCCTAAGAGTTCTGTTATCAATAGCAACCTCCCCCATTGGGAGCCCTCTGGATAGATGAGTTTTCCTGTCCTTGAATTTCTTATAACTGTTTCCCCCAAAATAAGCCCTAGCTGGAAAATAATCAGCCTTGAAAAGCAGAGATCAAAAATCCCAGCCCTGATCACCTATCCTTGCCCGACCTGCCATCACTGTTCTCTTGTTTAGTGGCTGCTCTGTAAGGCAGGTCAGGCAAAGACCACCTGGGGCTGGCATTTGTGATCTCTAGTTTTCAAGGCTGATTATTTTTTGATTAGGCCTTATTTTCAGGAAAATAATACTGCTTTGCGTCTGGTTTATTACACAAAGTTCTAAGCATATCATCTATCATGCTGATAGCTTTCTTGTTAAACCTTTTTGAAAATTGTAGGTAGTTGCAAACATACAAAGAAGTATGAAGAAAGATGTGATCAATGCCATGTTCACTGCTCCCATCCCCTCTGTTCTCATCTTTCTAACAAAATATTTGAAAACAAATCTCAGGCATAAGAAGGCATGAACTGTAAGTATTTTAATATATATTTTTAAAAATTAGGATTTTCTTTTCTTAACCATAACTACACACTATTATCATACCTAAAATTGGCAACTGTTCCTTAATATATCAAATATCTAATCAGTGGTTTGTGTGAACTGGGCTCCAAAGGGTGTCGTGTATAACAGTTAATTGACATATAGCTCTTTGTGCTTCAAGTTACAGATCCTTCTGACTTTGTGTCTTATGGCAGTTTATTTGCTGAAGAGCCTGGGTTGGTAGTTCTGTTAGTTTCTCACATTCTGGACTACTTGGTTGGTTGTGTCTCCTCAGTATCTTTAAACATGTCCTTCTCTTCTGTATTTCCTGTAAACTAGTAAATAAATTGGCCCTGCTTCCCTTTTTCTTGGCAGGAAAACTTTGTAGCTGGTGTGAGACAGGAGGCAAGTCACATCTGGCTGGTGGCTGTGCATGCTGTTGACAATCGTTGTCTGGGACCAACTTTTCTTCCGGAGTTCGCAGAGCAGTGATCCTCTAACTGTGGTTCCTTCCTAATTTATGAGAATACTTCTATAAGGTATTTCCCTCATCAGCCATTTGCTTACGTGGAAGAACAATTCATAAAGGAAAGGCAGTTTAAATGCTTAATTATTTTCTAGTATTTACCAGTTTTTGAATAATGAGTTTGTTCTTCAGTATCCTTGAAGGGGCCAGTGACATCTTCAGTGTCACTATGAATCTTTACACATGTCTTGTGTGTCAATCCATTGCGGTTAATATTCTTACTAAAGGAAATGTCCCTTCTTTGGCTGGTGGGAACCTCTTCACTTTGGCTAAGCCAATGATCTGTAAAGTTTTATGTTTACTTCAGACCTCTGCGTCGAGTTCCAGACTTACACAGTCAACGCTGCAACGCTTGGGCCTGCAGCATCTCAAACTTGACATTTCCCAAGTCGAAACCCTGGCCTCCCCATCCTGGTCCCCAGACCCCGCAGTTGTATGTAATGGCAGCTGCGCCTTTCTAGTCACTCAGACCAGCGTCACAGAGCTCTCTTGACTCTTCTTTTACTCTCACACCTGTGATCTGGCACAAGTGCTTGGGTCTATCTCCAAAATGGAGTCATTTTAAATTTTACTCCCTCCACTGCTGCCCCCTCTGTCCAGTGCCTCTGCCTGGAATCAAATCCGTATCTCTTGACTGGACTTCCTGCTCCCACCTCGTCTCTGTGCACCTCACTCTCAGCACCACCTCTTGAGGGTCGCTGTGAAGCTGAAGTCAGAGCATAGCACTGTTCACATCAGCATGACCTGGGGCTTCCTCCTCACTGGGAGTAAGAGCCCAAGTCCTCAGGACTCTGTGTCCAGTGCCCTAATGTTCTACCCGACTGCACCGCACCCCAGCGCGTAGGTCTACTATGCGATACAGCCCTCGTGCTACTTACCACCCATTTAGATCTTATCCACTGCATCCCGCCAGCCCATTCATCCCGCTACACCCCTTCCCGCTGCACTAGCTCATACCTCCTCCCCTCTACCAACTGTCCCAACCATGTTCCACCTCCCTGAGCCCCACTACCCAACTCCACCCGCTCCCCCACAGGCCACTTCATTCAGCCCCATCTGTCCTACATTACCACCCTACCCACTCCATTCTACTCTACCTGCCTGCCTCACCCCAGTCCATGGTGCCCTGCCATGCTCCACACACACTGGCCTCTGATGTTCTGGAGCAGTCTGGGCATGTGCTAACCTCAGGGCCTTTGCACTTGCTGTTTTCTCTTCCCACAGATATCTCCAAGGTCCATTCCTTCACCTGTTTTGGAGTTTTGCTCCATACTCTTCTCCATGAGTACTTTTATAACCCTTTTTAAAAACTGAGATCTCCCCACTCCAGAACTCTGGATTCCTTTTGTACTTCATTTTTCTGTAGCACTTATCACTATGTATGAATCCTATTTATATTGTGTCTATTTTTCATTTTGCTGACTACTCTATCTCTAGGCAGTACATGGAGTCTGGTGCAAAGCATGCAGTTGATAAAGGTTTGCTGGGTATACAGCGAGGCACTTTGTTTCTCTTTTGGTCCCAGGTGGAATGTGTCTCACAGGGCAGGAACACGTTGGCTGGTCTCCTGCTGCGCTCCCAGCTGCTGTGCCTGGCAGTAGTGGGTGCTTAGTACACACATGCTGAGTGACTTCCAGTGCCCAGTGTGGGGTCTGATACGTGGTGGGTGTCCTCAGTGTGAGCCGGCTTTCTTCTTTCTCTTCCTGAAAGCTCTTCATTATGTTCCAGGCTCAGGTCAGACTTAGTCCAAGCAGGAAGAACAATGTGGCGTCAGAGAAAGAGCTGTGGACATGAGGCCAAAAGACCTCTTCCTCCGAGGTCTCGCATTTGCCATGGGACCTTGATCAGTTAAAGTTCTAAGCCTCAGTTTTATCACTGCAGATCAGGTGATCGGTCTCCCCAGGAGCCACCTCACCAGTGTATGAAGGGAAAGAGACAAGGGGTGTGGATGTGCTTTGCAAACTTTAATTTCTGCCTCTGTGCTCTGCCGCCCACTCCCTGGAAGGCCCCTTTCTCCTTGTTTTCCAGCACAAGCAGACAAGCTCCAGGCCTTTACATCTCCACAAGCGCTCTTCTGCCCTGCACTCCGCTGTCTCCTCTGATATCTGCACTCTCCCTCTAGGTTTGGGGCAAGAGGCTGGTCCTGTCCAGTGGGTCTTCTCAGGCGGTTACCTCTGCTGCCTCAGGCTTGGTTGAGCAGTCCTGTGAGACAATCTCTTTTTCTGCCAGGGCCGGGATGTGGCTGGACCCAGGACAACTGGAAGCAGGGATGAGTGCACTATGGGGTATTGTGTGGCCTTCCATGCCGCCTCTGTTCCCTGTGATGCTTCTCCACGATCTTTGGCAGCTTGTCTCTCTGCGAGCTAAATTAGTCAGGTAAGCACAATTTCTGGTGAAGATTTTAGCTTCCATTCAGGTCTCTCTTTCAGAACCATGTCAGACAACAGAAGGGCTGCTGTCCTCAGCAGAAAGGGATTCTGGAAAACAGACCAACAAATGTCCCTCACAGAGCGATATGCTGAGGCGTCCTGTTGTGAGCAGCTCCACCAGGAACACTGCATCCGAGAGCGACGCCATCACCAAAGCTCCGCAGACCAGAGGCCGAGGACTCATGGGCGGTGTCTTTCCCCTTTGTGTATAATAAGTGGTCGCCAAGTCTATTGTTCTGTTTCTGAAATGATTGTTGATTCCTGTTCTCTCCTGTTTATCACTATTGAGGCAGAGTTAGTTTCAGGCCTTCATCTTTTCATCCCCAAATAGCAGACATACCACGTCTCTAGGCTTGTTTCCTTATTAGTGTCCACTGAAACAAGCCCACAGAACACATGAACTAGTCTAGGTTTTTCTCTAAAGGTATTTAAAGAAGGAATGTATTTCAGGGAATGAGTCGGGTAAAAAAATTACAGAAATCAGTGAAGGGAGAAATTAAGAGAAAGACTGTGTTTGCCTTACAGCGTCCCTTATCAAATTTTGGAGGACTGCACTGTATGAGAGGTGGCTAGAAAGGCAGGGTGCAGATTGTTCTGGTTTAGGTCTGAAATACCACCCCAATTCTCATGTGAGTGGAAGGTTATTGGATAATGGGAGTGCTACACTCATCGGTTGACTCACTCATTGATGAGTCCAATAGTTAAAGATACTGTTAGGTGATGGGATCTGGTTGGAGGTGGGTCACTAGGGGTGAGACCTGGTTGTATTCCTGTCTGTCTGTCTGTCTCTTCCCTTGGCTACCAAAGGTTGAACACCTTTTCCTCCACCATCCTTCTCTGCCATCCTGTTTATACCTAGGAGTTAGCCCACCGTACAATGAAACCATGTCACAATAAATGTCTTCTCCTTTAAACTGTGCATATTGAATATTTTGTCCCAGCAATGGGAAAGTACCTAACAACAATTCTGGTACTGAGAGTAGGGGTGTGTGATGACTGTAACTGAACATATGGTTCAGAAGCCTTTGGAACTGGTTCACAGGAATTTAGGAGAGTATAGAGAATGCCTGGGGTGCTGTATGCTGAGCTTGATGAGAGATTCTGGTCAGAGCTTGGAAGACCAGAATGCTGATAGGAATGTGGACAGTAAAATACAGGCTCAGGAGGTTTCGGTTGGACTAGAAGCTATGTGTGTTCCACCCTGGCTGAAAATTTGTCTTCAGTTTGCCCCTGTCTGGAGGCTTTGTAGGAGACTGGTATTAAGGGTAGTCAACCATTAATCTGGCAGAGAAAATTTCAAAGCAGCACAACATTCAGGCTGTGAAATGGGTACTGTTGGCTGCATTTAGTCAGATCTACAGTAAAACTCAGGGCCAAATGTTAAAGCTAAATAATTTTAAAAGTTTGGAGTTTAGCAAAAAAGGAGGCACCTGCAAAGTTGGGTTAAAGGAAAGCATGATTGCTAAAATGGTTAGTATTAAAAAGAAGCTGTGTACTCTGCATCAGGACAATAGGAAATATTCCTTAGGGGCATCTCAGGAATCAGCAAAGCCCTACCTTCCTCAAGCTCAAAGGGCAAAACTATAAAGCTTTCATTTGAAAAGAGAGTCCCTAGTTTATTCAGGGCACAAAACACTCAGAGGCTACGGCAGCCATGATCCAGGGATACCTGCTTCCTGCTTGAGCTGGCAAAAGACCATAGTGTCGTCAATGTGGTGCTGGTTTTACAAGCATGAAAAATCCAGCAATTGCGTGGCTTTTACTCAGATTTCAGAGGAAGTCCTGGGAGGCCAAGCAGTGTGGCCCTGAGATAACAGTGCCTGAGGCTGTGAGAGTGAAGTAAGCAGTTCAGTGGAGACTCCAGGATGTTGGAGATGCCAGGAATGTGGAATGTCTGCTGAGGAAAGTCACGTACAGTGAGCAAAACCACCCCAAGAGAGAAGCCGTGAGGGCTGCAGCCAGCAAGGCCATTGAGGTAGGGCTGCTCAAGCTCTTTGAGTTTACATCTTGCTACAGCTCGCCCTGAGCACTGGACATGCAACTATAGGACTTAATGTTTGCCCTGCTGGGTTCCAGTCATGCTTTGGTCTTATTCCTTTCTATCTCCTTATTTCTCCACTTTGAAAGGGGAATGTCCATCCTGTGGCACTGTATGTCAACAGTATTTAACCTTCTTTTTGACCCTTACAGGGGCTCACAGCTAAGAGATTGCTTTGAATCACAGAGGAAGCTTTGGACTTCAACTTTTCAGGAATGCTGGAACCATTAAAACTTTGGTGACTCTTAGAAATGGACTAAATGTGTGCTGCATAATGAGATGCATGTAAGTCTTATGGGGCCAGAAGTAGAGTATTATGGTCTAGATCCAAAATGAACCTCTCCTCCTGAAAGGTGTGGGTATTGGATATTTTGTTACAGAGGCAAGAAAATAACTAATACACAAAATAACAGAATGGACACAATTCCAGCAATGGGTGATTGGGTGGTTACTTTTATGTGTCAGCTTGACTGGGCCACAGGGTGTCCAGATGATTGGTTAAATGTTATTCTGGGTGTTTCAGTGAAAGTTCTTTTGGTGACATTAGTATTTTAATTGGGAGGCTAAGTAGCTTGCCCTCCTTGGGGAGAGGGGGCCTCATCCAGTAGTTGAAGGCTGAAATAGAACCAAAAGGCTGAATCTTCTTTCAGTAAGAGGTCTTCCTGTCCTAGTGCCTTTAAACTGGGACACTGACATTTTCCTGCCTTTGGACTTGAATGGAAGTATCAAGTCTTCCTGGATTTCAAATCTTCTAGCTTTTGGGCTGGATTACAGGCTCTCCAGGGTATCCAGCTTGCTTACCCTCTTTGAAGATCTTGGGATTTGGGAGTCTCCACAATCACCGGAGCCACTTTCTTAAAATAAATCTACACAGGCACACACAAACACAGACACAGACACACACACACACACACACACACACACACACACACACACACATTCTGTCTCTTTGGGAAACCCTGGCTACTCCCATTCAACTTCCCAGCTTCCATTTAGCTCCCTTCCATGGGGCTGGTGGGACCTCCATGGGGTTGTCCGCAGTGTTACTGGTTGTTGTCCCAGAGGGTTGTTGCTCAGTGATGGTCAGGAGTCCACATGGCCGACCCCACATAGACACTACCTGATGTCAAGTAACAAGAACAACTCTTCCCGGAAGTCCACTTCACTGAGAAGGACAACACAACTGCACAGAAGTGAAGCGGGACTCGGGGCCTGAAGTTGTAAGGACAAGGAGTAGCTGTTCATAACAGCCACACCCTGGAGTACTCAGTGGGAAATTGACAGCATTTTAGGACTGTCCTTGGAGTAAGCCCGTAGGCATAGCCTAGTTACAGAAGAAGTGTGGAAAGCAAGGTGAGCTAGGCAGGCTTCATGAACTCCAGAGTGGGTCTCTTGCTGGTCTTTACATTGACTGGTGAAAATGGTATCTTAGAATCAACTTTCTTTGAAAGCTGAGAAGTCTTTGATTCCAAGTAATTAAACAGGTTCCTTAGGGGCAGCGGCTACCACATGGCAGAGTGAGATTTAAACCCTGATCCTTCTTGGTCATTTCCTTATGAAAGAGGGTGTGAATACCCATGTTGGTACCCCGTGTATCTTCCTATATACACAGGTACACAATTCTCATTTTAGGATGGGAGTTTTCTGAATTAATTCTTTTGAGAGTCCTGGATTAAATAACCCTCCTTGAAATTGCTGTGTAATCCATTTTTGGACCGAGTGGACCTTCCCTGCCTACTGAAAGCAAATTGCACCTGGAAATCACAAAGCTTAGCAAGTACCTTTCCCCTCCCTAGAATGTGATTTCAAAATGTTTTATCATGTAATGTGTAGTAACAATTTATTGAGCACTTACTATGTGCCAAGTGCTGTTCTTAATACTTTGAGCCATTTATTCATTCAATTGTTATAACCGTCTTATGAGGCCAGTCTTGCCTTTTATCCCCATTACTTTCAGATGGACAGACTGAGGCCCAGAGTGCTGAAATCACTTGCCCAACATGATAGACCAGAGTATGGATTTGGTCTGGAGTGGTTTATTTGCAGAGATTAATCACCGTACTATCTTCCTCTCATTGTCTGACTTCTGATTGGGACACAAGAAAGGAATATGTAAAATGGGACAGGAAGGTGCCAGGCACATTTTGGGCACTCACTATATGCCAACCCTCTGTGATGAGACTGGAGTGAACAGTGAAGGGGGTGTGAATGAAGTAGATCTTGAGAAAGGAAAATGCTCTGTCTTAGATATTACTGTGTCCTTCTGGTTGATCTTGCAGGAACCCTGCAAGAACTTGTGTTGACTGAGGGGAAATGTTCAATAGTGGGATTGAACAGAGCTGTGAACAAAGTTCCACCAGCCCCCAGGTGGCACCCGTGCAGTTAGGGTGACTGACAGCGGGAAGCTGTTACTCCCTCTAGGCCTCAAGGTGAAGGGAATCTGATGATGACCAGGAAGCCAAGGCCAATAGGCCATGCCAAGGGACACAGACTTGGCCAGAATGTCAGTGCTGACATCTACAGAAAGCAGGGAAGAGGTTCCACCCACTCTGCTGGGCCTCCCGTCTTCTGCCAACGCCACTGCCGCACCCAGCTTTGAGGTGGCGGTTAGAACCATCATGGTGGAGCACTGAGTGGTAGATGGCAGTGAAAGGCAGAAGTGGATCTGGAAGGATGCAAGTGGCAAATGGAGACTGTGCCGCCAGAGCTGGGGCTCGAGCTGGCCCAGACCTCCTCAGTGTGACGCCCCCTGCTTTGGATCACCGAAGGCGGTCTGCCTGGGTGACCAGCTCCTGTCAGAAGGAGCAGGGCATTCTCTTCTGAGGTTGAGCTTTCCATAGTTCTCGCCCTGTACATAAGGTTTAGAGGCCTGGAAAACCCGAAGGAACACTCTGCTTGCTTACACTGTCTGCCTCGTAAGTTGGAGGAACAAATCCTCCAGGCTTTGTGTGGGCCACCCATAGGGCTCTGGGGCTGCAGGCCTGGCTGGGCATAGCCGCGCTCCTCTGTTTTCCCAGGTAGCTGCTTGTTCTGCCTGGATGGGGCACAGAGGGCATGGCAGTCAGGTGCATTAGAGCTCACCTGCATGACACTCTTCTGGTGTGCCTTTCTGAACTGCAGCACTCAACGAGTAAAATTCCCTTTCCCACATTTCCTGGCAGTTGGGGTTCGAGGTATCTTTGGAATTGGGCCATCATGTTTGCCGTGTTAGATTTAGAACTGAGAAGACTGGGCTTCTCCTGGAAACCATGGCGGCAGAGGCTTGATTTCTTTTCAGCAGCAGTGTTAGCAGCAGCTCCATTACCTAGGGCCCAACAGGATGGGTATGAGCTGCAGGGTGGCTGCGGCGAGGGCAGCCGGCAGCACTCACAGCGGTCTCCTGAGTGAGGCCGTTTCCTGTTCCCTGTTGCTTCCTGTCTGCGGCCACAAGATGGACTTGGGGCTGGTGGCTTCTGGATGGTGTGGCTGTGGGCATCTATCTCCGAAATGCCTATCTTGAACTTGTGTTCAGCACTCAAGTACCCTCTTGCCCATTTAACTGCTATGATGAATTCCATTTCTGCCTTGACTGTCTAGAGAGGGTGTTTCCTCTACAGCTGGACCTGGCACAGGAGGGAGTGGCCACAGGAAGAGCTGCAAACTAACAGTAAATGTTTGCTATGTGCTCGGTGCTCCAAGCGCTTCACGTGAATTGCTTTTCCATTCGGCCATTGTGACAGCCCTACAAGTTAGGTGTGATATTAAGCCTCCTAAGTGAGGAATCGGAGGTCCCCAGAGATCAGTAACTTGCCTGACAACACCAGATTTTAAATGATGGGAATTGGTATGAAATGAAATCTTGTTCTAGTGCTTAGATTTAACTCTAATTCCATGAGGCAGGCAGGCTGAGGAAACAAGGACTCCAGTTCTTAGGGTTTATTCTATTTTATTTATTTTATTTTAGCATGTAATTAACACAGCACTGTTCAGAAGGGGAACAGAAGTCTGGACACTGTATTTGGCCCAAGGTCATGCAGAGAGTGAGTGAAAAGTCACGCTGTTGCTGCTTCACCGTTCCTCTGCCTTGTGACAGCACGGCAAGTCTGAGAGCGCGGCTCGCCTGGCTCAGCACTCTTCTCTTCGGGCCAGGTGCTTTCCCCCGTCCCTCCTGATCCCTCTCTCCACTTGGGTCTCCTTCTTGCCTTTTGTGTGTGTTCTGCTTGAGGTCTGCAACCTGGGAAGACCGTAGAGCTTGGCACAGCAAAACCCCGGCGTGAAAGTCTTCATCTCTGTCGTGCACCTGGAGTCTAGAGGAAGCAAATCTCTCTTTTTGCCATCTTCCCCCAAATGCCTCCTTTGTAGGTCTCGGCACTTTGCCTTTGAGGAGACCGTGACATACGTATTTCTGCAGAAATTAAGAGCTTTTCTGCCTAGCTATTGCAAGCAGGAGGGTGTGGAGAGACCCCCTTCTGCTCCAGAGCTGGAGTGGACTTTTGAGGAGTTATTTATGGGTGGAATGCTAATTACTTAACTACAAATATGTAAATACTTTGAGAATAAATTCATCACAATATATTAGGCATCACATTGCAATTAAGCTCAATTAGGTATTATTAGCAGTATTAATGTCATGTTGCTCGTGCCTGTTCCTAATGAATATATTAACCCAGCCTTGCTGCCACCATCTATGTGGGTGCATTATGCTGATGATAATAATAGACACATAATTAAAGCAATATTGCTTTGCTGGTAAATTGTTCAGAAAAAAATGTCAGTGTCTTTTGGAATCTGAATGACTGTCCTGATGGTGGACATGTTAGAAATGGCCTGGGGATTGTGTGATCTGCACGAAAGAGTGAGTACCTTGTCTTTTCCATGTGTAGCTTTTGAGAGAAAGCAGTTTCTAGTTTTCTTTCATGGATCAGGGTAAATGCAAGGGACGTGGGGTGTGAAACAGGGAGCTATGAGAAAGATGCTCGGTGTCCCTGGGTGGTGAGTTTATTGTCCCAAATCATCAGAAAGAAGAGGAACTGTTGGTACCATGGAAACAGGAGAGAGGCAGACTTTGAGGCTGGACAAAGCTGGTCAGGAGGTCAGGGACCAAGCGGGGGAGAGAAAAATGGACATCTGCTCCATATATCCTTACAGCATGAGGTTGATCCTAGAACCCCAGATATACAAAGGAGAAAATATCTCAGAGATGCTCAATGAAGACGCCCCATTCACACAGTTGTGAAGGGCAGAGTCAGGATTTGATCCCGCTTGTAGGGTAGGGTGCTCTAAAAGTTCAGGGCCAAGGAGACTCATGATGTGCAAGCATTCATTCTCCAGACTTTTAGCAAAGGTTTTCTGTGAGTTCTTGCTCCGGGCCGGTGATTGCAGCACACTCTACACACAGCTGTCCAGGACACGCATCACCTCCCCCAGGAGTGCGAGAGGAGGGCGGGCAGTGGAGAGCGAGGGTAAGAATGCAAGGAAGTCTTCAGCCTGGGATCTGGGGCTGGGCTGGTGTTAAGAGTGAAGTTTTGAGTATTGGTGGTGAGGTTGGTTGTTCATTCTGATTTGAGGAAATAAATGGAACTACTCTGACGGCTATGGCTGGAGAGGGAGAGAGCCAGGAAGGACAGGTAGATGGGGCCGGCTGTGAAATTCCTCTAATAATGGCAACAGAAAGAGCCAGATGCAGAGGGAAAGACATCCCAGAGACCACCCACCATGCCTTTTGGCAGTGAGATAACTCATCTACCCAGGGTGTTGGTCGGGCGCCAGGGGGTACAGGCACTAAAACATCTTTCCATGTAGGGAATGGCTGTGCAGCAAGTGGAAGAGTCAGAAGGAAGATGGGCTACAGAGGCAACTTAGAGGCTGTCAGAGCAGGAGTTACTTCTTCAGGGGTCAAGGGCCAGCAGGAGGAGGTGGCACCTTCAGGGGCGGAAGCCAAGGCCATCTGGGGCTGAGGTGGATGCACAGAAGCTCCAGGTGCATACCTGAGGCAGAGCAAGAGAAGAGGAGGTACCCTGGCTCCTTCTGTCTCCTCCTGCAGTCTCCTAGTAGGGCGGCTGAGGGGCCAGTAGGCAAAGGAGCCAGGACTATGCAGCTCCTGATGCATAGGGAGGAGCAGAGGAAGAACGTGAGAAGAAACTGGTAATATGAGGGCAGAACTGGAAACAGACCGCAGGTCTCCTGACCTCCAGTGCCATGTGTGCCACAACAAAATGAGTGTTTGGGTGACCATGAGGCATTCTCATTAGGAAGAAACAGGGCAGGGATGGTGAGGAGGGAGTGATCTTAGCTTATACTTGCATTTCTTTACAGTTCACCAAGAACTGTATTTCACTTAATGCTTATAAATCTGGTGAGGTGAACAATCCTAGTCCTACTTTATAGAGAGGGAAACGGAAGCCAGGAGAGGCCTGGGGAGTCTCACTGCTTCACCCCTGTTTGGTAGCAGAGCCAGGATTTGACCCTACATGCATCTCACTCCAAAAGCAAGGAATGTATGGGGAGTTAGGAGGAGATGCTAAGATGCCGGGGTTTCCGTGTCTCGCTAAACACGAGGCTGGAAGCCCAGAGGATAAAGACAAAGACACACCACCCTTCTGCCAAAGAAGGGCCCGCCAGCTGAGTCAGTGTGCTCTCTCATTTACCTGGGGCCAAAGTGCTACCTCTTAAGAACGTGGTTTAACTTCTGTCTCCACAATGCACCATGTTGTTCAAAGAATGATTGGAAAGAATCACATCTCAGTTTTCCCACCACAGTGAGGCAGGGAGGTTGGGATACAGCTCTCTTTCTGGTGGATGGAGAAGCAGGCTTAGACGAAACGGCTCATCTGGTGCTCATCGCTTGCCCTGCCCTCATGCAGCTTTTGCTTCAGCTGAACTAATTTCTGGTCTGCAAACAAATGATGGCCATCCTGTCTTTTCAGCTGGAGTTTTCTCTGCCTAGAAAGATCTTCTTTCTGAAGAACTCCTGGGTGAATGATTTGGCTCTTCCTCCGGCCTCCTCTCACCTCTGTTGTACTGCTGTGTGTTATTTGCTCACTTGTCATTGCCAGTTAGTAGACTGTGAATTCCTCATTGACAAAGACCAGGTCTGAGCCCTCAATCTCCCTGGGTTGTGTAGAAGAGATGAATGAACGTGTGCACACGTGTATGCGTCACTGTGACTCAAAGCCAGTGCTCCTGGGTCCTCACCGGTGGTCTCTGTACTGAAGGGCACTTTTGCCAGCAGGGAGGAAAGGTGTTGATCAAAGAATATAATTGGGGCTAATATAACGGGTTTGCATAAAGTTCAATCCATGCCATCTTTTCTTTTTCATGTAACAGGAGACATCTTCCTGGGAATTAAGTTCTCTTCTTGAGGCTTTGGTTTTGCTGAATTAGCAATTTGTGATCAATTAGACTAAAGCGCTTTCTCTCAACCTGCCAGCTCTTGATTTTATATTTAGCAGCACAGCTATGAAAGAGGGTGAGAGCACAAGGAAGTGGCAAACGGTCTCAGGTGCACGGGAGAGCTGCAGACCTGTGTGGGGCCACGGTGGGGACTGGGAGATGGAGCTGAACTCAGCCCGCCGCACAGAGTTGTGTCCTTCAACGGAGCCCAGGAGGATCTGGCTCTGAGAGCAGAAAGAGCAAGAGGGAAAGCAATTTTGGTTTTTTCAGTGGGGAAACTGAGGCTTACAGAGGCAGAGCAACTTGTGTAAGCACACTGTGAGTCGCAGGCAGAGCCCCACTTGTCCGTTTCTTGCTGCTTTCCTTGTTACACCTCTGAGTATCCACCTGTGCCCAGGTCACTGTGCGCTGGCACTTGTGGCTCCTTTTTGACCACAATCTGCTTCTTTCCTTCAGCCATCACCCGGTGCTTCTCCTCTGCAAGGCTGAGCCCCACGAGTGTTAGTGGCCACTTTGTTGGACAGGATGGCCTTCTGCTGTGCTTGATCACCTCCCACATCCCGTGTAGGCCTCCTGTCTTAGCTACTTTTCTCTCATTGCTGGGACAAAACACCTGACATCCACAATGAAGGAAGGAAAGGTTTATTTTGCTCACAGTTCACGGAGGTTTCAGTGCATACTTGGCAGGTTCCCAGGCAGGGTGGCACATGACAGAGGGCAACAGTTCATGGTGGTGGAAAACAGCAAAAGCAGCAAGAGCAAAAGGGAGGAGTAGCAGCAAGTCTCCTTCCTTTATATTGTATGCAGGCTGCCCACCCCAGGGCAGGTGTAGCACTCTCACCCATAACCCCAGCACTGGACCATGAATCAATCATAAACTCTAGAAACCTGCCCCATGACTGCATGAGGCTTTGGGGAACATCTAGACACAAACCATGACACCTCCCATATGTGAGGGAAGAGTCTTTAATGCTGTGGTGAAAAGCATGTCACACTCATTCTCTGGCTGGGGAAACAGAGATGCAAAGAGATTAAATGATCTCCTGCAGGGTCATTCAGCCCAAAAGGGTAGGTGTCAAACTTGAACCCAGGACCGTATGGCTAATAGCGCCAGGCCAGGGTGTCTTGCTCCTGCACAGTGATGGCCCAGGGTCACAGAGCTGGGGAAGCTCTGGCCCAGGTGCATCTCCTTCTCAGGGGAGCAGGATGGTGAGGGGCACCTCCTCGCTGCTTTGGTGTTTTCTTTCTCTCCTCAGGGATGTGAATGGAGGGCGAAATGCACTGGAAGTTCTTGCTCCCTTAGCTGAGACTGTGGTCCGGAATGGACACAAATGACTCAGCAATTGTTGAATGGAGAAAGGAATGACTACGTGCAGAGGAGGACAGAATCCAGCATTGTGTAAATTCAGCTCTCAGAGCTTTGGGGCTCTGTAGTGTTTCACAAGTGCACACTGGTATTTGGTGCTCTAAATAAGAACATTTTTGAATACATTCCTACTTTTGGGTGAAGTGGAGATGCAATTCCTGTGTCTGCTTCCTTTGTCTTTGTCTCCCCTCCAACACATTCTTGTGTCCTAGGGGGTAGCCAGTGGCTCTAATAAAGCCAGGCAGAGCCTAGCCAGAGTGGAAATGGATTTCTGTTCTACTCAGACACAGACAAGGCAAATCATAGATGCTGTAGGGCTGAGTGTCTTTGCTTGAGCTGCTATAACAAACTGTCTGAGATCTGGGGCCTAAAAACAGAAACATCGATCACTGTTCTGGATTCTGGAAGTCTGAGATTAGGGTGCCAACATGGTTGGAATGGGGGTCTGGTGAGGGCTTTTCCTGGCTTGTGAGAGATCTTCCACTAATCCTAGCATGAAGCCACTGAGCCTTTCAAAAAGTCTTGTGATTAAGCACCACCACACAGGGGTTAGGATTTCAGCATTTGAATTCTGAGCCAACGCAAACATTCAGTTCTGAACACCGGCCACTACAATCCATGCAACCTGACATTTGTTAACTGAATATTTTGATATTAACTTTTAAAATTTTTTCCAAATACCTCTTTTCTTTGGCCTAGATTTTTCAATATAAGTATTTAAATATTTTACCATATTACAGAACAATATTAAACTTCAGATGGAAAGACCATTCTCTCTGCCACAGACTTGGTGTGTGAATTTGGCGCAAATTTCTTTACTTCTCTGTTCCTCCTTTTTCTCCTCATCTTTAAAATCTGTGGCTTTCTATAATTCCATGTCTTCTCCTACAAGTAGTCATAGAAATAAAACACTGCTGCTTGTGTACTCTGGGAATACAGTTTTCATTCATTCACTCAAGAAGAAGGCACACTTACCCTGTCCCAGGCATCATCCTGGATATTGAGAGCACAGCAATAAAAAGAAAGCCACACATGCCCCTATGCTCTAGCTGTGCACCTTTAGGAGAGACTGAGAAGAAAACCGAGTTACAGCAGGATACAAGGGTGAGTCCCTGCCAGGAGACACGGAGGGAACACATTTCGGGGAGTCTCTTCTGATTTGGGGGTGAGAGAAGTCTCAGGGATGGCTGCTTGGGAACCATTCCTGCAGGAGGAAGGGTGAGAGAAAGACAGTGCAGGTGGAGGGGATGTGGATAGACCTGGCGGAAGGGAGACAGCACAGCAGAGACCCTCGGTCATTCCCAGTGGCTGCTGCACAGGGTGTCCAGACTCCCACTGCAGGGCAGGAGGCTGCAGAGGCCAACAGGGACCAGATCACTGGGATCCTGTGGGTGGAGCACATTGCTTGGGCTCAGCAATGTGCAGCTACTGGCAAGATGTAAGCACACGCTGGCATGGTCACACTGCATCCTGGAGTAGGTTCTCTGTCTGCACAGTACAGGGTGACCAAGGGGCATCACTGGGGTGCAACAGCCAGTGGGGTACTACTCATAGGTGGGGGAGGTGGGGGGCCCTGTCAAGTACATCTGCAGGATGCTGTGAGGTGGCGAGCATCTGGGCCGCCTGGGTTCCAGATGGACAATGTCATTTTTCACTAAGCAGGGGCTTCCATATCCAGGTCCTAGCAGCTCCGACGCTGTTCTGTTTGGGGGTGTTTCCATTCCATTTAGCTTCAGAATATGTTCTATATTAAATACCATCAGTGTAATTACAGAATACCATACACTGTAATTATGCTCTATAATTACATTTTCTTCCATTAGCAGCATGGCATTCCCGCTCAATGCAGGCCCCCAGCACCCCGGACTGCAAGGCCGCCAGGAGCAGGCATGAGCCTCTCTCTGTGGGGCTGTCGAGTGACACAGGGGGCCCACAGGGAAGGAATGCAGATCATGGTTAAGAATCCCACTCTCGAGGCAGCCTCCCAGGTCTGATTGACAGCATTTGCACTTATCAGCTGTGGGCCTTAGGCATATTACTTGATGTTTCTGGGCCTCAGTTTCCCTGTTTTTACAAACAAGATACTAGAGATTCCCTGCTAGAATTCCTTTGAAGCATAAATGAGATAATAGATGCTAATTACCTAGCATGATGCCTGCCAAATTTAAGCCCTCTCTCAAAGCTTACCTGATGAGGGGAGATGACTGCAGGGGCACTGTCTCTCCTCGGTGTCCTGGACCAGTGTCTTGCCTCCAGGACCCAAGTGCTAAGGGGTAGGAATGATGCTGCTGTAGAATCATGAGATGTCCTGAACTCCCATTTTCCTCCCGGGCCTCATTTCCAGGCCTACTTAACTGAGGTCCACTGGGGACCGCCAACTTGCCATGTCGGGCTTTACGTCAGCCATGTCAGTCTTTACCTCAGCCATGTCATGCAGTCAGGACTCCAGGGCTCCTTCTCCTTGACCAGTGCCAGGGAGCGAAGCTCTTATTTATGTCAACAGGTCTCTCTTCATTTTGGAAAGCATGGAACATCCATTCTGTTATTTTATCTTAACATGACTTTAATAAGTATTAAAGTAATAAGTATTACTTATTAATAGTTGAGATAAAGAAACACAGACCCTTTATCTAGACAGGGCAAGGTCTTTCCCAGGGATACCCACTGAAGAGATGTGAGTCAGCCCTGGGGTTTGCTCCCTCCTGTTTCCTCCTCCCTCCAAGTTCCTTTACTTTTATTCCACAGGCTGTGTTGAGTCACTTCCCAGTAGTGCTGGGTCTCCTGTTACAGACCCCGCCTGCCTGCGGTGAGTGCTGTCCCCAGATTCTACCTGTCTACAGTGGGTGCTCCTCCCAGACCCCGCCTGCCTGCCGTTAATGCTCCTCCCAAACACCTGATAAAACAAGTGCCAATGACAACATCAAAGCTATGAGGTGATAAATCCACTTGACTTCTGTGAACCTCACTGTCCACGAGCAGAAAGAATACGAGGGTGAGGTGGGGGTGGTAGTTCTGCCTGGGATAGCTGGGGAATAGTCAGAAACACTGCTGAGCCTAGCCAGGGAACAAAAGAGCCAGGAGGGGAATTTGTCATAACCCTTTATAGTTTGAAGTGACAAAAATTGAATTCAAAGCAGTTTAGAGAGAGAGAGAGAAGAGAAGGAGAGGGGAGAGAGAGAGAAGAGTAGAGGAGTGTTCTGGACTCGCAACCAGAAACGAACCAAATAGTACCGACTGACAAACACCAAGATGCACGGACTGCCAATTGGAATTTAGGATGAGCCTTTATTCCTGGCCAGGGACTGACTGAGAGCCTCCACGCAGGGAAGGATCAGACCAGTGCCGATCCAGGGATGAGAGCAGTTTTTATACCCTAAAACCGCATCCTGTTTGGCAAACACATGTCACATCTGTAACAATGAGGGGACACTCTCTCTCTCTTTTTTTTTTATGGCAGGAACAGTACATTCTGAGAATCCGGAAGGGGTAGAGCATTTAGGGGAAGAACAATACATTTTGGGAGTCCAGGAAGGGCAGGGCGTTTACAACTAGTTTACAACCACACGTTCCAGAAATGGTAAACACGAAGATCTAACCCAGCGGCAGGGTTGGGAACTGGGAATTAAACTAGAACCTTTGATGTCTGTAGTGGGGCTTTTATAAGGGGAGAGAGAAGAGGGGAGAAGAGAAGAGATGCAGAGTAGGGGAAGGGAGGAGACCTGAGAGAAGAGAAAAGAGAGTGGCTGACATAACTGAGGAGACTGGCAAAGCAGCCATCTTGATCAGGGCTCCTATGATACCATTGGCCTCTGTCTTTCCTGTTGTCTAGTACTCTGCTTTTCCTTGCTTGACATTCTTCAGAAGGACTCTTTGGTGGGGCAGGGAAGATGGTCCAGCAGCCTCAAACCCATGTCCTCCCAACTGGGCTCCACGAAGAAGATGGTGGCCTTGGAGAAGAAGTCAAGGGAGGCCTGCAGTCAGCTCAGTATGGGTTAAGAGGCCTTCCCTGAGCCATACCTGGTCACACAGGGTCTTAGCTACTTTCTTGTCCACAAAAAGACACCACAATTTGAAGGAGGGGAGCTTTATTTTGGTCACAATTTGTAGAGGTTTTCAGTCTGCAGTTGGCTGGCTCCAAGGCAGAAGGACCTGACAGAAGAGAAGGACAGATGGCATGGCAGGTAGGAAGCAGAGGGGGATCAAAGGAACAGGAAGGACATATACTCCCAGGCCCCCAGTGATCCACCTCTTCCATTAGGCTTCACCTCCATAAAACCCATCAGTGGACTAGCTCAGTGTCATCACACACCCATGATCCAGTGTCACACACCCATGATCCAGTCTCTCCCAAAAGCCCCACCCATGAGCACATGAGGCTTTGAGGGGACAACTAGATACAAGACGTAACACATGGAATGAGTTCCCCATAAGATGTACATTCTGGGAACAGAAGGCAATCAGAAGGGGTCCTTTAAATTCTATCCCCAAAGGCTGGCCACAGAAGCATTCTTTGGAGGTTAAAGAGCATAAGCAAGAGCTGGGATATGGGAAAGCCTATTCTTGGTGATGGAGAGCCATACAGAATCAAGAGACAACCTTATAAAAATAAGTTAGGGTCAAATTACAGAAGTCTTTAAGTGCCATCCTAGGAGTGCAGAGAGAAAGGATTTCCCCATAATAGCTCTATGGATAGGGAGTCACTAGCTCAGATCCCTGCCTCCATCTCTGCCACAACTTTGCTGTGAACTCTTCAAATTCTTTGAACACTCCATGCAGCTCTTGATTTCAGCAGAGCCTGTAGTTTTCTTTCTCCAATGGATATAGCTTTCTGTTTGCCTCCTTGGACAATCCCTGCTTGGCTCTGATGTTTCCTGGGGCGATTGCTGCCTCTGGGAAGCCTTCCCTGACCACCATCTTAGATAAATAGATGAGTGCAGAGTGTCCTGTGCAGCCTGTTTACTTATCCATATGTCATGGTTTGTGTCTGGACGTCCCCCCAAAGCCTTACATAGTCCTGGGGAGCTCTACACCTGCCCTAGGGTGAATAGCCTGTGAACAATACAAGGGAGGTGTGTTGGTTTGGAGCTTATTTTGCAAGGGAAACAATATAATACAGGACACACACTTCGTATGATTATTTATGATAGTCACCCAAAGAACAGTACACAAAAGAGTGCAGGAAATCTGTCCACACACTAAGACCAAGGAATTCAGCTGAGGGCCTGGATCCCACAACAATGTCCTACATGAGTCCAGCTGAATACCCAGAGCTCATAACAATGCCTTCCATGAATCCAACTGGAGGCCCAGAGCCCTTGACAACATCTCATGTAGGCCTGTTTCATGGATCTGCTGGGAAGGCCCAAAGGTCAGTGGTGGAATGTACAAGGTCTGTGCAAGCAGGATGAAGGACCTGTGCTAGGCTGAGGGATCTGCACTGGAGCCAGGAAGTGATTCTCAGAAGAACCAGAGCTCCCCCAAAAGGTACCACAGACATCCTTGGCAACAGTGAGGTCCCGAGCTCCTCTGATGATCAGGATGGCGGAGTTCCCATCAGGGAAGCCAACACAGCAAGCTTCTCCATGAGGCCGACAGTGCACCATCTTCCCCTCCGGAACCAGAAAACGATGCTCAAAGTGAGGACCAGAGCTCCCCAAAGTGAACCGAAGCCATTATCAGTGCCAGCGAGGTCCCGAGCTCCTCAGAGGATGAAAACAGCCAAGTTCGTCAGGAAAGCCAGCTCCCCCACAGCCTCTCTCAGCTCCCAACAGCCTTTCTTCTTCTCCTTCAGGTCTGCCTCTTATGCAGCTGACAAGAGTCCTCAGGTGGGCCTCCTACACCCAGCACCACACTTACTCAGTTCAGCTGGGGGTTATAAGTTGACCACCAGTTATTAATCCACTACCGGAGGAAAAGAAGCTTACCCCTTCTTCTTGCTTTTGCTGTTTTCTGCTACCATGAATGTTGCCCCTCTGTAATGTGCCATCTGCCTTAGAGCCAGCTGGTTATAGACTAAAACCTTTGCAAATTGTGAGCTAAGTAAACCTTTCCTTCTTTAACTTTGGCCATCAGGTACTTGGTCTCAGCAATGAGGGAAAGATAACCTACACACCATATAACAAATGCTCATCTATTCAGTGTCCACAGTGCAGTGTACCAGCTGGACAGTATTCTTTTCCTCAGTTTCCATGTGAAAGGAATTTGAACTTAACTGAATTTCAGAACTTTCTCTTGACTGCTATAGTTTGAGATTTCCAGGATTGAGTTTGAGGATGAACATCATATCTGTTCAACAAATACCAGCTGTTAGACAAAAGAAGGAAAGCAAATGAAAGTGTGGACTGAGCAAGAAAGGGTGATGAGATCCCCATCCGTGGAGTTATTTGGTCAGAGCCTGAGGGTATCAGTGTGATCCACAATACCACTGTCTAGTTTAGAGTATGGGATTAGGGGATCTCCAAGTTTTGTGCCAACTCTCTTACTTTCCTTTTAGGTAAAAGAGAGATGGGGGTTTTGAGCATAAAGAGACCTATTCACCTCATCTGTGGGGCAGTGGGCAGCAACACTGGGAGTGTCCTGTAAGGTCAGTGTGAGGAGTTTGCCAGTGCTTGGCTGTAATGTCCAGCAGCTCAATCTGCTGAAGGGTTTAGCACTGGGAATGACAGACGTTCTCCCCTGTTGTAAGACCACTGCCTTTGTCACCCAAGCTATCATCTGAGAAGTTCAGCTGCTTAAACCTGGGTCATTTCGGAGCTCAGGAATATGAGTGAGGCCACCTAGGAATTAGTGGGGCATTGTGATGCATCGGAAAGGCCTTGCACTTGGAATCAGTAGGAGTGAGGGTGTGTTCTGCCGCTCTTAAAAGCCTCAGTTTCCTCTTCTGGAAAATGAGACTTTCAAGACAGCTCAGACTATTTCCAGCTTCCTTGTGAGGATAAAAGGACATAATATGCATTAAAGTGTTCTGAAGATATGAAGTACACCGCGTGCTGAGGAACTGTGTGCATTTGGTGGTGGAAGAAATCAGTTCTGCTCCCTCCCCTCCTGACCTCTTTCCTGAATCCTCTAAGGATGGGGTGGGGTGGGGAGAGGAAGAGAAAAGAAAAGGGCCATACTAGGAGGATGAGCCTTTCCCTAGAATCATAAATCCTCTCTCAGGACCTTAACAGACTGTAAAATTGTTATCTGAAGACTGGAGGTGATTTATTGAAAAATAAAAACTCCCCCTCCACTGCAGAACGCATCCTTAAAGATCTTATATATGATTTCATAAAGCTGCATGGCATCTTTTCAATTCCTTCACAGGCCAGGTGGGCCCAGAGCCCAGCATGCTGATGAAGTGGGGGGCAGCTGTGGCTTAGAAGGAGAAAAATCCAATTACTCTTGTTCTGGGATAAAGGAATTCTGGGGATTCAAAACCACTGGAGCATAATTGGAATTCTAATAAACAAGGTTTTGGGGCGGGGGTGAGGTGGGAGTGGGGATAGAGGTGGTGTGCGGGGAGGTACAGGATCCCAAGCCAGCTGTAGGAGCGGCTCCAGGAGACTTTATCTTTAATACAACATTTTGCTGCCTAGAATTTTCCATGGGTTTGATTGTGGCCAGCTGGAGGCGAAATCAGGAAGGAAGAGAAATTTCAAAGCTCCCTGGCTACACAGGGCACTGAATTTTCCAGAATCCCAGCCACAATCTCAGCATCCCTGACTCTGCCTCTGCCCCTGCCCCTGGAAATGGGGAGCCTTTGGGTGAAGGAACCTAGCCATTCCCAGCCATGCAGCCTTATGACGTGAGAAGGAGGTCGGAGGGAGGAAAGCGATGGCAGCCAGTGACTGGGTAGAAGCCCAGGATTTGACCAGCAAAAGCTAAGAGGGCAGGGTTTGATTTTTCTCTCTTCACAGAGTCACAGCTTCTCCTGGACAAATGATAGTGCATCCTCTGTCTGCACCAGATAGTGATGGAGAGCAAAACCTCTGCTGAGACAGCCAGGCACTCCAGGCTGCCACACAGGCCAGAAAGCTACTCCTTCCCTCAAGCTGAACTTGGTCGCTGCAGAGTGCCCAGACAAAAAGGTGGCACAGGGAAAAATGAGGGTCCTTGATACTGTTTAATTAAAAACGTTTTTGAGCAGGGGGTTTCTGTCACTCCATGCAAATCACTACACTTCTCTGAGACTTAACCTTCCCATCTACGCAGAGGAAATTATGCTAAAAGACACCACCTGGGAGTTCTAGTTCCCAACTAGCTACACCCACCCTGGGACAGGCAGTCTGTATACAATGTAAGGGAGGGAAAGAGACTTGCTCTCTGCTGCTCCTCCCTTTTTGCTCTTGCAGATTTTGCTGTTTTCTGCTACTGTGAACTGTTATCCTCTACCATGTACCACCCTGCCTTGGAGCCAGTTGATATGGACTGAAACCCACAAACTGTGAGCTAAATAAACCTTTCCTTCCTTAATTTTGGGTGTCAGGTGTTTTGTCTCAGCAATGAGAGAAAAGTAACCAGACATAGCTTCAGATATTCTGTTACAGTCTAGGATGCCCAGCAGGGTTCTATGCATTGTGATGCTTTGTATGAAGCACCAAGAAGATGGGCCTTATGGAAGGAGTAACTGCCTGCTCTGTGGCTTTTGTCAGCACCATGCACCTCTTCACTCCACCACCATCACAGTGAGCCCATTTCCCAAAGGCAGGGTGTGTGTCTAATTTCCCCTAGCTGCTCCTGGGCCTGGCTTTTCATGGGCCCTCTGTGGTGTGGATTAAAGGTAAGAGGCTTGCAGGAGACCTCTCTAGTCCAGGTACCATGGCACCTCTTCTCAAAGGCAATGTCCATGCTGCCTGGCTTCCATCTGCCCAGCTGCTGTGTGTCCTGAGACACCAACAGCTTCAGCCCTGCCCGTTCTGCTTCCCAAGAATCCTCTCGCCCTCCTGAGCCAAAATGCTTTAATGTTCTACTTGGAGGATTTCTTTTTCCTTCTTTTATCCCCTGCCTCCACTCCTCAGGATAATCTTTGGTTTCTCTTTTAATTTCTCCTCTGCATCTTCACTAAGCAGATTTTCCACTTATTCATTCATGTAATAAATATTTTGAGAGGGTTCTTTGCCCACTAGGGAGAGTGATGAGCAAAACAGATGAGCTCCCAGTGCTTCCAGTGGTGTCTACACTGCAGTGGAGAGAGACAAAACATACAGAAAAATGATTCCCAACGGAGTAACAACTGTGACAAAGACATGTGACATTAACTTGGGTCAGAGGACAGCTCTGGACAGAGTGTGTCTTAGTTATTTTTCTCACGTTGCTGAGACAAAATACCCAACACTCCAAGTTAAATGAGGAATGGTTTATTTAGCTGACAGTTTGTGGAGGTTTAAGTCCATAATCAGCAGGTTCCAAAGCAGGGTGGCATGGCAGAGAGGCACCCATTCATGGTGGCAGAAGACAGCAAAAGCAACAACAGCAAAAAAAGGACAAGCCTCTTTTCCTCCCTTATACTGTAAGTAGGCTACCCACTCTATAGTGGGTCCTCTACACCCTAGGATGTAGAACTGTTGAGTCACCTAGTTAAGCTTCTAAACTTCTCAAATTGACACAATGAATCAACCATTACAATATACTACATGTAAACAGCTGCCCTAGGGCATATCCTCTACACCCTAAGGTGTAGAACTGCTGAGTCACTTAGTTAAGCTTCTAAACTTCTCAAGTTGACACAATGTGTGAACATTACAGAGTGTGTGAGAAAGTATCCGCTGAGTTGAGATTTGATTAAGGATTTAGTCTGGGGGGCTGGGGATTTAGCTCAGCAGCACAGTGCCTGCCTGGCAAGCACAAGGTCGTGGGCTCGACTCCTGGTACTGGAAAGAAAGAAAGAAACAAACAAAAAAACTAGAGTTGGGACTGGGGATTTAGCTCAGCGGCCCAGCATCTGTCTGGCAAGCACAAGGTTGTGAGTTTGATTTCTGGTACCAGAAAAAAAAAACAAACAAAACAAAGGATTTAATCTGATGGAAAGCTGGATAAAGAACAAAGAGCAGAGCAAGTGCAAAAGTCCTGAGGTAGGATGAGCCTTCTTTAAATTTATTTATTTATTTATTTATTTTTGTTGTTGTTGTTTTTTTTTGGTTTTTCTCCGGTACCGGGAACTGAACTCACGACCTTGCACTTGCCAGGCAAGTGCTTTTGCCGCTGAGCTAAATCCCCAGCCCCTAAATTTAAACATATGTCATCAGCACCAGGAGGACTTGCTAACTGGAGGATTGCTAGTCCTTCCTCCAGCTTTCTGCTCAGGCTGAGCTGGGCTGGCAAGGCCACATATCTAAGTAGTTTCGGATGCTGCTGCTGCTGCTGCTGCTGCTGCTGTTCCAAGGACCACACTTTGAGACCTGCAATGTCAGAGCAGCAGGACATCAGCGAGGCAGGAACTGAGGAATGAGACAGAAGCCTGATTATGTGTGGTTTTGCAAGATGCCATGGAATTGGGATTTTCTCTGAAGGGAGACGGAGGCCATAGGTTTTGGAAAAGTTATTTTTTAGTGGGAAACTAACTTGATTCTTAAAATGCTACTTTGGTTGTTCTGTGGATTTGAAAGACAAGAGTAGTAGAGAGGAAAGTATGCAGGAGGAGGCTGCCTGCAGGTGACAGGTGGCTGTGGGACAGAGGCCACAGGAGGGCTCATCTCCCACAGCAACCTTGGAGCTTACTGAAGGGTGCTGGGCTGGGCGAAGCAGCCCCAAAGCCTTGCTCTACACCTCTGGGGTTGCATGCTCTGCTGCTGAGAGGCTATGTGGCCATTGTAGGGTACCAGGGGCATCCCACCTCTTCTAAACAATACCAGTGCACCCCTCCACAAGCACTGCAAAAGACATGACATCCAAAGTTTTTTCAGATACTGTATTGTCAACTATCACCTGGTAAAGAGGCACATTTGTTCCGGGTGGAAAACTGTTGACATCAGGAATTCATTCATCTTTCACTTATTCAGCATATCTCCATGCGCACTAACGAATAGTGCCTTGCTGGGAGTGGAGCGGGGTCAGGGGACCCCAGTGAACAGAACGGACCAACCAACTTTCATCACAGAGCCTGTGAGTCTAGGAGAGATGGAGAAGAGGTGGAAGGTGACGGAGTCTCTGGGTTGTGGGAGTCAGAGCGCTAACCATTCTCTCAGATCCACAGATCAGAAATGGAACATCTCAGGGGCCGGGGCTGGGAGAAGTGGGATTCACAAAGACAAAACCCTGCTGAGTAGGAAGGAGAGAGACAGGGGAAGGAGGGGAGGAGAACGAAGCATGTAGGACTCATTTTGCCCTACTACCACAAATGAACGTCAGGAGAGGAGATATACATAATAACACTTAATCAACGTGTCATGCCTGTTTCTCTGCTACTGGCAGTGACATTAGCACAACCACCCCGCACCAGGAACTGTCACCGACACTCTAGAAGGCCCGCCAGATAGGTACTGTTTTTTCTCCAGCTGAGGGAAAGTGGCCAGAGAAGTTAAATAACTTGTTTAAGGTCACACAGCTGTCAAGGAGCATGGCCAACCTTCCCACTGGGAAAAACCATGGTATTTTCATTAAACTCGGCCACTAAGCCTCTTTCTTTGGGGCAGCCTTGTCAGGGCGGGAGGGAGTAGTGGTTGAGATGGTGGTGGGGGGAGGGATTAGACTCTCTTTCTTTCGTAATTATCTTGGAGTAGGGAGTCAGAGGGAATCAGAACAGGTGCCGGAGGAGCTGACCTTGAAGGCCACGTCTCCTGAAGAGCCCAGGGCCCACAGGCCATTGTCCTGGTGGTACATATTTCTAGTGCAATTATCCCATCCTCCTCTTACAACTCTCTCAGAAGTTCCTCCCGTGATCATTAAAACTGGCTCTGGGCTGTGGCTTTGAAAGCATCCGGAACCGCCCAGGGCGGGCTCCTGTCCTCGTTAAGCAGGGACTGCCTTCCGGGACTTAACAGGATTTCTGCCTTGTTACAAATTGAGGGAGATGTGACGGAGCTGTGCCAATTACAGGTGGATGCTGCTCAAAAGAAGCTGTTCTCTTTTGTCTTCAGAGGTGTTATGATTTCTGGCCCCATTCAGACTCAAAGCTGCCTTGCTCTCTAAGGTCTGTCGCAGGCTGGAGGGTCACAACAGTGGGTGCTGAGAGAGGAGAAAGCAAGAGAGGCCCCAGAGAGGAGGCCGTGCCCTGGGGGCTACTTCGCCCATCTGGGGGTTGGAGGTTTTGTGCTTGCTCTGCCACGACTTTGATCATCTAGTCCCTGGAGTTCTCTCTGCCTCAGTTTCCTCTTCTGAGACAAAGGGTTACCATGAAGAATGAAATGAGGTCATATACTTGTATGTCAAGCAGGTAGCACCATGCTGGGACTTGGTAGCACTCACCACCACTGTAATGCCAGGCTCTGGCCCAGGGATGCTGCCTGAGACCTGTGCTCTTTTTCCCTCAGCACACTGGAGGCCCCCAGCCTTTCAAAGAAAAGCAAAAGACAGAGAAGAGGAGGCATTGGGGAAGGCAGAGAAGAGCATCATGGTCACTGCAAGAGAGGGGCAGGTCTCCCTGAACCTCAGTTTCTTCATCCAGAAGATGGGATGATAATGTTCATTCTCTCACCCGTCTGGCCAGTGTGCTGTGTGCTGTCACTCTGACAGACTCCAGGAGACACACGACCAAGGCAGCTGAGGGACCACCCCTCCCAGAGCTTACAGCCTGAAAGGGGAGCTTGCAAGAACAGTGGAGATGGATTTATGGACATTTTGATCCATTCTCTGGAAATTAAAATAGGATCCTTGGCCAAAAGTGACCAAGGAACCTGCTTCCAGCAGGGTAGTCAGAGTGGCCTCTTTGGGGTGTGTCATCTGAGGGGTCCCCCACAGTGGGAGGAGGAGGATGGGGTTAAAGGTGGTGTTCCAGGCCCAGCGAAGCAAGCACAAAGGTCTGTGGTGACAAGGTGACCAAGGGCAGTGCAGCGTGTCTGAGGAGGAGGTGGTGGTGTTCTGGGAGGAGTGGGAGCAGGCAGGGGAATCTGATCTTGAGAATTAGACACAACGGTGTGCGTGAACCACATTTCATAAACTGACCACAGGGAACTGGACTAATCAGTTCCACGACAGAGTCTCCTGGGGCTCAGCTGGGACAGCAGCCCTGGGAGACCACTGTGGTGAGGGTCTGGGCAGCTGGGGAGGAGGGAAAGCAAGCAGGTGGACAGAGGGGTTGGCGGCCCTGCTCCTGCACAGTGCTGCAGGCTCCTTGGGCCAGGCTCCTGGTGTTGGCTCCTGCTCTGTCTTCCCAGCACCTCTGGAGCTCAGTGGTGGACAGATTTGGTGACTTGCTCAGTCACAGGCTAAGCTCCTCTTCCAGGACCTGGACACAGCCTCCCTGAGGGTGAGCTTGTGCTTCTGCAATGCTGCTCCCCACTGCAAAGCCCTCCTGTCTGTCACGGTGGGGCTGACTACTGTCTGCTCAGGGCCTGCCTTCTTCTTGCAAAAGCTCCAGGAGAAGCACTTAATCCAGGTGGTCCTTAGGGCTAAGGAGGGGGCCACCCTGCTATTCCCCAGATATGGTGACAAGGGGGCTTGCATTGATCACATGAGTGGTCACTGAAATGAGAGAGATAAGTCAGGCGGCATCTGGGACTCATGTCAAAGATGACAAATAGTACAGCTTCTCCACTTCATTCTGAAACAGTCCAGGGAGGCTTGGCCACTGGAACACATTGCTCACGGAACCTGATCTCAGGGGTGATTCTAATCAGTAGCTTCAAACGTACATCTTGGCTCTACGGAGGCTGCTGGAATCACAAGGCCTGTAAGACTTAAGTGCATGTCTGCATTCTTTTGATGTGCCTCCTGCTCAGTGCCAGGGTATGGATGTCATCGTCTCTCTAGGAGGCTGCACAGGATGGCTCTGGCAAAGATCTCTGTACTAAATAAAGCCTGGGATGATCACCGATTGGCACACTTCTATCTTTGTATTACTGAGCATTCTGTTACTGTAACAAAATACACAAAGCAGTTAGCCTATAAAGAGAACAAGTTCATTTAGCTCATGGCTGTGGAAGTTCCAGTCCAAGACCAGGTGGCTCCACTGCTGTATGCCTTTGTGGAGTTGGAGATAGCAACTCTGGGAGGATGTGGGGGAGAGACCCACATACAGCACCAGCCAGGAAACAGAGAGAGATTCGAGGCCAGGGTCCCTCTGTGCCCTTCGAAGGCATGCTCCTGAGGCCCTGATTCTGCTCACTGGGCCCACATCCTAAGGTCCCACCAACAGCATCACCTGGGACCAAATCTTTATCACATGCACTTCTGGGGTCACTCTTGAGAATTCAGAATGTTTCTGCTGTCTACCCCACAGGGTAAAATGCTCTTTGGGATCTTTTCCAGATTACTTGAGTCCAAGCTCTTCCAAAATTTTAGTCTTCCTAAAATCCTACTAGGGGTTGGGGATAGAGATGTTCCCAGTCAGGAGACCAAGGATCAAACCCCACCTAGTCACTTGAACAGGCGTTCAAGTTCCTCAGGTCTGTGCGTGTGTGTGTGTGTGTGTGTGTGTGCGTGCGCGCGCGTGCATGTGTATGCACATGTGTGTGTGTGGGTGCATGTACTTGCACATTTGGTGTTTCCAAACATACATGGGGGTGGGAAGGTCTGCAGGGGCACCTGAGCACACAGGAAGATGTCTGAAGCTAAGTCTATGTTCAGGGCTTCATGGTGAAGATCTAATTTCACCTTCACACCCTTAAAACAATGATATGATTCCCCTCTTTTATACAAGAGGCAGTTGAGGCTCAGAGAGGTAAACAACATGCCCAGCCACACAGCTATTAAGGGGGAGTCACTGGATTAAAATGAAGTCTCTGATCTCAGCACTCTAAATATAGCAACAGTTAACACTGCTGAGAGTCAAATTCTGCACCTGTGGATGAGGATAAATAAGGACGCTCCCTACTTAATGATTCTTAATGATACTGGGCACTAAAGGAAGTGGTGTAGGAGGAAGTCTTATGAAAATCCCAAGCCCTCTATATATTTTATTTCCTTTTTATTTATCTCTTCTCTCAGAGAGTTGAGGATACACTTTTGTTATGGTGAATGGATAAAATTCATTCATGGTGAATGGATAAAAGTGTATGGATACACTTTTGTTATGTTTTAGGGGTTAGCTTAAACAAAACAAAGTTACTTAGGAGGCATAGTGAAGTTCACAGAATCCAGAAGAATAAGTTAACTAAGGCTCAGGATGGGCAATGATCAGGGGTAGTGTTTGGGCACAAGCAACAGGAATTCTAAAGTTCTGTCTGAATGTTGAACTCTAACACATCTCAACTGCTGTGAAATTTAGATTCTATCTTTGGTTCAAAGTTCCCAGATCCTGCTAAAGAGCCTGGCTCGCTGGCACAGCTACAATGGTATCAACATCATCTCTGGCACACATGGCAGAGACCCGGAGGTAGGTTTGGGGCTGGGGACTTGCTGTAAGCAGGGCAGCTTCTCCAGGAGTGGTCCAGAAAGTGGGGTCCCGGGGCCTCCCAAGGTATGCCCCACAGTGGATGGCCATGGCCAGCCTCTCTACATTGCAGTTTACCTCTTCCCTAGAGCGTGAGTCCCCTAAGGCAGGAAGCGTGCTCTCTGGTCACCACTAGACATAAGCTCCCAGTACTACCTAACTCTAGAAATAAGTCCAGAAAAGGTGTTGGGGTCTGGACACAAATGAAGTTACTGGTGCTCTCTCCCCTCCTCCCCTTCAACAGTTCATTCAAAAAATACTTTTTAAGCGCCTACTGTGTGTCAGCCACTACTCTAAGGATTGGGATATAGCAGATTTTGCTTCTCTTCACTTTCTCTTCCCAAGCCCCTATATCTTGTCTCTCCTGTCTTTTTCTCTTTTCTCTCATTTCTACCACAGACTTCTTTCATGTGGCAGGAAAGATGATTTCCTGTGGCCATTAATACAAATCCTTCAGTCTAGGGTTCTCTAGAGGAACGGAATCAATGGAAGGAAAAACAGAACTGTAAAACTATGCAAGGAGATTTATTAGATAACTTTACATGATCAGGCGCTGAATATTCCACGCTGTCCATCTGTGTGCTGAAGAATTAGAAGATCTGCTAGCTGTTCAATCTAAAGAGCTGGACGCCTCAGAATAAGAGGGATCAAGCATGCAGCAACAGCCCAAGAGTGAAGGCCTGGAAGCTCCCTGGAGAGTTGCAGGTGAGTCCGAGTTGAGATACTGAAGAAGCTGGAGTCTGGTATCCACAGACCATGGCAGATGCAAGAGAGGCACCTGCCCAAGCAGAATGGAGCTTTGCAATTACAGCCTGACCTCCTCCTCCTTCCCCTGTCTTTCCATCCTGGTTGAAGCCTATTGGTTGGCACCACACACAGTCAAGCCGGCTCTTCCCCCTTGGTTTGCTGGGCCACATGCCAACCGTCTCTGGAAACACCCCCAAGACACACTCAGAAGTATGTGTTAGTCATCTGCTAAGTGTTCCTTAATCCAGTCAAGTTGACAATCATGATTAACAATTATGTTTTCTAGCTTCATTATTTTAAAAGGTAAGAATATCATCCTGCTAGTTAAACATTTTGTGGTAGGTTTGGGGGAATAATCATTCACATGGCCACTGTGTGGCTGGTCACTGAGCCCGAGGAGAGGGACATTGGTCAGGGCCCACTGAGGAGGACAGGGGCAGGCCGCTCTGCTAGAATTATGACTGGAGTGGAGAGAGGCAGCTCTTCCAAGGGAGCGGGGCAGGCAGAACAACAGATGTCCACACCACAAGGAGATGAATACCAGGCCCTTCTCATGTCTGCTGTCCTTCCGGTGCAGAGTTCCCCAGGACATTCAAGTCCATCAAGAAGTGATCATTACAAGTGTTGGCAGCTGTGGGCAGAACATTTATTTCCTTTCCTGGGACTTGGATAATTAAGCCAATTCAGTAAATATTTATGGAGCCTCTTCTATATCTATGCAACATGTAAAAAGGAAAGGATAAAAATAAAGAGCAAGACAAACTCTGACATATGGCAACCTGGGTTCAGGACATGCCATGGAGTTTAAAAAGTCATTGGTTATAGCTAATCTCTAACTTACATCCAAGGGAAAGCAATTGTTTCAGAAGATGTGGGAGAAAGGAAGGAAGGAAAGAAGGTAGAAAAGGTATCAGCTTTCCTGTCACTGAGCTACAATGCCACACCCTACAGTTTAAAGGCGGAGAGGTTTAACTTCACTTGTGGGTTCAGTCCATGGTTGGTTGGCTCCAAGGTAGCAGTATCATGGTTCAAGGTGGCCAGGAAGCAGACAGGGGAGCAGTATCACAGAGGAAGTGGCTGGGGCCAGACAGACACCTCAAGACCACACTCAAGTATGTTTTAATAATCCTTTGCGTGGCTTCCAAGCTAATCACATTGATAATCTACCTTAGTGGTCACAGGAAGTGATATGGAGTATTTACTATGAACTGAGTTTTGTTCTAGTTGCTTTCGTGTACAGGTTCATTCAATAAATATCTCTTAAGGTGCCTGCTATGCACCAGATATTGCTTTAGTTGCTGATATAGAACAGTGGGACTAAACAGAAAGAAATCCATGCTTTTGTGAAGACATTCTGATGGAGGAAAAGCTGATAATAAGTAAATAAGTATGTATATTACATAGTCAGTGAAAGGTACATACATGTGGACTAAAAACAGGAACAGGGAAAGGAGGTATTAAGGAAAGAGGTTGCAGTTTTAGATGGTCTTGTCTAACATGATATCTACAAAGACTTGTAGGAGGTAAGAGGTGAGCCTCGAGGGTAATGGGGAAGAGCTTCCAGGGCGAGGGATCCACAGGCATCACATGGGGCTGAGAGCCCTGGGCCCAGTGCTTGGGAGATGGCAAGAACCTCACGTGGCTGGAGGGCAGTGAGCCAGGGAATGTGAGGAGCAGAGGGTGAGGTCAGGTCTGTACTGGCTGGGGTCATGGGAGGGTGATATGAAGCCCCATGAGGCACAGGAAGGCTTTGGCCTTTACCTGGAGGCTTTTGAGCAGAGGACTGACTTGTGTGGATTCTAGTAAGTCATGCCACTCAGGATTCCCAAGAACCCAGGACTCTGAGCTTATTGGCTTCTATTTCTGATGAGAAATTAGGATCAAGTGTGTGCATAGCTTCTCCTATGTCCCACTGCTAGTCACTTTTAGCACACAGTTTTAAATGCAGATTTTTTAATGACACCATTTTCTCCATTAGACTATACTACCTCCCTCGGTACTTCTACCCTTATTTGTCATCGTTGAATAGGAAAATACCAACTTTGGCTGTCTCCATTTTATGTTTGAATTTTTACAATAAAGCATTAATGTATAAATAGTTATCTCCTAAACACCTAAATAATACTCCTTAATTCTGAATTTCAAAGAATTATACTTACGTATTTCATAATCTAAAATTATGATTATAATAGTTTTGCTTTGCAGCCTTTGTTATACACATACACTTAATAATTTAAGACTTCACCACCTGTCCTACAAGTTCTGGTCAGTCTTTGTGCAATAGTTCTCTTCCGTGATTTTTCTGGCAAAGTGGGTCGCTGTCCCCTATGTGCTGATTCAGTACTGTGTGCACATTTCTTGAGACATTTACCAGGTTCACCCGTGATTCTGTTTGTCTCTGCCACTCTTGCTCACTTCACTCTGGTGTTTTAGGAACCAGACTTATATTGGTAGTAAATACGTGAGGTATCTATGCCACCCACAGCCTCAAGATTCTTCCCTACCCACCACCACACTTGAATTACATGCCCTGACTCTCATGACCACTGTGATCTGGGCTAGTGATAGGAGTCTGGTCCAAACTGGAATACTGAGATGACCTTTTGGAACTAGGAGATGGGTCCAGAGATGTTGGCACGGTCTAGACTGGACTCTTGTGAGAAGATTGGTAACTTGACCAATTTCTGCCTGCCACGTGGACCTGGCAGCATGGAAAGATGGCTGGTGGAGGTAGCAGTGCTGAG
Source organism: Chinchilla lanigera (assembly GCF_000276665.1). Classification (NCBI taxonomy): domain Eukaryota; kingdom Metazoa; phylum Chordata; class Mammalia; order Rodentia; family Chinchillidae; genus Chinchilla; species Chinchilla lanigera. The sequence goes on from NW_004955464.1 coordinate 1,479,258, forward strand.
CAGAGAAGGGTAGAGCTGAGGAGCCACAGTAAACCCTGTTGAGCTCGCAAGCCCGTCTGTTTCCTTGGTTCAGCCTTTCAAAGGGCTGGGTGTGTGCTGGACTATGGGAGTCTCAAAATCTGCTATATTCTTATGGTGAATTCCTTGGGTTTTTGTTTCTTCTTTCCCAGCTTGATTTCTATTGCTTACAACCTAAGAGTCCTACATAATCCTGCTTCTGGTACATTGTTTAAGTTAGGCCTCAGTGCAGTGTCTTACTCAGTGACACATCTCTGGTTGGAGTTGTAGACCTCGGTTCAGGTGCTGGCTCTGCAGGTTAATTTGGGAGATCATTTCAACACTTTAAGCCTCGACTTCCTGGTGAACAAGGGATAATAATAAAGTCATCCTGACAGGGCTGTCGTAGGTTTAGAAGAAAGAGTTTGGCATGTATTCGCCGTTGCTCAGCAATTGGCAGTTATTATAAATGGGAATCCATGAAAGAGTGAATGATGCTTGCTGGGTTCTCTGCTCCGGGTGGTATAAGGTTTGGCTCTCGGACTCACCGTTTATAGTTAAATGAGCCTGGGCAGGTTATTTGGCTTGCAAAAAGACATGGTTTCCCGATATAGAAACCTTGTCTCCATCTTTGGCAATGTAGGCGCATAGACTTGAGCATACTCTGACCTTCATAGATCCAAGAGTAGAAAGCTTGAGTCCCAGCCCTGTCTCTGTTAATAGCTGTGTAACTATGATCAAGCTATGGACCTAAAAGGAAAGCACATACCTGCAAAATAGACATAGTCTGTATTCTGCTTGGACCACAAGGTCATCGAGGAGAGATCACCCAAAGTTGCAAAGAAATGATGTGTTAGATTTTGTGAAGCACTTTGCTACCTTATTTTTTCCTACTTTCTTAAAACCTTGATCCTCCAAGGTCTTGGATTTAGGGCCATATATATGCTATCTCCATTTCACCCATGAGCAAGGCAAAGCTCTGAGATAGGCAATGACTGGGCAAAGTTGTACAACAGTGCAGAAGTCAGCTGGAAACCCCTTGTCCATCCACTCCTTCACAGCAAGGTGAGGAACTGGGTTCTGTTCTCTGTTCTGGTTTCTCACTTCCTATCTTGTGAAGTTGGGTGAGTTCCTCTACCTACATGCACCTTTGTTACTGAGTTTTGGGTTGCTTAGTCTCCTTCTAGAAATTCTTCCTAGGCTCTTTCTGTCCTGAACAAAGAATTGGCCAAAGCAAGTGCAAAAGCTAGTGAAATTTTATAATTATTAAAGTTAGGAAAAGTAATATGCTCTGCGGAGTGATTTTGGACCAACTGAAAGTAGGAAAAGAAGTACACTTTTTGGGATGATAGTGAACCACTGTGAGGGAGAATGCAGTGGCCAAGAGCTTAATGGTGGGCATCTCTTGTATATCTCACTCCTCAGGTTGATGTCAGGTCTAGGCTGTCCTACTGTAAACTGCTCAAGTTCTGGTGAGAAGAACTGAAGATAGCACTTTCTGATTGGTACCACGGGCAGAGCTTTGGGAACTATTCTGCACATGTGTCCTGGGACTCTGTGACTGACAGGTCATGCCCATTTCCCCAGTCAATTTGCCATGCCTTAATCTCTTGCCTCACCTTGGTTTCCTGATCTACAAAGTGGGGAAAGTAAAATAACAACTACCTCATAGGGTGGATGGCAGGATTGAGATACTAACGCTGTCTATGATCCTTTGCATATGTCTAAGATATGGTTATTGCTCTGGAAGTACCAGAAACTGTATTATATTGGTGCTGGGATCCAGCATGAGAGCAGAGTCCCTGAACATGAAGTCTGCCTTGGCTTCCTTTCCACTGTGTGACTTGGGCAGGCCATGAGTTCTCTTCCTTTGAGAAGTGGAGAGAGGGTGCTGGGGATTTAGCTCAGCAGCAAAGCACCTGCCTGGGAAGCACAAGGTCATGAGTTCGATTCCTGGTACTGGAAAAAAAAAACCAAAAAAAAAAAAGAGAAGTGGAGAGAATAAGGCCTATTTTGGGATGATTAGAAGTCCTGAATATGTATAAGTTCAGCACATGTGGCTGCATAAGAAACCTAGTAAGGTGGGTTGCTGAGAGGAGGCAGGCTTCAGAAACAATAGCAGGGTGTTGGAAACAGTCTGGTGCACACTGGTGCATCTTGAGGAGGATTGAAGAGGAGCAGCAGAAAAGAGCAGGAGGTACAGAAGTCTGGATCATGAAGGCTTCTGTCCACATTGGCAGTGGGGACTCACTGAGCTCCTCAGTGCAGTGGAGGTGATAACGGCATTCCCTGTTGGGAGATTACTGCAGAGGATGGGTGGAATCCTCATGCCCTGCACAGGACCTTGGGTAGTGGGTTTAGAATGGAAGCTGATGGAGGTGTTGGCAGTAGGATGGACAGATGGGGTTGGCTTCTATGATTACTAACGACAGGTGGATATTTACTGAGGATTCACCCTGCAAATGAAACTCATTTTTCCAAATGCTTCACAAAATTAACTATTTAATTATCTTAGCAATCCAATAGGGTGGATACTATTCTATCCCTGTGCTTAAAGGTTTGGGGATAAGGATCAGAAATGCAAAAGAGATAAAATCCACAAGACATGGTGGATGGCCTGATGTGGGTTGAAGGTGAAGGTGGCACTAGGTTTTTGGCTGAGATGATTGGGCAGGAGCCCAGGCACCATGGACGAGGATGAAGAGACATGGAGCTGTGTGTGTAGGAACGGGACTTCAAGGCTGTGGGCAGGTAGACTGGTGCCTGGACAGTAGTGTATGGCACTCAGAAGATGCTCTAGACATGGAGGTTTCACTTCAGGATTGTTTAGGGAGAGAGGATGCCATAGAGGCACAGCAGCTGCTCTGGGTTACCCGAGGAGTGGTAACAGCCACACAGCCTGGACCACGGAGCGTGCTGACCTTCACAGACATTTCTGCCCCTGGGCCCCTGTGACTGTACATGGGCAGGGTCTGGCTGCAAGGGGCTGCATACCTTTGGGGGACCCAGTTTCCACCTGGAGGCATTAACAGGTTCACATATGAAATGACAGCATGGCCAGTCCCACGCATTTGGCCTCAGGAGTGCACACCAGGCTGTGCTGGCTGGGCACAGGCTCTTCCATGAGTCCTCCAGCTCCAGGACTCGCAGGGTTGGGGCCACAGGATATGTCCCTTGTCATTCATCTCTTCTTCCTCCCTTGCTTTTCCTTTGCTGCTTCGCTCCCATCATCTCCATTTCTTATTTCCCACTCTTTCTGTCTGGGTCTTCCCTCTCTCATTCTCCCCACCTACCCAACCCGCTTCTTGCTGCCTCCTTCTCTTCCTCTCTATTGTTGCTGTTGCTTCTCTCTTTCCCTCCCAGTCTGTAAGCTCTGCTGCTCCTTTGTTCACCTCAAGGTTTTGGTCTCTCCTTGCCCTTCACTCTGTGTCTCTCCTTTCTTCTCTCTCCACCTTGGGTCTCTGGGTCTTGGCGCCCCCACCTTATGTTTTCTATTTCTCTTTTCTTCCTCCCTCCTGTCTCCTGCTTCTAGGAAGAAGGTAGAGACTGCGGGGTAGGATTGGATGTTGTTAAATGCACAAAAGGGGAAAGGACTCCTATTCTCCTGCTTGCCCCTGGGGAACGCCTAACAATGAAACACTTTGCTGCCAATCGATAGGAACCAGATGCAACCTGACGTCTTTGTTAGGCTGTGGCTGCTGGCAGTTCCCTCTGACCTGGCATCTCGACCAGGCAGAAGCAGGAGTGTATCACAGCACAGGGCGTGGGGTGTGAGCCTGGCACATCTGACCAGGGCAGCTCATTTCTGTCACCTCCCCTTCTCCCATTCCTCCTACACAGGAACATAAGGAGTAGAAAAAGGCACAGTAACGAACAATGCATGGACTGGAGCCAGCATTGGTTGTGGGGCTGGCTAAAAAACAGCGTCTCTAGCCAGGCCAGTACACTTAATCTTCTGAGCACCGATTTCCTTATGTGTAAATCATGGATACTCAGACCTAGGATCCATGTCAGGTGAAACACAGTTTTCTTTTCTTTTTTTTAAAAAAACCAAATCGGATTAGAGCCCCTCCTGTTTAGATCCGTAGAGCAGGGCTTACCTTTGCTTTTTCACTGCTGAATTTCAGCACCAAGCTCATAAGAGGTGCTTCATAAGTGTGTGTGATGTCACACAAGGTAGGTCATCTGTGACTGTTTGTCTTTTGAATGGACCTGACTACTTCTAGACATGTAGTACCTGGATGGCTTCTCGGTTCTGCCTCTGACTTCCCTAGGATTGAACTGCAGGGTGGACTCTGGGTCTTTATCCTTCCTGGCCAGCTCTTATCTTCCTTTCTCTGCATCCATACTGCATGCACGTGGCCTCTGATGTCATGAGGATGTAGAGAGAAGACAGTGTGACCTCCACGTGGGGATTCAGAACCTGGGCTTCTTGGACATGACCAGGCCAGCAGAAGAAGGCACACAAGGCATCACCAAGTCTACTCTTTCTTCTTCCCCTTTGCAGATGATCATACTGAGCCCAGAGACAAGGAGTAACTTGTCCAAAGTAGCATGCTATGTCTATGTGGCGGAGAGATGGGCAGAAGAGACAGGCGTTCTTCAGTCTCTCAAACATCCTCCAACATTGTCCTTGCTCTTTATTTCTACATATCCTGTGCTTCAGGAAGTACGAGTCCAACAGAACCTCGCTCCCCATTTTGCTCTAGGAATGACACTCACCAAGCCTTCCTCATCCTCGCAGGTGAAATCCAGCGGCAGGACCCAACCTCAGTCCCCAGTCAGCAGAGGCAAACAGAACCAGCCGCAAGGCGCAGCCCTCGAACTGGCTTGTGCCTAATTTTCCATGAGATTCAGCTGACAGTCTGGGGTCTTCCAGCCCTTCTCCATTCTGAGTAAATCATGCCTTCTTTGTTCCCTCTGTATACCATGTATATCTTTTTTTTTTAACTTCAAATATTAGTTTTTAATTCAGCTTCAGGTTATACAATTTACATGCAATAAAATTCATCAATTTTATATAGACAATCCAAGAAGTTTTGACAAATAGGTATGGCAACAGGATCATGCCACAATCAAGGTACAGAACATTTCCATTTTCTCCAAAAATCTCCTTGCAATTAATTCCCCATTGTCACCTGTAGACAACCATTAATTTCATTTCAGCAGTTATAACTTGCCTTTCTAGAAGTTTATATCATCAGAAGCATTTTGTGTCTGACTGCTTTCATTTAGCTTTATGTTTTTCTGACTCACCAGTGTTGTTACATGAATCAGCAGTTCCTTCCTTTTTTATGACATTAAAATAGCCTCGCAGTTGTTACGGCAGCATTTCATTAAAAGACCACTTTCCCCTTTGTGTAGACACACTGCAGTTGTTTAGCTATCAGAATTCTCCCACTTGTTGGTGATGTGAATAAAGCCACGTGAGTACCCAGGAGCAGTTCTTGTTTTATTTCCACACAGTTTCATTTCTCTTGAGTAAATACGCAGGACTAGGGGCTCTAGGTCACATCAGAAGTGTATGTTTAACCTCAAAAAAAGCTGAAAAGTAATTTCAGAGGTTTGTACAGCTCCATTAGCACCACCAAATCTTGGAAATTACTTTGTTTCATATCTCTGCCAACACTGGGTGTTATTAGTCTTTTTATTTTATGACTCTGCTAGTGTGCATTGGTATCTCACTGTGGCTTTTGTTTGCATTCCTCTAATCACTAAGATGGTGAGCAACTTTTCTTTGATAAAGCATCAAATTTTTGTTGACTTTTATCAGATTGGTTGCATTTGTATTACTGATTTCCAAGTAGTCTTTTTCATAGTTTCCTTTCCTTTTTCTTTTTCTCTCTTTTTTTTGGTGCAGGGAGAGTTGGCTATTGCAGATTGAACCCAAAACCTTTGCACTGAGCTACCTCCCAGCCCTTTGTATTTTGGGACAGAGTCTCAATAATTCACTATGTTGTCCAGGCTGGGTTTGAACTTGCAGTCCTCCTGCTCAGATCCCTAGAATTCTGGCATTAGGGGCAAGTACCAACAAGCCTAGTTTAAATTTTTTCTTTTTAATTGAAAAATTACATATCACATATATGCTTACATATATATGTATATGTATGTGTGTGTGCGATATGGTGTTAAATTTTCATGTATGTGTACAGTGAAGAATAAGCTAATTTACAAAATCCATTGCCACACACACTTACTTTTTTTGTATGTGATGGTAAAAAAATTTAAACTCTTTTTAGCAATTTAAAAATACACAGTACATTTTCTTTATTATATTTACCATTCTGTGCACTAGATCAGCAAGTTCAATTCCTTCTGTGTTGCTGAAGCTTTATACCCCTGGATGACCATTTCCCATTTCTCTCTTCCCCTCTTCTCCCCAACCGCTGGTAATTACCATGCTGGTTTTCACTTCTGTGAGTACCACTTTTCAGTACTGTGCATATAAATGAGATCATGCATCTCTCCATTTTTTAAATATAAGTCCGTTTGATGGGCATGTTTTGTGAATACTTTCAAGTTGTGTCTTGGCTTTTCCAGGCAAGTCCAATGCCATTTACTTCATCATGACCAGACATGAGGTTTATTTATCATCTCTCTGAGCCTCAGTTTTCACATTTGTAGAATGGTGCTAAAAATATATCACTTTGTAGAGTTAATGAGAATTCAAAGTGATAATGTGTAAAACTCTCAGCATAATGTCTAGAACTTAATAAGGACTTGAAAATCATCAACAGATTGTCATTGTTTGATGTTTATTTATTCCATCTCCGCTCACTCCAGAATAGTCCTATTTGGGCATCATTTCATATTATCTGCAGCTGGTAGCTAGAAATAACTGTAGCTCAGGAAAGAAGTCTGGACTAGTGCTAAGGATTTGGGAGTGATTTGTAAGTAGCTGTCATCGGAAGTCCCACTCCTGGGTGACCTTACCAAGTCAGGGCATATATTGGGATGAGATGGCACTGCTGGAATCTGGGGCAATGTCAGCCCTGTCTGAGATGGCAAAGGAAGAGTGGCTTCTAGAGAATGGTAAGATTGTGTAGGGTGAGGAGGAAAGCCAGGGGAGGATATAAGACATAGAAACCCAAGAACTAGTGAGGTCCAAGACAGAGGAATCACTAGAAGTGTCTCATAGTTTGGATCTGAAGTGTCCCCCAAAGGTGCCCATGTCCAACCCTGGTCCTCAGCCTATGGAGCGTTGGGAAGTAATGAAACCTTTGGTAGGTGGGGTCTGTGGAGGAGGTGAGGCCATTGTGGGTGTGCCCTTTAAGGGGATATGCTACCGTGGGCTTCCCAGTTGCCATGAAGTGAGCGGCTTCACCCCACCCCATGTTCCCTGGTGTGATTCTCTGCCTTAACACAGGCCCCCAAAAGGGAGTCCAGCATGGACTGACAGCTCTGAAACCATTGGCTAAGATGAACCTTTCCTCTGTATAAGTTGATTATCTCAGGTATTTTGTGACAGGGATGAAAAGCTGATTGACAAATGTCAGTGTCAAGAGCACAAAACATCATCAGCCACCAAGTAAATGCTTCAGTGGAAAGGTGGGCAGGAAGCACAGGGACAGGGTGCTAAGAAACAAGGAAACACATTGCCACATTTGAGAAGCACCAGGAATATACTCCATTCCCCCTAAATTTTGGTGGAAATGGGAAAAGAACCAAGGAGTTGGCAGTTTTGGAGGGTAGTTGCTGTGTATGGAAGTTTTCTTTTTATAGTATGGAAGAGATTGAGGCATGTTCCTGGCTAGATGGGGAAGAACCAATGGAAGGGAGAAGATGGGAGGCTGATTCAGAATAAAGACCTCTAGGTGCCAAAAAGGAGGTTTCCAGAGGGCATGATCAGCCGGGGCAGGAATTGGCAGATGGCTGAGATGGGACAATGTTTCACTCTTCAGTGATGGCAAGAGAAAGTGGGCCAAAAGAGAAATGTGCGCGGGCCTGAAGGTTTGTGTGGCCAGAGACACCCGCTGAGGTGTGGTGGCCTCCCCCTGTCTTCACTCTTTGTAAAGAAAGTTAGATGCAGACATGACAGAAAATTCCAGCTTATCTTCACGGCTCTTAATTCTGTACTTAGCTCTTCTTTCTGGCTGCCCACCCTGCTAACTAGCATCAATCCCAAAGCACAAGTGGACAAGGCAGCAGCAGGTGCTAGACTCTTGCCAGCTGTCTTTTGCAGACCCGCTCCCTGCAGCCAGATGTGCTGGCCACATGTACGTTGTGGGAGAGCTCTGACTTACCTACCTGTCCCAACATTTTAGGAGGGCTCATTGGTGACTTTTATTTGATCTTTCAGTTCAAAGATCAAAAAAGAAAATTTGTGTTTGCTTTTTAAGTTCCTACCATGGCTATAGAATCTGAACACCTGCAAGAAATCCTTTAATCCAGAACATTCAGCATTTCAGCTTTCCTGATTAAGGCCTCACTCATATGAGGTGAAGAGGCATTTTTCTCTCAACTCAGAGACAGCACTAGGAGTGAGCATAGGAAAAGAGTCAAAGGATGGATGGCAGAGGAGCTGAGGTCGCACAGTCCTGAGGTCGTAGGAAGGCACCTCATAAGGTTAAATGCAGAAAAAAGTAAAGGTTAGGAGGAGTCTGAGGTCTAAAAAGATTGGAAAAGCTCTAAAAACCATGGTGTAATAAGTGGAATAAAGAGCTGGGAGAATCATTTGTTGGGCAAGCCAAGGGCTGGGAAGTGGCCTAGAGGAGGCTTGAACTCAAACCCTGCCTCCATTCTCCTTAGCTCTGTGGTCTTGAAGAAGTCCCTATTTTCCTCTCTATGGCTGTGATTTGTCTGTTTGTTCTCACCTCACTTCAGCTCTGCTTCACACTTTAGAAAACTGCACTCCGTGCTCCCATCCCAGCTGGCTTCACAGTCCTGGTCAATGCACAACATTCGTTGAAGACTGGAGGAGGGGAAGGGAGGAAGCCAGGTTGTCTGCCCCTTGTGATCCTGCAGCCTCTGCTTCACCATTTGACTTTGTGGTCTCTCCCCGTGGCCCAGCTTCTGTGGCTGGCAGCTCCTTGCAATGTTCTTGCCCCAGCCAGATGCCTGGAAGTGGTAGCAGCTTCCCGCTGTTACCACCTGGTCACTGCTTCAGCCCCTCCATCCCTTGAGTCATGAAGTCCCTGAATTGAATGCCCTCTGCTTGAAATACTGGAGTGGATTTTGTTTCCCTGTGGACACATTTGTTTGTGCAATAGGACTGATCTCCTTTCAGTGCCTCGGTGAGATGCAGATGTATTTTTAGGGCAGGAGGGGAAGAGGAGGTGCTGTGTTAACTTAGGTGCCCTCATCCCAGCTGCCACTGAGAGACTCCCTCTGTGTGCTCAACTTTCTGTTGTACATTACTCTCACTGTCTGTGTGGCCCTAGGAGAGTTACTGCACCTCTACAAGCCTCAGTGTCTTTGTCAAGTAGGGGCCATAGAATGCCTCCCTCACACAGTTATTGGGAGGATGTGATGGGATTCCACACGTGAAGGCTTAAGAAAAAGCCTGGCATGTATTACTCAGTGTTAGCTACAGTAATTATGCATTTGAGCTGTTATCATTGCTTTTACATTACCCACAGAAAGCTGGAGGATAGCAAGGAACATGAAGCTGAATGACTTGCTCATTCTTAGAGATGGTGCATATGAAGACTTGATTCTAGCACCTCGCTTCCAACACTGTGCCCTCCCTGCTGTGCCCCTCTTAGCTGCACCCCATTTTGCAGACTCAAGTTAGTGGCAGTAGCCACTGCTGGCCTCTGCAGGTCTCAGCCTCTCTGCTCCCACTCCCTCCATGTTAGAGCTTCTATATTTAAACCCAAGCAAGGCCAGTGGATTGCCTAAGAACAGGATCCTGGTAATAAATCCCCCAGAAGGCCATGGCCTGTGCAGGGGCAGCTAGAGGCTTGCAGAGGAGGGCAGCTGCTGGACAGCAAGTGAGGATGGGTGGTGAGTGCACATGTTTCCTGTCTAAGCAGAGCTCCACTCTGCCCCAGGAGAAGCTTTGTGTCTTCCAGAAGCCTTTTATTACCACTAAATAGCTCTCAGCTCAGCTCTTGCTTCCCCCAGCCCCTCCTCAGCCCAAAATATATCAAGCTGTGTTGGAGATGAAGGATATTTTCAGCACTGCTGGCACCCTTGGGGAAGTGGAGGGAAACCGGGGCTCTGCATTGGGCTTTAAACCCCTCTTCTTGATCCTGCCTCCATCCTCCATAGTGCTGCTGCCTGGCAGGCAGGCAGTTACTCATCCACAGTCTCACAGATCAGGGCTGCTTCAAGGCTGGCATTGGCCTAAACAACCTCCCCTATGGTTGTTTGGATATGAGTGATTCTGTATCTTTGGGATTTAATTTATAGCTATAACCAAGTCTTCTCTTGTCCTGCCCTCTTTTCCTTCCCCTGCTGGCACTGGGCTTACTGATCTACCAGACAGACTAGAGAAGACAACTGTCAGTAATGATGGATCTGTGCAGATTAAGCATGCTCACGTCTGTTATCTCAACCGAGCCTCCAGACAACCTCTGTGAGTTAAGTGGCCAGATGAAGAGGAGCCTGAGCCTCCGAGTGATGTATGAATCTGCCCCAGTTCATACAGTTGTAAGCGCAAAGCCACAGGCCAGGCTGCAGACCCATCTCACGCCAGCAGCCTCTGAAGTGGTTGCCACTCATCTGACTGCTATACTAACCTGATGTCTTAATAAGCAGTTCTCATTGCCTGTTGTGTAGCTGCAAAACAAGACTGGGCCACTCTTTCAGAAAGCCCATGGCTTCCTTAGGGAGTGGTGCCCCCCAGCCTGGATCACAGCTGTGAGTTACTGCTGGGATCTCCTCTGCCTCCGCCAAAACCCACCAGCATCTGCAGAGTGCTTAAAATGCGCCATGACCTTTTCATTCAAAACTCATGGTGGCAAGGACATCACTGGCCTTACTTTACGGCTCACATTCAGTTTAAGATTGCACAGCTAGGAAAGAACAGTTATGGAATCCACACTTAGGCCTTTCCAGGTAGAGATTACTTCAAAAGTGACTGCCTCTTTCTTCTGTGTAAACCATATCATGCTCTTTAGTGACTCTGAGTGTAAAGCGTTCTAGCAAAGGGTCAGAGAATGCATGGGTTCCTTTTTCTCATTGCTATGATGAACACTGATTGTCAACTATACTTGCTGGCTTATTGTAATAGGAATCTGAACACACTGACTTAACTCAGTTGACATTTATTTATTTATTTATTTAATGTATTTTCACGAAGACACCCAGGCAGAAGAGTTTAAGCTAGATTTGCAACAGATGGTTAAGGACCATGGCTCCATCTAACTTCCTGCTTTGACACTGTAAACACATGAACTTTGTCTTTTCTGGTACACAATGGCTTCCTTATCTCTAAGTATCAAGACTGCAAGTAGGCAGGAAAAAGGGTGAAGGATTAAAAACCAGAGGGCAATGGTCTCTTTGTATCAGAGAAGCAACAGCTTTAGGAGGAGCTTCCCTTAATGGACTTTTGCTTCTATCCGATTGGCTAAAAATAGTCACATGATTGCCAGTGGCTGCACAGGAATCCAGACTGTGAGTACAGATGTCCTCTGCTTACCAGGGCTCAGCCTATGATTTTTTGACTTTAGGATGGTGTGAAAGCCACACAAATTGAGTAGAAAGCTGCACTTAGAAAATTTTGAATGTTGGGCTTTCCAGGTTGGTGCTTGCTCATGAAGCTGAGCAGGACCTGAGAACTGCAGCTCGCAGCCAGCCACACTGTCACAGGGTGAACAACTCATTCTGCAGTGTGCTGTGTTGCCACACTGGGCTTTGTGTCAGTTAGGCTTATTAAGGGCATTTGTGACTTACAATATTTTCATTTCATGACAGCCTTGCCTGAAGGTAGTTCCACTGTATGGAGATGAAATGTGTATCTCTAAACAGGTACCTAGTCTTCTGAAAAAATTGAGTGATCTGTTAATCTAATAAAGGGAAAAGGATGGTCGCAGGGCAGAAGCTAGCAGTGTTTGCACTGGGCTCTGCAGTAATGACCTCAGTAATCTCTCACACTGATCCAGGCTTTTAATTTCCAAGTACACTTTCATGTGGACTACCCCTTTTAATCTCCATGACAACCTTCTAAAATCGGTAGGGTATGAATTACCCAGGAGTCATGCAGGTCTGGCATCATAGTTCACATTTTACAAACGAGAAAGCTGGGGCTTAAAGGGTTAAGGGATTTGCTCAAAGTCACAGATCTAGGAAGTGGCAAGTTCTAAAATGGACGTTAGATTCCTGACACCCATTGTGACTTCAGATAAGTCACTTAACTTTCTCTGCTTGTTATTTCTCCTGCTGAACAGCAGTGATAATCCCATCCACTTCATAAGGTTGGGGTGAGGACTTGAGGACCCCCAAGCCTACACATATTAAATACTCAGTAAATATGAGAAAAGTGAATGATGAATGTAAAATAAACTCCAATGCATTGTCTTGACCAGGTCCAAAGCAAATTGTTCCTCTCCTCCAACTATCCATTTCTCATTAGCCTTGAGAACAGAAATTGTCAAACAATTTACACATTTTCCCCATGCACAAGGGATACATAACTCACTTTAAACTGAATGGTTCCTGAAGGGTATGTTTTAGAGAAGCCTATCTTTTATATTCCCATGGGGCTTCCATGCCAGTTCTTAGGAGGAAGATACAGAAAATTGTCTTGATTGGGTAGAGTTGTCCTACAGGAAAGGACTTATGTCTAAAACATTTAAAGAATTTTAAAAAATCAGATCCAACTGAATTTAAAGACCCAATACAAAAATGGACATATGAGATGAATACACACTTCTCAGAAGAAGAAATACCAGTGGCAAATAAATATATGAACAAATATTCAACCTCACTGATCATTTGAGAGATGCAAATTAAAACAACACTGAAGTTCCATCTCACCCTAGAAAGAATGAATATCATGAAGAAATCAACCAATAAGGGGCTGGGGATTTAGCTCAGCGGCAAAAGCGCTTGCCTGGCAAGCGCAAGGTCGTGAGTTCGGTTCCCAGTACCGGAGAAAAACCAAAAAA
>NW_004955464.1:1494858-1545435 GCF_000276665.1 Chinchilla lanigera
TTTTTCTCCGGTACCGGGAACCGAACTCACGACCTTGCGCTTGCCAGGCAGGCGCTTTTGCCGCTGAGCTAAATCCCCAGCCCCCGGTTTGCTTGTTTCTTAAGGTTGGATATTACAATAGGTCAACAGATATGAAAAGATGCTCAATACTGCTAGTCATCAGGGAAAGACAAATCAAAACTACAATGAGCTATTACTTCACAACTGTCAGGATAGCTATTGTTACAAAGATGAGCAGTATTAGAGAGTTCATAGAGAGATTGGACCCCTTGTGCACTACTAGTAGCAATATAAAATGGTGCTGCAGTTCTGGAAAACAGTGTTGTGGTTCCTCAAAAAGTTGAAAATAGAATTACTATGATTCAGAAAATCCTTCTAGGTCTATATTCAACCAATTATATCCAGTTTGCAAAAAATATCTGCACTCCTATGTTCCTTGCAGCATAAGTAATGGTAGCCAAACTGTGAGAATAATCCAAATGAACACTGAGAAATGAATGGGAAGATTAATTTTAACCTAGAGGTGGGTGTTAGTATGGGGTCAGGCAAGACTTAGAAAAGGCAGAAATACTTGAGGCAAGATTAAAAAATGAATAGTCACGTTAATAGGTAAGAGTTGTTAACAAAAACATTATTAAGTCTCATGCTTTAGGCACTATACTGAAAAATCTGCATATAAAACTCAGGTAATGAGCCCAATAACACTGTATGCAGGGGCAGTTTTCATAGCTATACTTTTTAGAGGAAGAAAATGGCATTGGTAGAGAACATTCAAAGGGGAAGGGAATCTTCCTCAAAAGCCAGGAAAAGGTAGAATTTTTATATAATGAATTACATCCAGCCTGATATATGTTAAAACCCTACTTTATGCTCATTATTTTGGGGCCACTGGGAGTCCAGCATGAGTTCTGGGGAAGATTTGGGGAGATGCAGTATTTTGGTAGTGGAAGTCATTTTTCCTGATCATGGACTCTCTAGAGTCAGAGGACCTGTACACAAATCTTGACTCTGCCATGTTCTTGCTATGTGAGGCCTTTTCCAAATAACCTCTCTGCATCCTTGTCTCTCGGTCTCTGTAAAAGGGCATAGTACTCTGCTCACAGGGTATTATGGGGCTATTATGGAATTAAATTTTTAAAAGCCCATGAATATTTCTTTGCATGTGATTAAAACACTACAGCTTGTTTCTGTATGTATGCTCTTTCAACTACTTATTACATACTCCTTGTGCATTAAGTACTGAATAAGCCCTCAATATACATGAATATGAGTTTTTATAGCAGATCCATCACATGGGAATTATCCTTACCCTCACTGCATAGGTAGAGAATTGAATGCTGGGGATTGGGACATAATCACTCAGGTGACATGTGACACAGTGGTGAGGACTGAGACCTGTTTCTAATCCCTGTGTCTTTCTTACCACACGAGTCCTCACCAAGATAAGATGGTGAGTGTGAATAATATGTGATACACAATTCAAAAGTATTTTGCAGAAGATAACTTGCCAAATAGTCCATCTGTCAAAATGAGCAACAGTCAAATTTACATGCCTCTCTTAACAAGTTTTACAGTTTGTAGCAGTTTGCATTGGGTTTTAAAAGCTTTAACGATTTTTAAGTTTTGGTGGATCAGTTTCTATTTTTGTCATCATAACACCACCATAAAGAACAATCCAGTACTTTCTGTTCCTGCTCGGGCTGGGTATCAGTCCCCCTCGGCTCCCTCAGCTAGGAGTGCCTTCAAGGGTACAGACCACTCAGCTCTAGTGACGGCTCTTGGGGACACCCTGGGTGGCTCTGAGTAGCTTGGCTTCTACATCTTAGTCCATGTCAGAGTGACGCCTTCTGGTTGCCTGCTGCAATTTGGACTGACTGTGATCCATGCTGTGTTATTTCCCCAGCTCCTGCCTGTATGATTGAATAGACATATTTAGGAACTGGCAGAGTCCCCACTTTAGCTCTGTTTCATAGAACAAGGGTAATTATGGTAAGAAAGACCAAGCAGAAGCTCCTGGAACTTCCTTCCCTAGAGGAGCATTAATTACAGGCAGCACCTAGCCCTGGGATGATGCCATAGATGAACACCATGTCTGAAGACTTAGACGCATGCCCTGCCCCCTGCCTAGATTCAACTTGCCTGCCACCTTGCCCTGTCTCTTCCATCTTCACCTCGTAGCTGAGTAGATGCCAAGTCAAAATTCAAATGAAAACTCCTCCCCTTTTTGTTATCTACTTTTTGTTTTTTGGTGGTCTTCTTTGATGGCCTTCAGTACCACTGATATGCTCCTGACTCCTAAATTTGTATTCCCAGCCTTGACCTTTCTTTAGAACTTCAGACATATGTGCTCCCACTGCCTACTCAATATTTCCATTTCATTAACTATTAGCCTACAGTTAACAAATCCAAAATAGAACTATGAACTGCGACTTCCCCAACTCCGTAATCAGGGAGAACTTCACTAGAGCTATCACATGTGGCTGAGGGGGTTGTTCCCCTAGAGGACTCCTAGCTGAGTGAGCCAGTGGCTGATATCCAGGTTGCTCTCTGTGGGAAATGGAACTATGCCAGAAACTACTGGACTATTATTTAAAAACCTTGGACCCATCCTTAATTCCTGTGGTTTGATGTTTAAAAAAAAAAAAAAAAACTTGCTACATCATACTTACGTTTAGTTCTACTATAGGACACCATAGTCTTTCCCTTGAACTATACACCATAGCTCCTAACTAGTTCTCTTCTTCTGTTCTTGCTACCCAACCAACTGGGTAAAATAAGCAGCCAAATTTTTATACCAGATATCATTACTCCGCTGTGTAGAACTCTTTAATTTCCACAATACAGCAAAGTCTGAGTCCTCACATAGGCACCGGAGGTTTACAGAGCCTACTCTTGTCTACTTCCCCCTCTTCAGTCACTCACCTGGTGCTCCTTTAATGACTCCTGACCAGTCATGATGGCTTCTCTAATGTTCCTCAAATTTGCTGTGCTCATCTCAGCCTCCAAACCTAGTACTGCCACCCCCTTAGTCTGAGATGCTTTCCTCCTTGCTCTTTGCATGCTTCTCCCCATTCATTGTATTTATCTCTGCTCCATGCCAACCTTCTCAGAGAGGCCTGCCCTGATGATCGTCTTCAAATACTTCTGCTGCCTCAGTTAAGGGACAGGGTAGCCAACTACATCAAAGAGGTACAAGTGTCTGAAATCTAACATATGCTTACTTCTTCCTCACTGAATAATGCAGAGTTGAGGAGATGCATTGTCAATGACTCCCTTAAAACATATTTAAATACATATGTCAATGACTCCCTCAGCTAGGAGTCCTCTAGGGGAGCAACCCATTCAGCAACATGTGATAGGTCTAATGAAGTCCTCCGTGAGAGTATCCTCACATCAGGTGGTTTCCCAGGTCTCTGTGTTGCTGTCACTTCCCAGCCAGCAGGGAGGAGAAGTCCAAGGCAAGTGGTTTGGGCTCTGGGGAGGTGACGTGGAACGCAGCGTCAGCTCTGAATTCCATTAGCCAAGACACAGCTTCCTAAGTGCACCTAGGCACAAGAGAGGCTGGGAAATGGAACCTGCAGGTGGTGGCTGTGAGTTTGGTTAATTAACCCAGAGATTCTACACTGAAAGAAAGATGAGCAAATGGGTCTTGGGGGGAAATTTGTGCTCTCTGCCTCATGCACGCAATTCAGATTTTCACTACTTCCCTCTTATCTCACAATTCTCATTACCGCTTGACTTCTTATGTGTTTGCTTGCTTCTTAGCTAATTTTCTGTTGCCCCACTGTGTGAGACATCAGCTCAGTGGGGCAGAACTGTTTCTACCACTGCATCCCGAGAGCCTAGGAGAGTGTACACATGGGTGTTCAAAATAGTTAAGTGGAGGGGCTGGGGATTTAGCTCAGCAGCAAAAGCGCCTGCCTGGCAAGCGCAAGGTCGTGAGTTCGGTTCCTGGTACCGGAGAAAAACCAAAAAAAAAAAAAAAAAAAAAAAAAAAAAAAAAAAAAAAAAAAAAAAAAAAAAAAAAAAAATAGTTAAGTGGATGCACTATGAAGGATTTGGGTGATTTTCATCTACTTTGTCCTAATAGGTAGTTATTACAAATGATGTTAACTTTGAATAGTACAGCCTGTTATCATAACACAAAGGCTAGCTAATTAAAGTTCCCCGTGGGAACACCCCTAGTGATATTAATACATTTTAGTGGGTTGTAGTTCAGGGATAGGGGATATAAAGTAGGTGTTCATACCAAATGAATTTTGTATTTCACAGAGCCATTAGCACCAGCATGTATGTTAGCAACCTAAGTGTTTACTACATTTCATGCATAATATAACAACTCTGTGCTACTTCAAAGATATCTATGACTGTGGAAAAAATAGTTGGATATTTTGGTTAGAAAAGCATTAGCAAACTTTATTAATTTTTCATTATTTTAAGAAACTTAGGAAAATTGAGGGCTATACAACAAATAAATAACAAGTACCCTTATTCCTTCCAGATAGAATGACAATTCACTAACTTGTTTTCATATTTGCATTGAGATCTTGCTGTGTGTATGTGTGTCTGCATGAGAACTATATCTGAACAGATTCTCAGATAGAAAAGGAGAAACCCCAAAATGTCACCCTAACAACCCCTTTGACGCTCCTCACCAGTCCTGAGGCAGCCAATGTCATGACATTAGCTTAGAGGCTCCAAGTCTACTTCTTAAAACATATTTAAATACATATGTCATTCATGAGTAACAGACAGTATCTTTTTATACAGTGAAGTTTTTTTTAATAATATTGCCTTGCTCTCCTTATCATGGTGTCTTTCTTTTTTTTTTTTTTTTTACTTATTATATTTTAGGAACCTATCAAGATTGATTTAGATGGATTTATTTCTTTTAAATTTGGTACACCGTGCCTGTGTGTGTGTGTGTGTGTGTGTGTGTGTGTGTGTGTGTGTGTGTAGTGCTGAAGATTGAACCCAGAACCTTCAGACTGAGCCACATTGCCAGTCCTTTTTATGTTTTAGTTTGAGATAGGGTCTTGCTATGTCATAAGTTGTTCAGGTGAGGCTCAAACTTGTGATGCTCCTGCCTCAGCCATCCAGAGTGACTTAGCCATCTATAGATGTGTACCACCATGCCTGGCCTGGGAAACTTTTTTTCTTAAATAAAAATATGCTGCATTTAGAAATATGTCTCCATTCCCTCATTGGTGAATGTTTGAAAATTCCCACATTATTGCTTTTATAGGTAATGTTGCAGTGAGCAACTTTACTGAATAGTTATGGTGATCTTTTCCTGCATATTCCTGAAAGTGACATCCCTAGGTTTTGCAGGGGCACCTAGGTTCATGAACTTAATCCTTTCCATGATTTTGTTGCAAACTGAATTGGATGAGAAGTAAATCAAATTTCCCCATAAGGTCAACACAAATTGCTGTGCTAAATATTTTAAGGCGGTAGAGTCCCATGGGAGAACTTTGGCATCATCACATGTTTGGGTAACTTTTAGTCTGTAAAATAGAAATGTTAATACCCCAGCAAGGTCATTTAAACTAAATAAAGTGTGAAAGCTCCTATTCCATGTTGGCATGTATCAGGGTGCATAGACCTGTGTTCTTTTCATATAAACTGTCGTGATGTCATTTGAAATTTTTGAACTATGCAGTAATTTTTTAAAAATTCACTGGCTCTAATGTTATGGATTAAAAGATACACCATTTTCTTCAATATTTATTTTTTATTTGTACATGTTTGCAGTACATAATGATCACATTCCTTGTGGGGATTTGGTACATGGTACATAACACATCTCAATTCTTTTTACATTCCCTTTTCTTTCCTCCAACCTTCTTTCCCCTCCTCACTGTACCTCTTTGCCCCTTTCCTATTTGCAAAAGATCTACCTCCCTGTTTCCTGTTATCTACCTTTTATTTTGCTCTTATTTTGCTCTTATTTACATTTTGGCTTTCTCATATATAAGCACCATTGTTTTTATACTTAAGAAAGAAAAAAATGCTGTCCATTAAGCTATGAAATATCAGTTGCAAACCTCATCAAGATTTCTGAAATGTTAAATGTAATTTGAAAGTCTGTGTCTCATAACCAATCAAACACAGTATTGTCGATATAGGTTTCCTAAGAAATAAACCTTGAGACAAGATTCAGCTGCTAATATTTTATTTGGGAGGTAATACAGGACACCACAAAAGAGAGGAGGAGATATGAACTAGGAAAAGAGAGAAAGCCATAGGTAATTTATCCATCAAATCACTTTTGTGAGGAAATGGGCTATAATCCCAATACTAGGAGAAACTCTAGGACCCTCAGAGTTATTCTACTCAAAATTCAAGGAAGTGAAATATTTATGCACCAACTTCTGTTAGTCCTTGGCTGATGGATGCTGGGGGTATGTGCTAACTTTCTCGTATTTCTTCCCACTCTATGTGTGGAGAGAGATGCTTCCAATGGCCACTCTAAATTCCATTTACCCTTGCCTAGCCATTCTGTGAGGCTGGGTTGCTAAGTGGGGTAACTCAGATTCTTATCCCTTAAGTATCAAAACTATTAATTACCATACTTCTTTCAGGATGCTGCAATTGTTAATTCACCGTTGTGCCTGGGGGTGAAAGTACTGAGCTACCCCAGTGACTTTCTTTGATATCCAAGCATTCTTTCCCATCCCCCCAATCAGTAGCACCAACTTCATTGCCTTATAATAATCATAATCTATCACTCCCATTCGCAGAACAACTCTTTTTAAAAATCTGTCTATTTGCTGACACGAGGTATTAAAAATATCCAGAGACCAAACATTTTGCACATCTCCCCCAAGTGTGTGACTGCGAGTGATGATGACGGAGGCCTTTCCTTCTATTCTTTTGTTTGTACATCTGTGGATTCTGCCTATCAGGCAAATAAAACCATGTAATGGGCACTGGTTCACAGCACACTGCATCCAGCAAGACAGTACCTCAGTACTGCAGGGTGTCGCCCCAGAGCTGGGTGCCTCAGCTATGCCTCTAAAAACCATTCCAATATCCTGCAGGCCAGCAGCTTTGACATCCCAGAGTTATCAGTAGAGGCATAGTCATGTGCCACAACCATTGTTTTACTTCTGTACCCGTAAAATGGGTGCTTTATTTCAGGACAACACTAGAAAGCACAACTTTGTATGTAAGTAATTCGCTAGTAGGTAGCCAGTTATGCTATTCGAAGGGTAGTACAGAATAGAATGCTCACATTTGGTCATTGGTGGTTACAAATCAGACATGGGGCAGCAGTTGCCCTTAGTTAGGTCCATAGTGTTGAGAGGCAGCCCTATTTCCATGCCTGGCACTTTGTATATTTGTGAGTCCTTTGGCCAGGCACTAGGGGGTCTCAAGAGAGAAGCTGGCTGACCTTCTGGATGAACTGTCTCATCTGATGCTGCTTCATACATTTTCTGTGGTGAGTGATTTCCTGGGGGAATTGAGACAAGACATCTAAGTAAGTAGTGGTGTGCAGAAGCAGTATGTTTTCAACATGCACCAAAGTATGAAGTTGATCAAGCCTTGAACAGGCTTGAATTTTTCTTACTCTGTTGGTAATAGAGAATCTCCCAGAACATTCCCTGAAGTCAGCTCAGGAAGGTGTGATGCTGGGACAGAGGTAGGTGATGTATTTACTACAGTAAACTGAAACTTCACTTGGAAAAGACACGAAATTTGCTTATGAGCATATAAAAAATTGAAGTTTGTTAATTATTGTGAAGTGGCAGCAAGAGGAGTATCTGAAGTTGGAGGTGCTGTTTGCTATGGTTTGACTGTGGGCCACCCCCAAGCCCATATGTGGGAATCTTACTCCCTAGGGTGACAGTGTTGGGAGGTGGGACCCAGCAGGAAGTGGGGGTGGCAACCTCATGAATGAATTAATGCTTTTCTCATGGGAATAAACTCACTTCTCAAAGTTCACTCCCTTTCTTCTCATACATTTGAGCCCTTTATCCTTTTTCAACTTCAACTATGTTATGAAGCAAGGCCCTGGCCAGATGAAACCACACAGCCTTGGACTTCCCAACCTTCAGAACTTTCTGCCAATTCAGTCCCAGGTGTTCTGTTATAGCAGTAGCACACAGACTAAGATAAAACTGTACACCAGATATGAGTAGGTCTGATGAATGGCACCAATAGGGAAATGAGGGAGTTGATACATGTTTGAGGGGCATCCATGAGTGCATTTTGTTGATTCCAGTGTAGGTTGGCTCACCAAAGTGTTCTACCACACTTACTATTTCTTGTAGGGTAAAATCAAGAATAAGCCACCATGAAATTCATTATAAGTGCAAATTGTCTTTAGATAGATAAAAAACATTGGATCAAATTGACAAAATGTGATTGAAAAAATGAGGCAAATACTTAAATTCTTAAAAAATTTATTAGAAGATGTATTGCACTTATCCCTCCTCAAATACTCCCCCTCACTTCAAACACACTTATCCCATCATTCTTTCCACTTCCTGAAGCAGTTCTGGAAGTCCTCTTTAATAAGAGTCTTTAGTTACACTACTGGACTGCCTTGATGTGCTGAATGGTCAAGAATGTGGATGAGGACATACTGTAATATTTTTATGAGCCTACCTTCCATTGAATGGCATGTGGCAGCAGCATCCATTATATTTTTCTCACACCTGATAAAGACACTCATGAAAGAGGAATTTTAGAAATGCTTTAGTGGCAAGAATGGTGGGATAAGTGTGTTTGAACTAAGGGGAAGCATTTGAAAGGAGTTTAACGGCAATGTTCATTTTACTGTAATAATTTTTAAAACTTAAATATTCATCATTTATTTTAATCATATGTTTTCAAAAGAAGCTTCATAACAAAACTGACTGCATCACTAAAATGTTCAGTGATGTGACAGCCCCAGAGATGAGGATTTAACGCTTACCCTCTGGTGTGTCATAAAAGGGCATCCACCTTTCTAGTCATTCCTGCTTTGGAGTTCTTTCTAACAAGAGGTCATCAGTGCAGTGGACCAGCATGACATTTAGTGAATGGTCCGGTTGATCAACTTGTTTTTAGACTATATTATGTCAATGAGCAGGTGAATTCATACAACCTTGATGCAGCTGTGAGTGTGCACTGTGGTCTCTTTCAAGAAAATTTCCTTTGCCAGGACAGTGAATCCACATCTTGCCTGCCAGTCTGTGGAAATATAGTTTCCAAAGTACCCAAGCAGCTTTCCAAAGTAAACAAACAGCTTCCAAAGTACCCAATCTCATAGTTTCCCCTGTGAGATTTTCTCTATATCCACTTCACTCTTGAAGGTTCAAAATAGCTGTCAGCTAGTGTAAGAGCTGATGTGGATTAGCTGTAAAGAGTCACTTCACCACCATTATACCTTTGTAGGGCTACAGATGTCTGGCAATGGATGGAGTGAAGTAGGTCTATAAAGACATGGCTAACTCTACCAAACACTGAGCAATTCTGATGGTCCCAGTTTGCTTCAGAATTCCGTGTATAGCTGGCCAAGGCTTTTTCAGGACTGTACTGCAGTTTCAGTTCTCTCTCTGCCCCCTCTTGACTTCTCCTTCTTTCCATAGGATTCTACTTTATAATCCAAACTCTACCTCAGTATCAATTTCTGAAAACTCAGTTTGCTAGAACTAGGACTAGGATGAGGCAAGAAAGGAAGCTATGGCATTGTATTAAAGAATGCTTTCTCTTAGGTGCTGACGCTGTCACTGACCAAACCGCAGATCAAGTCACTACTTAAATTTTGGGCTCTACCTTCTTCGATTGCCTCATCCTATTGAAAGTGGTCTGAGAGTTCAGGAGATAAGATGGGTTTTTTGAAACCCCCCAATATTGGGTGTATATAGAGCAAAGAGCCCATGACAAAAGCTAGCAGGGACTACCACTAACATACATCCAACCCTTTAGGGGCAGAGGTCAATACTGAGCTCTCAGTATTGGTCATGTCTTTAAAAAGATCAGTCAGCCACTTGTTGGTTGGCAAATTGATGACAGTGGTCATCTACTACCCTTCAAGGGTTAGTGTTTCACCTTTACTAAAATAGATCTCCAGTTCTGAGTATGGGTGCACTTTTCATTCTTGCAGACTCTCTGCCAGATCTTCAATCCAGTGGCCAATTAGCTGGTTGGTCCTCCAGCATGGAATGCCATCTGTCACTGTGCCAGGCCTGACGGGCCACTTTGGAATACAACAGGAATAGGAGAGGGCCCATAACTGAGGGATCCACTAGTTACACTGCATATCAGAATCTCCTGGCCTTATAGTGCATTGGCATGGCCTACTAACAGCATAGCTAAAATACCAGCTAAAAGGTGGCGCCCCCATAGAATGTAACAGAGCCATGGATTGAAGACTGTTATAGGCTCTGTTTTTCCAAGGGGAACAAGACATGGACCCAGGAATTCAAGGATGGAACAAGAATAGCTATATTTTCTGTTCTTCCCCAAGTCTCACTGGGAATTTTGTGCTTCCCCACAGTTCCAGGCTTTAAGGATTAAGGTTGTAGTTTCCAAAGCAGAAACACTTTTACATAGGGATGCAGAGAAAATTATTAAATGTAAACCATGACTGCTTCTTGGGCTTCAAATGTCCAGAGTCCAGCAGCCACTGTCTTGGCAAAAGTAATCCACTTGAAGCAGACAGCAGTGCACATTCATAGAGCTGCATCAAGATTAAGTTACGAAGATTTTCCCCATGTTGTTTTGAGTACATGCACACACTACACGCACACATACACACACATAAACACTCATGATTTTCTTTTTCTTTCTTCTATTATTATACATAAGGATGTAAATTAGTGATTAATGTTACAGTGTAGTGTTTCATTTACAGAATATTTGGGAGTAACAGTGACCCACTTTAAGAGGTAAGTTCCAATAAAAAAAAAAACCAAAACATATAAGGAGAGTGGATATGGATGCTGAGTAGCCAAAGAGGTAGACTGTGCTAGTTATTAAGCTATTATTGCTTCTTATTTTAGTGTGTTTGGCCATGAGAGCAGTGGAATTATGAAACTGCATTTCTTAGTCATTTGGTGGCTTCCTCCTGGTATCTGCCAGACTGGAAGGATGAAGGATTTTTTCTTCCAGTTTGCCATCTTGCCTCTGTTCTGCAGTGGTAGTACATTATCCTGGAAGCAGGAGTTGGTTCCAATTCCTGAATTCCCTTCATGCTCCTGGATCAACCTCTTTATGCCTCCTCAGAGGCACCAGATTCAGCTGGGACATGCTCCCTTCCTTGGAAGTTTGAGCTCCAGTTTAAGTATCATAGCAGTGTGCTTATGATGTTTGAAATTTGGAGGCAATGGCTTAAGAACTTGCATCTTCTACCTCTGTGAACGTTTCCCAAATGTTTGTCCTTCAGCAACAACTCCTTTCTCCTGGGTCATAAAGTGAGCCTGCTAACTCCAGAAAGAGGGCAAACTTCTGCCACCAGGCATGTGGCTACCTCTGCCGCTGTTCTGAAGCAGAAAGCCATCCCAGAAAGTTCCCTGGAAAGCCCCAGGGTCTCTTCAGGTCTAGGAGGGAGACAAGGGCTTCCCCTGAGGCTCCCCAGTGCAGCCAACAGAAGAGAACAAAAGGGCAGGGTGAGCGGCATGCCCTTATCTTCAGCCCACAGCCTGAGACAAGAAGATGAGGCAGCGATCCATGCTGACCTTTCATTCCAGCCGTCTGGCAGCCTTTTTCTTGGAAAATGAAACTTTCCACAGTGTCTGTCTTAATTATGCATGGACACAGTTGATTTGCATATCCAAATACTCAGGGCTGTGAAGCAGACAAATAATTGCTGCCTGGTGGTTGGCTACCAGAAGAAGAAGGAAAAGGTAAGGCATTCAGTGTCTGCTAGCCTGAGTGCAGTTGCCTTTCGGTATCCATGGGGCCTGTACCTGCAAATTCAACTCACCACAGAGTGAAGGTATTTGGAATAAAATGCATCTATCCTGAATATGTACAAACATTTTTTGTCATTCTTTCCTAAACAATACAGTACAGCAACTACTTGTATACCATTTACATTATATTAGGTGTAAGTAATTTAGAGATGAGTTAGAGTACAAGGAGAATGTGTGCAGGTCATATGAAAACATCATTTTAGATATGGGAGCTGATCTTCCATAAATGCCAAGGGATGACTGCATGAACTTGCGTGAATCAACTTCCCCCTGGCAAAACTAATTGCAGAACTGGCTCAATTCAGTTGTGTTTACTTCTTTATTCTGTGCGGCTTCACATACTGCTGGCTGCCCTTAGATGTTTTTAGCCTTTTAGGGAATACGTGGACAGGTAGTATCTGCCATTAACTCATTATAAGGCTTTGAAAAATTTCTACGTGTGCTTGGAACTTAATTTTTCCACTACTTAAAAACTGAGATTATCTTTTTTGACGTTTCTCATCCAGAAATTTGGATGAGATTATCTTTAGAGACATTTTCAGCTCTGTAAATTCTAAAGCTCCGTGGTATAGACTGAATTGTGCCCCTTCCCAATTCCTATGTTAAAGGCCTCACTAACAGTGTGATAGTATTGGGAGGTCAGGTTTTGGAGAGGTAGTTAGAGTTAGATATGTCCATGAGGGTGGATGGGATCAGTGTCCTTAGAAGAAGACAAAGATGATATACCAGAGTGCTTGCTCCTTCTACACACCATGTGAAGGTATAGCAGCCAGGCAGCCACCTACAATCCAGGAAGAGAGCCTTCATCAAGACTCAACCCCAGATGGCTTCCCAACCTGTGAGAAAATAAATTTCTATCATTAAAGCCACCTGGTCTATGATATTTCGTTGTGGCAACCTGAGCTACTAACATGTTATAATTCTGCCTTCCCTACAGAGTAATGTGGGTTAGCTCTGTCATTTCCTTAGACAGTGGTTTCCTCATTGACAAGTGAGGAGGTTGGAGTAGGTTAGATTAAAGATTCCTTCCACATTTGATGTTCTTTTGTTCTAATTACTCTGTAGCAGATTGTATTGCCCCTCGAGAGATGCTTTCAATTTTAAAAATATTATAGTAACAGTCTCTCTTTTTGTCACAAGTGATAGAAAGCAAACTTGAACATAAGTAAAAAAAGAATGGCTCAGCCCAAAGAACTCCAGTGATGATCTCATTGCCAACACTCAGGAAGGACAGGAGTGCATCTGAGTGTTTAGGGGTCCCAGATCATGGACTCCAAGCTGGGGCAGGCTGCCTCTCACTTCTGTTCCTCTTACTGCATTAACCCATTTGCTTTTGCTGTAAGTGTTTATTTCCCATGGAACAGGAGACTAGGTTCATCACTACTGCAACAAAATACCTGAGTCTAGGTATCTTTATAAAGAAAAGAAAGGGCTTGGTGCTGGGTTTTGCAAGGTGAAGGCCTTGTGGCAGGTGGTGTCATTGTGACAGGAATGTATGCAAAGAAAACAAAAACTGAAAAATTTCAGTTATTCATCTAAGTGATGAGAATGTGAGTATTCCTTTTATTCTATTTCCAAATATTATAAAGAATATATTCTGTTTTATATCAGGTAATGAGTTATGTCAGTGATTCCTCATAAGAGTGGAGCCCTCTCATCAGCTCAGGGTTTGACTTTTTGCAAATGGGCTGGATTAATTCTGTCAGCAATCTGAGCAGCCTAGCTTTCTGTGTCAGTGTCTCTGGGTGGTTGCTCTGCAACCTCTTACAAAATCTCAGTTTTTATTTATTTTTTTCAAAAGAGTTTAGTTCCATGACTTTGGAGGAAAGATTGTGCTTTTCCAGAACCTGCAGCAGAAAGCAGGTAGGCAGCAGAGATGGAGATGAAAAGGCATAACTTAGTCTCAGTGCTTGGTACTGCCATGGATCCAGACAGACGTGATGTGCTCCTCAATGTGAGGAACGGTGCTTTATGGCTTTCAGAATGGCTTTGCATCCACAAACAAGTTATATAGCCACAGCAGCTTTCTCCTCCCACAATCGGTCATGACTTCAAGTTCCGGTGACTATGCATTCATGGCTCCTGCTCTACCTGTAAAAATTCTATATGCCTCCTCCTTTAAGCATTGCCTTGAATCCAGGTGGAATTAATCACACTTTCCCCTGTGCCTCCGGAGTCTGTTGTACATACCGTCATTTTCCTAGGCAGCTCACAGGAAGTGTTGGAAGGTAGCTCTTCTCCACTCAGCATGACCTTTTCAGCACAGGGATGATGAGGGTTTATTCATTTCCGTGTACTCAGCATTTGGCGTCATAACCAACACAGACCAAGTGCTCCATTTGTTCCATAAGAGAGAAAGGGCTCAGTGAAGCAAACAAGGCTGTTAAGTCACCTCCACTGGAGAGACAGAGTAAGCTGGAGCTCAGTGAAAGATGAATTGCCTTGCCTAAAATCCCTCGGCTGGTAATTGATGAAGCTGGGATTTGAAGTTCTGTAGGCTTGCTTCTAAATTTGTGCTCAGCAACATCACTGATAATTGATAATAGCACCTCCACTTCCATCACCACCATCACCACTATTTTATCATCATCATCATCTTCTTCCTAGTCCTACACTGGGCCAGGACCTAAAGAAATACTAGTTGTATGAATTAATTCACCACTGCCATGTTTATTGTTACTCCCTGGTGTTACCTGTCATAACTCCACTCAGATCTCCTCCCACAAGTCAGCATGTGCTGAGTATTGAACCACACAGGGCCATAGGCTAGGTACTTCTTCAGTGTCTTTGTGTCTCCTGTGGTGGATGACATAGTTCTGACCCACCCATGCTGTGCAGTAGCCTTGGTGGCCTTCAAGTGCTACATGAGGAAATGTCCCAGAGCTGAGACTCAGCCTACTGTTGGGGGGTGGGGGTAGTTCACAGAGCAACTCTGTGGGTCTTCACATCTCAGGGCAAATTTAGAGTAAGCATGGAGCAGTGGGAGAACCCTGAACAGGAGCACCAAAGCCTGGGGCTTATGCCCTGGCTTCTTCACTGACTTGTAGAGTATCCTTGGATGAATCCTACTGTATCTCTGAGTCTCTTAGTTTCCTCATATATGAAAGCCAGAGGGATAATATTTCTGACTCCTTTCACAGGTGTAGTATGAAAGCTTATATAGCATCACATGTGTAAAATTGCTTTTCACTTTGGGAAATTCTCTATATAAGCAAGACATCTATGTTATTGAAAGTGGAGGCAATAGAATCATGGGCTAATGAAATGATATATTTGTTTCCCTTCTTACTCTGCTCCAATATTTTTACTAAGTCTTTGTCTTAGTTACTTTTCTCATCCCTGAGACACAATATCTGAAGCCCAAAGTTAAGGGAGGAAAGGTTTATTTAGCTCACAGTATGTAGAGGTTTCAGTCTATCCTCAGCTGGCTCCAAGGCAGGGTGGTTTGGCAGAGGAGAAACAGTTCATGGCGTGAAGACTGTAGCAAAGCAACAAAGGTAAGACAAGTCTCCTTCTGTCCCTTGTATTGTATCTAGTCTACCAGGATTAGGGCAGTGCCAATCCAATCAGTGGGCTCATCAGCAATCACCCACCCTTAATCCTAACATTGCACCATGAATCAACCACACACTCTGGATTCATCCATCTCTGAAAAGTCCCACCCATGACTGCTTGAGGCTTTGGTTGGGGGGGAACATCTATAGACAAACTATAATAGTCCTACATCTCATGCTCTCTTCAGACCTGTCCTATACTCCAGTATTCTTTGACTCTGTGTGTGTGTATGAGAGAGAGAGAGAAAGAGAGAGAGAGAGAGTGTGTGTGTGTGTCTGCATGTATGCATGACAGAGAAAGAGAGACAGAGAGAGAGGGAGAGACAGACAGACAGACAGAGACAGAGACAGTGAAAAGGGAAGCCACATTATTCTGGAAATCATGTCTAAAGGGGATCTTCAGATTTGACCTGTCTATGGTGCTCTTATTTGAGCGTGCTGTTTTATACAATTTTATTTTATTTTTTTGTTTTTTTTTGGTTTTTTTTGGGTTTTTCTCCGGTACCAGGAACCGAACTCATGACCTTGCACTTGCCAGGCAAGTGCTTTGCCGCTGAGCTAAATCCCCAGCCCCTTGAGCGTGCTGTTCTAAACAATGCTCAGTTGGGAAGCTGGCAGCTCTGATTGCTTTTCAAAGCCCTGCCTTTTATCACCATCGTGTTCTTCAAACATATACCTGGGCTGCATCCCCACCGTCTGCTTCCTTGCTGTCTTTGAGCTGAGGAGTAGGCAAGATGCAATTTAGTAGCTGGGCTAGAGGCGGACTGGATTGCTTCAGAGATATCATTGATTTAATTGACTTGTTTGCTTTAGGATGAGTCATATTCAGTCTGAGTTGCTTCACATAACTAGATGTTGGTTGTGGTGCTTTGTTTCCCGTGTTCTTTTTCATTTTTTCCCCTTGTCAAGCACAATTGGACTTTGTTCTGATAGAACACAGGCCTGCTTTTGGAGGAAACAATCCTTCTCCTTTTTGCTGAAATTAGAGGGGACTACTTCACATTTGGCTGTGCTCAGAAAGTGGCAGAACTTCAAAATCCCCAGCTTGCTTTGTCCCCAAGGTCAAGCTTAGTTACAGCATCCTGTCCTTGCATTTTCCTGCTCCCCCTCCACCATCTGCATAGAGGCAGTTAAGGCTCCTGAGGGATCCTATCAAACAGGTGTTTACATTCTTAAATTTCTAATCTGGATATTTCTAGAAACAGGTAAACAGCCTTTAAGTTCAGCAGGAAGGTCTTAGCAGCAGGGAATGGGAAATTTACCTGCAGGATGAAAGACTGAATTAAGGTTTGTCAACCTTCAGTCAGTGGAGGAACATAGGAAACTATTCAGCACAGCTCCTACAACTAATTGCTTTCATAAATGTTTCTGAGGTGAGAAAGGAGGAAGAGAGGGAGGGAGAGGAGGGGAGGAAGGGAGGAAAAAGGAAAGGAGGGAAGGAGGGAGAGAAGCAGGGACATCTCTGGTATTGGTTTTTCCTTTGCTTCTGCTGGAGAAGTTGTATTTCACACGTGTCTGTCATGAGTGAGCTTTCCTCAACTCATTCTTTCTTGGCGTATGTACACAAAATGAGGTCTCTAGACCAGTGACAGCTGTGTCACGCAGGTGACTGATGTCCTGTTATTCCTCCCCACACCCCAACATCAGAATTTGCCTTTTAACGACAACCCCAGGTAAGTCAAATTCTTATTAGCATACCATTTTAGAAAAATCTCATCCCCTCTAACAAGGTTCAGGTACTGTGTAAACAGTGCAGTTTCTTAAATGTGCTTCCTTACTCCTGACATTTCTAGGTCTTTAGATTTGGGTTTCTAAATGCCCAGTGCCAACTGGACTATCTTATATGGAAGCCAACAGTTGTCTCAAATTACATATGACTAAAAGACTATTCTTTGACCTTCCAAACAAACCACTTCTCTGTTTTCTGTCTTCTTTGGAAATGGCACAACCACCCCCAATGTTCAAGACAGCAATGTGCAGGTTATTTTTGATTTCTCTCTTATCCTCACTGCTCCTATTCCCCATATCAGCGAGTTCTGTGCATTCTTCCTATAAGCACATGCACTCTCCACGCTCTCTAGCTGTGCTGTTGTAGACCGAGCCTCTGCCACCCAACAGTTCACTTGCACTCTTGCTATATACAACCTATTTGCCCAAAAGCTGCTGGACAATTTTTAAAAGACATGCATCATATCATTTTCCTGCTTAAAATCTCCCAATAGATTTTACTTTAGGAAAAATCCTGAAGGGCTATATGGCCTCTGTCTTGGTTACTGTTCTCTCTTTGCTAGGACAAAATACCTGACACCTAAAATTAAAGAAGGAAAGGTTTATTTAGCTCACAGTTTATGGAGGTTTCAGCCCACACTTGGTTGGCTCCAAGGCAGAGTAGCACATGGCAGGGGGCAACAATTTATAGCAGCGGAGGACGGAAAAGGGCAAAACCAACAAGAGCAAAAAGGGGAGGAGGAGCAAACAAGCCTCTTTCCCTCCTTTATATTGTATGCAAACTACTTGCCCCAGGGTGAGTGTAGCTCTTCCACCCATAATCTCAGCATTGGACTATGGATCAATCAAAAACCCTAGAAGCCTACTCCATGACTGCATGAGGCTTTGAGGAGACATCTACACACAAACCATGTTAGCCTATTTACCTCCTGGGCCCTAACTTGCATGACTTTCCACTCTTGCACTCTGCCCCACCCTCCATACCTTCACCGTAGGACTTCAGGATGCACCCTTCTGTCTGACCTGTTCCTGCTGATGGTGCATGCTGATTCTTTCCTCTTTCCCTGTCAAGCAAATCTCAGCCTAATGTCACCTCCACAGAACAGACTTTCCAGACTGTGTAGTTTAAACTCACTTCTCACTTCCTCTGATAATAATCTGCATAGTATACGTCACTAGTTTTGCATTGCTTTGTTGTCATGCATGCAAATCTATATTTTTATCTTTTCTAGAATGTAAGCTCCTGGCCAGCAAATTTTGGCCGTTATTCCAGCTATGGTGTACAGTGCTCAAACAGGCATTGCTCTTGCTGATTTTAAATAATGAGCCAATTCTATGATTTTATGGATAGAACTTGTCTGGTTGGCAATAGAACCTAAAGCTAAGGAAAGTTAGTATGAAATAGCAAACAAACAAGAACACACTAGTTTGAGGTCCCTGGAGCCCTTGGCCTTTACCCACAGTTTCCCTTACTTTCATCCATTTATGTAAAGCCAGAATAAATGCATGGCTAAGGAGGTAGAGAGGATGGCCAGGGGCACAAGTTGGTTGGGAGAAATATCATGTTTTCCTTTCTCTTCCTAGTCTACACTCACCAATCCAGATAACTGAGAGGATTTTCATGATAATTCTTTACAGAGAGAGATTGGAGAGCTTTCAAGGAGAGACTGGCATCTCATTTTCCTGTGGTTTGTCTACTAAGACTGGGCTAGCTGATCTAACCTGTGCCTACATGAGCAGGTTGCCCTTAAGGTTTTCCTTTTTCCTCTGATGGAACAATTCCTTGGTGCCTGAAGACACAGGAGGCAGCTCAGAATTTGTAAAGAAGAGAGGAAAACAATTGGATAAGAGATATTTACTCCATATCATTACTTCTGTGCCCTCCTCTGGCAGAGAAAGATGGAATAAGAGGGGCAGAAAGTGTCCAGGGAGCAGATCTGCTCAGCTATGAGCTCCTCATTCTGAGGCCTGCTTGTAACTGGAGTGCAAGGGAGAAGTGGGCATCAAACTGGATGAGATGAACCTAATGAAATCTAGATTTTAACCTATTCCAATCTAGACTGTACATTTTTATTCATGAAAGTGACAAGAGAACAGAGAGGTCTTCCAGACATGTTATTAGGGGACAGGCTCTTCAGAGATTGATAGGAGACAGAAATGAAAGGAAAATAAAACTCCCTCATGGTTGCAGTGCATCAAGTTCAATCTGGTCAGTAAATCAGCTACACATTTTCCCTGATAGGTTACAACATGTACAACCTACCCGGAGTTCATTAAGAATTGAACAAGTGCCTTGTGATCCACATTCACCACGGCATGAAAATGCCTGACAGGCGCTGTTCCACCTTGCAGATGGAGCCCGGCTGGGGAGCAAATAAAGGCTCCTGGGGAGTGGTTAGGGAGCTGAGCTGTGCATTGCTTCCTTCCTTTCCATTTTCAAGTCTTTGAAGTCTGCACAACATCTTCTCAACTAATCTGTGGACTCTTTAGATCAGAAACCAGTTGTAGGTTATTTTTTCTTATCATACCTAGAACAGCAGAAAGGGGACAATCATCAACTTGCCACTTAATTATTTAGAAAATGAGTCCGTAGATTTGGGTTGACTTCGATCTTTGTCAGGTGAATCTTAGCTTAAAAAGTAACCAGTTTAAGGTTAGGAAGATCAGTGTTCTGAGTCAATGATTTTTTTGTTGTTGTTTTTGCCAGCTGTATGAATTTGGACCCATCACACAGATTGAGCCTGGGTCATTTCAACTGTAAAATAACAATGACCCTATCTGTGTCACAAGTTGTTGTGTAAATCAGGTGAGAACACGTAAGAGTGCACCAAGAAGTTACCCTAAAATGTGTTTTTGAAGCTGTGAATTGAAGCTCAATCTTCCTGGACACCCCTTGCAATGATCATTTAACATCCTTCCCCTCCTCCTCTTTCCTCTTCCTCCTCTTTGGCCTCTCAGATTACAAATGCAGGCTGAATCCGCCCTCCCAGACACATAAGAGACACGTGTGAGTAGGCCGAAAGACCTTTAAGAAAAGACCAATATTTGCATATCTATTATAACTACTCACTGTTCGACTTGTTTCATTACAATTTCTATTTGGATAATATGTAAGGTCAATACTGTCACTGTTCTGGAAAATTCATTTTTTATTAAAGCAAAATGCACTGTATTTATAGAGATAACACCTTAAATGCTACGAGGGAAGGCTCGCCAATTACACAGGCTCCCTTGATGGGGCAAGTTTACCTGCTCCATATTTTCTAGTATGGTGCACAGACTGGGATCTTTGCCTGTGTTCATATATCTCAAGAGTCTTCCCAGGCTGAACTTGAATATGTCTGAGGCCTCCACCATCCCTTCTTATACACCAGGGAGCACTGAGATGAGCATATTGAAAAAGAAAGAAAAAGAAGGAAGGACAGAGAGAGGTAAGAGGGGAAGACAGAGAGAGAAAGGGAGCTAAGAGCTGTCTATTCTGCATTTCTAATGTTCTATGAGTTTCCTTGTGAGCCGTGTGCCTGCCCCATGAGCTATGTGGCCCCTGTGACACGCTGGAGGCATCCTTGCTGAGAAGGTTAAAATGAATAGCCAACACACGACAAGAGCTTGGAAGGTTTTTATTGTTTTTCTCTTAGGGAAGGACAATGGTATAGTGTAGATAAAATTTACTATGATGCCATTTCCCTTTACTTTGTCCTTTCTAGCTAAGAAAAAAACACAGTTGTTGATATTTTCCTATTTTTCATTCTATTCTATCCATGTTGAATCTAGTTAAAACATGTAAAATCTTCTTGAGTATGTGGGATTTTTAACCAAGACGTTGACTTTTGTTTTTCTTTTATTTTCTCTTCCACTAATTTCAGACTCAATAAACAATTAGTTAGCCTTGTCATTTTGGTGTGGTAAAAACTGCAGTTCCTAAAGCAAAACCTTATAGACTACAGGAGTCTGTAAAGTCATTAATGTCCTGGTAACAGGGCCTTCAGTAGTTATTTTTACTGTGTAAGAAAGCCTAAGGGAGAAGAAACACCTGCTTCAAGGGTTTGCGTGCTAACTCAAATGTCAAATCTGTGTTTGGCTGGAATGAAATCAACTCAGAATAGTAACCTTGGTTATTTCTTGGTGATCCAAACATTGATGGATGTCTTAGTGTATTTTAATTAATTTAAACAATGGAAAAATAACTTACATGTGCCTAGAAATTCAGTTCATTTGATAATCTAAGTATTTCAAAACATGGAGTTTATGATACTGGGTACACATAAAGACAAGGAGCTTTGGAGAAAGAGGAATTGGGATCCCTTGGTACAGGTCCAGTTTTACAGCATTGCCGAATTCCGAGCAATGATATTCATATAAATGTTTTCATATGTTTGGATTAAGCAAAATACCATAAAATGGGTGCGTGATGAACAACCAAAATATGTTTCTTACAGTTCCAGCAGTTTGGAAATACGTGACACCAGCAGATTCCTTATCTGGTGAAGGCCCAATTCCTGGTTCACTCATGGCTATCTTTTGCTATGCTCTCACATGGCAGAAGGGCATAGGGAGGGTCTGGGATCTCTTTTATAAGGATACCATCTTGGTTACTTTCTCATTGTTGGGACAAAATCCCCAACACCCACAATTTAAGGAGGAAAGGTTTATTCTGGCACCCAGTTTATAGAGGTTTCAGTCCATAGTCAGCGGCTCCAAGGCAGGATGGCATGGCAGAGGGGCCTGGCAGAGAAGAAATTTTAGTCCATGGGACTGCCTTTTCTGCCCCTTTATACTATATCAAGGCTACAAGCCTGTTGGTTGGTGCCACCCACTCACTTCCAGAGCTATGCTAAACTAATTTAGTTATCACATACCCTTAATCCCAGCACCACACACCCCAGTCCAGCATCACACACCCAGGATCCAGCCACCTCCCCAAAGTGCGTGAGTCTTTGGGGTGACATCTAGATACAAGCCATAAGAGGCACTAATCCTATTCATGAGGACTGCACCCCCATGACCTGATCACCTCTGAATTCCCAACCTCCTGATGTTATTTATCATTTCGGGATGAGAGTTTGGGGGAAGTATACACATTCAGATTATAGTAGTAGACTCCACTGTGAATGACAGCTTTTGAATCCGTGTAATATGTTGGCCTTGATTAGACCCACTTTTCTCATCATCTCTCAGGATATAGTTTGAAAAAGCAGAATTTGGAGAATTAGATTGCCATCTATCAGCAGTTGCTCTTGATCAAATGTCTTTACTCACCCTTAAACACTGGTCTCTTCCCCTGCAAGGGTTAGATGTATGCCTGATGTCTGTCACTAAGTCTTAATGATTGGTGACTAATTCTGCTTCTTTATCAACACCTTGCCAATAGTTAATAAACATCTATTATTTTTCCTAGTAGCAAGGTTGAGCTCAGATAGTTTCAGATACAGTATGTTGAAAAGGGACATGCACTCTGTCTCCATTTCCCTACCCTATATCCTCAGTACTGATGAGTTTAGAGGAGATAAGGGGGGCATTTAGACCAAGGGAAAAACTAAGGAACATTGATGAGAGGAGGAGCCTTTCAGAGGAGGGCAAGGCAGAGACAGGGCTAAAAGGAGACAATGTGTGCAGCAAGCGTGTCACCCCTTCAGAAGGACAAAGAGGAGAGTCCAGGGTGGTTAGGGACGTGAGCAAGGGAAGGGGACCAGGAGTAGACCTGGCTCCTTGTTTGTCTTGAAGTCAATTATTTTGCCCTGGACTTAACTTGTATCCCACCCTACTCACACCCCAGGAAGATATGAGCCCTGTGGTCATCCCTAGATTTAGCTTCTTTAGAAGAGCATTTATCTGTTGTAAATCTAGCAGGATACATAGGGGTCTCAACAGTTGCCCCCAAAACTCTGAAGATCAAAGCGGATACTTTTACTTTACAGAAATCCTGGTAGATTTGCATCTCTCCCATTTATCACTTTCTTAGTGATGTTTGTCCCCTGGTGAGCTTTTGTCACATTTTAAAGGTTGACGTAGGTATCTGCCTGGCTCAGTCTGCCAGGAGAGTGCTACAGTCCTCCATCTACCAGTGAGCAAGCTGTGGCTCTGTGATGGTTGAAGAGCTCACTCCAGGTCACCCTGTACCTGCTACTCAGCTGGGGTTCAAGCACAATCCAGTGTGTCTAAAGTCTGGCCTTCCCCCTGTCCCGTTTGCTTCCTCACTCCCACTGACCATCAGCTGTAACATTGAAAATTTTTAGCTCTCAGCCTCTTACTCTAGCAGGGAGGAGATGGAGAAGGGCAAGAGCTATCTGGGGCTATGGACCCTCCGACCCTTTCTAGGCTATTTCCCCTATTTGCCTCTCTGAACACAGGTGTTGTGATTATGCACAGGTTTGTGCCTTGGGTCTGAGTCTATCCCTTTAAGCAGTATTTGCTCCTGTGAAGGGCTCAGGTCCAGATGATGAACTAGGGCACTTCTGCTTTGGACTAGGCTCAAATACTGCTGCCAACAATGGTTGTTGGCACTTTATTCCTGGTGCACACTGGCTCAGACCCAGAAACTTGCATCTTGAGATGTGGGGAGATGATTCCGATGCAGGTACCAGAGCAATGACTTAGATATTGAGGAAACCAGACTGCGTACAACTGCATAAAACCAAGGGAGCAGCAGCAGGACTCAGGCTGCGGAGCCACCCAGGAGCTCAGATACTCTAACCAAGACCAGGCCAGAACCGAGATCTGAGCATGGTCAGCCTTGTGTCACGTGACAGTGAATGCCTAGTTCCCAGCTCCTCCTGAATAGGGGAAGAGTGTCTTTCCAAAGCCTCAGATGGGGCTAGGGCTGCAGGTGGAGGCAAGGAGCCAGATACTCTTCCATGAATATCCTGTTCTGAGCTCACCTTTTCCGTGTAACTTCTGTGAAGGACAGCTGCCAGCCCCAGCACGCCCATCTCCCTAAGGACACCTGGTCTACCTCAATCAGGGTCAGGTACTTATCTGAGGTTTTCTGCCAAGTCTTTTTCTTTATTCTAATTCAGCCTCTAAAAATCCTTCAGGATGTCAGGCATGCCAAAGACTGCATTTATTATCTCTAATTTAGGGTTTTGTGTGCCAAAATCAAAAAATTCAACATGTATAAAGTCTTATTATAGAGCAAAGCAAAAATCACTACAAACCAAACAACTGAAATCATAGAATCATGATGCTGATTTATTGTGTCAAGAGCCCCCTCTGTTTTAAAGAGAGACAGGGACAAAAAGGACCCAAGTCCTCATCGATAAGTTCAGGGCACATTCACACTGCAGTCTATTTGATACTTAATTTTCTTTTTACTCATTTACTCTCTGTTTCTTACAAGAAAATTTATGTCTCAAAGAGCACCTGGTAACAATATCAAGAAATCTGAGACCCAAAACAAACCATATTTTATAATTAGACATGGGTTTCTCCAGGGTTTAGACTTTGAGCCCCATCCCATCTCCCTGATCTCAAGGAAGGGACTGTGGCTTGGTGGGGAAGTGTGGACTGGCCTAGAAGTCTAAGCTTGGATTCAGTTCAGACACTCAGTTTTGTAATCTTACTATTTAGCTTTCCTGAGATTCCTTCATTTGAAGGTAAATAGGGAAAATAATACCCTCCTGGAGCGGTGAGAAGATGTATCTGTCAGGGCTTGTCAGAGACAGAGCCAATGTATAGCTCAGAAAATGGAATCTCATCCAAACAATGGGTCCCAAAGTGCCAGGGGGACCAAAGGGGCAATGGAAGAAATCGAGGCACCCTGGGGTTGGCGGTGCAGGAAGTTACTGCCTCCCTGACAGGCAGAGGGGCAAAGAGGGGGCAGCGCTCCAGAACCCTGGTATCAGGGCTCCGTGCGAACTGATGCTGGGGAATGGTCGTTCCTGCAATAGCCAGCTAGGACCTGAGTTACTGGCCAGGCTGGCTGGCAGGAGCCTGGATCATGGGCTGAGGGCTGGTTGCTGGGAGCTGGAGCCAGGAGAGGGGAGGTAGCCACTGCTGGAGACTTTACCTAAAGCCAAGGGGGAGCAGTGAAAACTACCCCTACTGCTCTCTCCTCCCTGGTTCCACTCTTTCCAGCCAGTCTCCTACTGACTGAACTTAGGAGAAGCTTTGGGCAAGGGAACTTTGAAGATGTGGATTGCAGAGATTATCCTCCCTTTGATAGGAAGGAGCCCAGAATGAGAAGCTTAAGAAGGATCTGCATGCAAGTGGGAGTTAAATAACTGCACAGTGAGATCCTAGCATTGTGGGGAAAGAAAGTTCTCTACCCCCTTTGACACAGTATGGGGCTTCAAGACACTGGAATAAACCTCGGAGATTGTCTTTAATAGCTGGCTCAGAAACTTTTCAGTCTGGATGTAATAATTGCCAACCTGCCACTAAGATAAAAGTGTTGGAGTTGGCTTCCTATATGTGTGCTATGATAAAAAACACCATTCTCTATTTTACAAGTGCCCTTTTTTAAAAAAAGTTTTTTGGTACCAGGAATTGAATTCAGTACCTTACTCTTGCCAGGCAGGTGCTGTGTTGCTGAGCTACATCGCTGGCCCACAAGTGTCCTTTCTATTATGTATTTAGTCTTCAAAACAACTCAGTGAATCGTGTGGTGAAATGGACTATAAAACTGAAGCACAGAAGGTTAGAAAAGTTGTCCAAAGTCAAATAGCTAATAGGTGATGGAGTCAAGTCCGAATGGAAATCTGACTCCAAATTTGGTCCTTTTGATATGGGAGAAAATATAACTCCCAAGCTGCTAGGTGTCAGATGTGCCTAGTTTGTGTCTCCTGAAATCAAAGAGTGAGTTCCAAGAGACAATGGAGTTTAAGAGTAGAAAAGGTTTATTGAGAGATAGCTCCTGAGAGACAAGTGGACTGCCACTGAGGCCCTTTGTCAGGGGTAATTTATACAGCAAAGTCACAATGTCGGTGCAACTTGGATCAAACTATAATCACTCAGTAAGATTACAAATATAGCTGCTTAGCTAATACTGTAATGATCCAACTGGGAAGCAGGGCATGTAGCAAAGGTATATGGCTGATGTGGTGGATTGACAACTGGTGGTCAATTTATAATACCCAGCTGAACTGAACCAGTGTGGTGCTGGGTGTGGAGGGCCCACCTGATAATTGTTCCTGGCAGTGTAAGAGGCAGAACTGGAGAGGAATTGTTTAGAAGCTGTTAGGGAGCAGTTAGTTCTCCTGGGGTTGTTGGTTCTCCTGAGGAGCTTGTCATGCTGGTTTTCTGGATGAACTGGGCTATTCTCACTGTTGGAGGAGCTTGGGACCTTATTGTTACTGAGAATGGCTACAGTTCACTTTGGGGGAGCTCTGGTCCTTATTTTGAGCATTGCTTCCTGGCTCCGGAGGGGAAGATGGTGCACTATTCAGTATCTTGGAGAAGCTTGCTGAGCTGGCTTTCCTGATATGGACTTGGCTGTTTTCATCATCAGAGGAGCTTGGGTCTTCACTGTTGCTGAGGAAGGCTGTGGTACTTTTCAGGGGAACTCTGGTTTTTACTTTGAGCATCACTTCCTGGCTTCGGTGCAGATCCCTCAACCTGCTAGCACAGATCCTTCATCCTGCTGGCACAGACTTTCTAGCTTCCACCACTGATGTTTGGGCTTTCCCAGGGCAGATCTGTGAAACAGGCCTGCATGGGAAATTGTTGTGGACCTTTGGCCTCCAGTTGGACTTGTGGAGGGGCATTGTGATGGGCTCTAGGTCTTTAGCTGGACTCATGCAGGACATTGCTGTGGGATCCAAGCCCTCAGCTGGATTTTTTTGAGCTTTAGTGTGTGGACAGATTTCCTGCACTCTCTTTGTATATGATCCTTTGGGTGACTGTTACAAAATAATCTTTTATAAATTATGTGTCACGTATTGTT
Source organism: Chinchilla lanigera (assembly GCF_000276665.1). Taxonomy (NCBI): domain Eukaryota; kingdom Metazoa; phylum Chordata; class Mammalia; order Rodentia; family Chinchillidae; genus Chinchilla; species Chinchilla lanigera. Next base: position 1,521,927 of record NW_004955464.1, read on the forward strand.
TCCCTTGTAAAACCCTGACTACAAAAGCTGATGTCTCTAACTTTGGCTTATTTGTGACTTCTAAGGAAGGACCATTTTGGGGAAGGGATGGGTGCATGTGTTTTGGTCACCCATCTGGGTGTCTGGTGCATATCTAGACTTCATGGATTAGGTGGTACCAATTACAGTATAATCTCAGATTTCCACTCATTCCTGAGGGAGGTATGCAAACCTGACCAGTGTGACTTTAATCTCAAGGCCATGCCTTCTTCATATGCCTCTAGCCACAGTTTTGATGTGTTCTCGTCTTCTGCACTGACTCCCTTGGGGGTCTGTCCCTGTCTGGTCGACTGCCTATTAGTTTCTACCTAATTTAGCCACCTATAATACTCTCACGTATAGATGTTGCCTGCTCTACTACTGTGTGGACTGAATTCTCAAGGTTTAAACATTTTATGTACCATATTTCATGTTTTTATTCTAATGGCAATTGGTATTATTTTCCCACATTTCTAGATGAGGGGTACTATAGTCCAGTGCAGTAAACTGACTTTCACATTGCCGCATAACTCATGGGGAGAGGCTACAGCAAGAAAATGCGTATTATCTGTAGCCCAATGACTGTCTCATCATCTGAGCTAATGCAGCTAGTAATCGTATCCCTGGGTGTCATAGAACAGGTCTCCATGCACACTGGACAACTGGGGGGAACCATTGCACTTCAAAGGGATGTCTCTGGGACTACCAATTTCTGAAAAAGGTTATTTATCCAAAGAAACTCCATTTTCTTTTTTTTTTTTTTTCCGGTACCAGGAACCGAACTCACGACCTAGTGTTTGCCAGGCAGGTGCTGTGCTACTGAGCTAAATCCCCAGCTCCAAGAAACTCCATTTTCATGTTTCCTGTATTGAGCTACTATGTAAGATGCTACTTGCGGAAAATGGTTCCAATGCTGTGAGACAGAAGCAGATTGAGTCCTACAGTCCAATGTGCTCCAGTGTCTCCCTAGCACCGTGTCCGGTGTCCTGAAACATCCGGCTCCACCATACAGCGCTGCTAAGGTACAGCAAGGGGCCCTCCACAGAGAACAGGACAAGGTCATGAACGTGGAATAAGTAGCCTCTACCAGGAGTTCAGTGGGGTGGTGCGGAGTCTACATTTTCTCTTCCAGCCAAGGAAAATTCCTATCAGGCCTCAGGCTGCCTGCCCATACATCTGCAGCAGGAAATGGATCCAGTGCTGGTAAGGGCTGGATGCCTGTATTTGTCATCTAGTTAGACCTAAGCCAAATGCTTTCCATTTTACCTGGCAGGTGCAGAGGGTGTGGAGGAGGAGCTGAGTGATGGTGTGGACCCCAGCCCTTTCTCACCCTTGAGCAGCAGTTGTTAAAAGGTCCATTTCTCCTCGGTGTCTTGCTCCCAGCTGAGACAGGCAATCTCTCCTGTCCCTAGAAGCTGCTCTTGGTAGCAGTAAAAATCTATGGAATTGACCCGGGAGGGGGAGGGGGGAGGCAGACTGTGACCCCAGGCAGGCTGAGGTCAGAGGTGAAGCCGGGCACTGATAGATGAAATGAAGCTGCTGGCAGAGCCTTCTCGGATAATGAAGGGCTAAGGCCTGCCGGGACTGGGAGGGGAGGGAAGGCCAGAGGTTCTCCCAAGCAAAGGGGGCTGGGGCTGGGTCTCCAGTCCCTCAGGTGAGAAAAAAGCGGGTGGAAGGGGTTGCTGATTAGGATGAAAACGTGACAGGAAAGCAAAGCCTGCAGTCGGATTTATGTGTGCTCAGCCTGGGTGCCAGGAGGAGGGTACCTGACAGCCCCCATTAGAGGAGGAGAAATGGAAGAAATTAAGCATTGTTCTGTTAGGGGAGCCCCTGAGATAGGGAATGGAGGAGCCCCTGCTGAATTCATTACTGAGGGAGTCCTGTTATCCTGAGAAAAGCAAATAATGCAGAAACCTCCCCACCTGGAGGCTGCAGATTCTGGTTTGGAGCACTCTGGGTGAGACATCCCTGCGGGGCTCTGAGTGCTCCCACACACACATCACTCTTCTCCTTGGAAGGATGCGGTAAGTGAGGGGTCACTGTGTCTGGCTCAGCTGGGAAACGGGCTGTTCCATACAGAGTTGGAGGAGACCGCTGAGAGGAGCTCCAGTCTGGGGAGGGCCTTGCACTCGAAACTAATGGATGTGGTTGTAATGGAGAGCCATGTAGCTGTTCTGAGCTGGGTAGTGACAAGAATACAACCGCACCATGAGGATCACGGTGGCAGCCCACTAAAAGAATAGCTGAAGGGACCGAGTGGGACAGCTCCCTCTTTTCTGCTCATCGATGAGCAAGTGCACCTGGGGGCCACCACACAGGGATGTCACATCAGCAGCATATCAGAGACTGAGCGCCTCCACTAGGTTGGGGAAGGACTGTGGGAAGATGGTAGAAAATTCTGTTTTGAATATTCAGTCATTGTCTTGTGTTCAACTAATCTTGTATCACTTCATTTAACCTGTGCAGCATTCCTTCAAGCTAGGTGTTCATCCTTCCCTTTACCGATGAGGACACAGGCCCAGTGCTGTTCGCTTCTTAGTGTGACTTTAACTAACACACAGATTCATCTGCCCAGAGAATAAAAAGAAACTTTTTATTCAGTCTACTCAACTCAGCCAGCTATACACACACACACAGAGTACATGTTTACAGCACATAATGATTACATTTGCTGTGGAAAGTTGGTACATGTACATAACACATCTTTACTCTTTTTTAAAAGCCCTCTTTCAGACCTTTCCCTCCCCCATCTCTTGGTTTCCTTCCCTTTTGACATGGAGTTCTATACATGGAAGGGCATTTCAGAGTCTCTAGTCTCCTTCCGCCATTTTGTCAAAGACAGGCAGAGTATGGAGGAGACAGCTGAGGCCTGTCTTATCTCCAGTTTTCCAGCCACCTCTTAGCTTCAGCTGTCACTAAGAGCCCTCCTCTCACCACAGCATACTACCATAGATGGCAAACCGAGTCACCCCAGTTATGTTCTTTGTGCATCTGGAAACGAAGTTGTTGTTGGGAATCCCAACATACTCCCCCCTGGGACACCGATATCCTCTCTCTCCCTTTGGTTTCTGGTGCACAATTCTCTCCCTTGTTCTTTATCACAGAAGTCACAGTCCATCGCCTACACTGTGTTCTGGTGCGCCCTTGCCATAATATCAATTACTTTAGCCCTCACAAACACCACAGGATCTGGGCGGTAGATTTTTTTTTAACAGTTGAGACTAGTGGGACACAGAGAGGTTAAATGGGCACATTAAGCCACATAACTAGGAAATGGCAGGATAGGAGTCAAATGCATGTTGGTCACACTCCAAGCTACCTTCACAGAAATGGGCTCTTGTTCTTTATGCCATTCTATCACTAAGCAGACAGTTTTCAGTACCATGTTGTGTCCAGGCTGGGACTGCACTGGAGATCTACAGCACAGGTGAGCAATGCATCCTGTGCTCTTACTGAGAGCTTGACAGATGGACAGCAGTGTCCTAATGACACGTGGAACCTCTCTCCTCAGAACTGCACAGTTTGGAAAGCATTTCATGCTTGTTGTCTTAATACACCTGAACAGCTACTCTAGAAAGCACATCATATCTGCCTCCTCTCCCCATATAGAGAACAAGGTGGGAAATGAGTAAATCACCCAGACAGACCTTATAAGGTGGTGTACGTGTGTGTGACCACATAGCTGGTGTAACGTGCTCTTCCCTCAGCACAGTGTGAATTCTGGGTCTCTCTTTCCTTAATTTGTCAGTCAAATGTACCTCTCCCATTAGTTTGCACTGGAATTTTCTCCATAGTATCCTTTGCAGTTTTAACCTCATAACTTATTCTTCCTCTCTCTAACTCAGGGCTAACTAGGTTTATGATTTTTAATGTGGCCTGCTTTTCTTTCATATTTAGTGGAACTTGCATGATCCCTGAAAACCATTCTGCATTTCAAAAGTGCAGTCCAAGAAACTAAAGCAGTCTTCACAGTGCATAAAATTATCTCTTGTTTTCCTTTTCACCATCCACCCACCAATCTACCTGTTTATATGTCCTTCCTTTAATCCATGCATCCACCCATCAGTCCATCCAACCATCCATCCACGGATCCACCCACCCATCCATGCATCCATCCCTCCATCCAACAAACATATACTGAGAATGCACCAAGTATCACACTGTTCTAAACATTAGGAATACAGTAGAGATCAATACGTAAGTGTTTTCTATTTTCACAGATATTATATCGACCAGATAGAACACAGATGAGAAAACAAAAGGAATTACAGGAAGTAGTGGTGATAATGAAGAAAGTAACATGAGAAAGTATAGACTGACTACTCGGTGGTGCTTTAGCCTGAGTGGTCAGTGAAGACCCTTTGGATTCAGACACATTTAAACTACAACCAGATCTCTCTAGTTTTGGAGAAATAGTCTTCTAGAAAGAGAATAATAATTGGCCAAGTAATGTTCTGGTCACTGACACTACTTATTCACTGAATTCAGGTTTACTTGATCTTACCAATGTTCTTAATACAGGAGAAAATTGCAAGGATTCGGGGTGACTCAGTTCCATTTGACAGAGAAGGCAATGAAAGATCAGAGTAGCCAGAGCCAATTCACGGTCACTAGAGATGGGAGGAGCAGAGATAACAAGCATGATCTACGGGAATACGCATTTAAAAGCAGCTAGGGGATCTGAATTCTCAATTCAGCGCCACCTTAACTTGTACTGTGAACATGCCTAATTCTTTTCAATGCAGCTCTCCCTTTGCTCAAAAACAAGCACTAGTTACAGAATTTCAAAGTGACACAGAAGTCCAATATAAGAAACAGGCAAAATAATACTCCTAACATTTATTGAGTACTTGTACTGTGCCTAGAAATTTTCCAAATGCTTTCTATGCAGCAACTTTTCCAAGCCTCCCAACTCTGGAAGTACTATGATTATTTAAATATTAAAGATAAGCAAGAGAAAGCCCCACAGAGAGCAAGGAGAGGAGCTGGATTCAGATGTAGGTCATCTGATTCCAGAGCCTCCACTCTTTGGCCATAGCAGTAGCCCTTCCTCTAACAGACAAGAGAGTAGGTGCCCTGGTTGAAACTGGGGCAAGGGATTGGGGCCTTGCCTTACCCCTCCCCAGAGATGTTCTGGACCTTGGGATTTGTGGCATATAGCTTGAAAGTCTCACCCTGTCTTAAATATTGTGATTCCAGGAAAAAGCAAGTCCCAGTTGACAGGATGAAATGAGACTCTGAACCATGTTTCAGCAGCAATCACAAACGTCCTGGAAAAGGGTCCAGTGAGGGACAGGGCACATGCAGTGCCAAAGCAGGTCCAGCCGACGGATTCACCTACCCTGGTGTCACTGAGGGTTGTCAGGAGGGAACTGGGGCCTGACTCTCTCTGACTCTGTGTGCAGGGCTGGAAAGGAAGGAGCCATGGGATCTGGATACCCTGGGGTCCCCCCAGATCACCTGTGCATGTTTCCCCTGCTTTTGTCCAGCCCAGTTCCCTCCCTCTGACTTTTCAAACTGACACTGCCCCACTGGCCTGTGTGGACCACAGGATCCTCCTACCTGTCGCGGGTGTAGGGTACATTTTCTCAGTTCCCCTGGAGTGAGGTTGGCAGGAAGTATTACTTAGCAGTCATGGGTCCTGAAGTCAGACTGCCTTGATTTAAATCCCAATTGCCTCTTGCCTCACTTTTGATAGTTTCTTGAATGGTTTTCTAATCTCTTCAGTCTTTAATTTCTCCCTCACAATGGGGGCAACATATTAACATACCTAAGTCATGGGACATAAAAACTGTTAAATTTTAAATGCAAAAACACATGTAAAGCCCTAAACATATTGACTGACATTTGGTTACTTAGTAAGCAGTCTTTTTAATGGAGCACATATTAGAAAGGAAGGGAAAAACTGCTTCTTACTTAACAGCTTTCTTATCAAAATTTAACTGAAGCTTTCTTTAAGATTAGTTGATTCAGGTCACATTCTGTTCAGTTATTTTTAAGAAGCATTTATTGGATATCAATAATTATCATGAACTATGCCAGTGTGGAAAACAAAACAATGAATGAAGCATGATTCTATCCTACCCATCTATTTTCTTGCTCTGTTCTTATGCGCTAGCGGTTCTTCTCACTATGTGGGTGTGTCCCCAGTGAGCAAGAGAGAAAGCATGCCAGAGTCAGAAACATGAAGCACAGCTGCAGGTATGAACTCAATTTGATGAACATGTGGCCCTGGAAGGTACTGGACCTCTTTGGGTCTCAGTTCATCCCAGCCTGTGGAGCTCACTTCCAATAAACACAAACATATCTAACCCATGTAGTTGTGAGGTCTAATGAGACAGTACATGTTAAGTATTTAATGCAGTATTACATCTTAATAAATGCCCTCGCCATGATTTCCTTGAACTCTCCTGTCCCTTAATAACACTACTTGCACACTGGACCTTGGGATATAACACTACTTTCTAATTGATTACTTGAATATTCATGTTTTACCCCTCACTATGAGCTCCTTAAGGCAACAGAATCTTTCCCTCTTTCCTTTTTTCCCTACTGCCTGGCTTGGTGCTGCTACTATATTGATAGCTAGTACACAGACATTTATAGAAACCAACTAAAGCACGTAGGTACAGAGATACATAAACATCTATGCCCTTTTTATACTCCAAATGCTAAAAAGCAAACAAACAAAAACATGCTTAAGTCAAATATGTAAACACGAGGCAGGTGTATTTTTGGCTTTGCAACAATAAAAAAGTGTTTATCCACAATATAGTAGACCTAGGAACATTTGGACAAGAGAGTGTCCAGCATCCCATAGTACAGAAAAACTCTGGCAGCTAACATTGGATGGATCAAAACCACTGACAGCCATAGCAATATTTGTGTCCTGCAAGGCATCTGCAGAAAGACTGGTGTTGGGGCTGCAAAGCTGAATACACTGGAAGGCTGTTGGCTGGCGACCCTGAAGAAGTAGGTAGGGGCCAAGTCATGAATGGCAAGAGTAGAAGTTTGGATATAAGCCTATCAGTAAAGGAGATGTGGACAAGTTTTATGCAGGGAGGGACACGACCTCATTTTAGGGAAAGGACACTTTTCATATAGTATGGAGGCCACATTTTAACATTCTGGAATCCAGGAGATTATGCAACAGAGAGGTGAAACAGTTTAAACAAACAGATACAAGAGCCCAAGCTTGGTGTACGTGGTGGGAATGAAAGAAAGGGGAGAGGCTGAGAAATAATAAGAGATGGAATTAGTGTGTTTTGCTGGAAGAAGATTGAGGGAAATGTGGATGCTCCAAGATTTTTGTTTGGGCTATGAGCCTTGCTATGGGGCACACCAAAGAAACAATGAAATTGAGAGGCCAAGGTATTGAATTTGCCTCTGATATATGGAGTTTAAGGTGCCAGTGGGACATCCACCGGGAAATATCCAGTGATCCATTAGGTACATAGGCCTGCAGCCTAGAAGAAAGGATGACGTATAATAACACTGACTGAATATTTGCTATGTTGCCATATTTTGCTGATCTAGCTCAGACTCTAATTATTGATTCATCCACTTTCTCATTAGGATGTTGCTGATTACTGGAGCCCAGCAGCACTACCTATCAATGATAAATACATGTAGTCTGAGGTCATAAATCCAAGCAGCCAGTTCACTCAGACACTTAAAGTCTTCTCCAAAACCCACCACCTCCAAACTTCTCCAAGTTTTGCAAGAGCTCTGGCTTCATTTGTTTACACATATCTTATCTTCATGGCTCCAGCTTGCTAAGAAATTCAAGTTTTGCTGTCTTTAAGTAGGTTCACATATGGAGGCACTCCAGAATAATTGCAACTCATATTATCTGGCTGGGTATTCAAAGACAAAATAAACTGATCTTGCAAAGCAATCACAGTCTTTCTATTTTATAAGTGAAAATGATGAAGCCAAAGTGGACAAATATGACTTACTGAGGCTCTTTCCCCTTGAATAAAAAATATTTATTTACTGAATGTTTACCATTTGCCAAGCACTACCCTAGATGGTGGAAATTCGATGATTGACACTGGAAGATGGAGACCCTGCTCTGTTCTTTACAGTCTACCGGGAGAGAGATAAGCACTATGAACCAGGCAAGCATCGCACAGGCCAGAGGAAATGGTAACTAAGCTACCATTAGGCATCTTCTGCAAAGAAAAAGATCTTCCTGGTGAACAGCTAGTAAGTAAGCATCATGATGTCAGACCCATCTCACCCAGTTCTAAGTCCTTCCAATAGATCATGCTGCCCTCTATCCACAGGTAACAGAATCTGCTCACACCGTGGTTGAAAAGCGGTTAGAAGGCATGGGCTTCAGAGTCAGATTACTTGAATTCAAATCTCCCCATTAACTACCCCCGTGGCCTCGGGTAAGTTATTCAACCCATCTGGGTTCTTCACTCACCTGTAACTTTCACATGTTATCTACCTCATGAGGATGCCATGTTTAACAAATGATACTGATTTTGGTCATCTTTGAGTAGACACCGAGTTTCTTTCCAGTCCACAATGTCTCTGACTGCTTTGTACTATCAGAAGAGGTGAGGGCAGACTGGAAGAGCATGAAACCAGGAATTATGACTGCTGATTTTCAGTCCAAAGTTGCTTCCGTGTAGCCATCGATTTTGGACAATCGTGTGACTTTTCTGTAACAGTTTTACCGTGGCTCAGCTCTAGTTTCCTACCTAGAGGTGCCTTCTTTTGAACTTGTAGACTGTTATAAGGGACACGGGCCTTATTCAGAACATCATATAGAGGAGTTGTAAAAATGAAGGAGGAAGGGGCCTCCTACTTTTTTTTTTTGCATCTTTTAAAATTCTTTATTTTGATGTATTTTGAAGGAGTTAAAGAGAGCCTACATTAACATGTTAAATCTTAGTATTCTGGTGAGAGAGAGAGATAGACAGAGACAGAGACAGAGAGACAGAGAGAGAATAAGCAAAGAAACAAGTGAAATGCCATGAACCCTCTGTGAATCCATCAGCTTCTCCTAACCTGGGAGGCAGAGCAGCAACTTTCTTACATCATCCCAATTCATGACTATACATTCTCATTTCATATCATTTAATCCACAGAAAATGTGTTGTGCAAAACAGTAATACCGTCTTCTGTATACCAAGAACATTTACATCCCAGACACTACTCTAAGCACCTTACATGTCACATGACTGTCATGTGACACATTTTTCTTCTTTCCTTTAACCTTTAATTTATATGCTTCAAATTGCTGCACATTGTTTTTATCCAGTAAACGATACTTAAGTGAGTAATGTACTAGCATTAGTATGGGGTTGACAACATCTGGAGAGAAATTGAGAAAAAGATACCTGCAGCCACTCAGCTGCTGGTTTACCCACATAGCCCTTAAATGCACACAACCCTCTGGATATGCAATTTGGATGAAGATGGAGATGTCAGCAAACATCTGTTGAGATTCATCCTTCTCCAGTACCCACTCTGTACCAAGTCTATCCAGCTCTGGAAGATGTACCTGAAAAGTAGGTATCTTGACATATCTGAGACCCTTTCCTGACCTTGATATAAAGTGACTTGATTGAGGTCACCTTAAGCAACAAGGGCAGATTAGATATCACCTCAAATCCCAGTGTCAAATCATGTTCTGTTCCTGGAAAACTCGGTATCTACACCTCCACCTGGGGCAGACAGGTACAGAAAAGCAATCACATACACTACTGCAATTGGGAAGTTGAGAAGCACTAAACCTCTTTCAGCTCAGGTCCTGTACCTGGTCTAGATGAAGGGGAACAATGATAATTAGGATATTTACAATGACTTTCTGTCAATGAAAAGTAAACATCAATAAGAAAGCATGGGTCTATCTCAACCCTGCTGTAGCCTTCATAAATTGAGGTCCCTTACTGTATAGTGTGGCCGTTCTGATGACCTCACCTGGGCGTCCTTTCTCAGGGGGCTGAGGGATGACGGGGAAGAAAGAGACAGAAGCCAAGAGAAGCCAGAAGCCAGAGACTCCTGGGCCACAGGGTTTTTGGTTGAAGCCGCCTCACTTATTAGGCCTTCCTTCTCATTCCTGCTCTTGGATTATTGTTTAGGAGCAGTAACGGACGGAGGTCCCTACCACCTAAGAGGCAAAAATAGAGAGACTATGATTAAGATGGTAGGAAGGACAGAGACAGAAAGGCAGAGGGGAGAAACTACTTCTCTCAAAATTTTCTGAAAAATGCATGAGAGAAAAGTGTACATAGCAAAGGACCAGAATGTACTTGGTGAGGGATGACTTCTTTCTACGACTTTTACCTTTTTCTTCTGTATAGCTTCTAGTGTAGAATTAGAAAAATCAATGTTAGTTTATTTTAGAGAATAGAAATAATCTTGAAAAATTAGCTTTGATTAGAGTTTGTGAAAGCAAATTCTATTTTTTCCCTCTTAACTAAAATTTTTTTTTTTTTATTTTTTTATTTTTTGGTTTTTCTCCGGTACCGGGAACCGAACTCACGACCTTGCGCTTGCCCGGCAGGCGCTTTTGCCGCTGAGCTAAATCCCCAGCCCCTTAACTAAAATTTTTAAATCAGAGAAATATTCGGTGGGAAAATATTGGCCTACAATGTAATGAGATCATACCTAAGATTGGAAAAGGTTTTATAAAATCTTGTATTTTAAAAGTTAAATGTTAATTTTAGATGAGATATTAATAACCTGACTAGTATCACAAACTCTTCAGTATAAGAAGTATTTAAAATATTTCTGTTTGGAAAATTATCTTAAAGTTGTACAGAACTGGAATATACTAAGAATAACACTAAAGTTTTAGTTTGCTGGGTATTCTTAGCACTAACTGAAATAAGAATAAAAGAGAAAGATTACGTTGGTTCAGTGCAGGGAAAAGCCACAAGTTTTTTTCCCATATCCGAGTGGGAAAAAAGGTATAATGAGAATGTCAGATTGTCTTTCTCCCTGGACCTCTGGACATTTCCCCTTTTGTCTGGATTCTCCATGTTTAGTGGCCTCTAGTCTCCCCATAACCCTGGCTCTACTATGTTTTTCCACAGCATGTTACCATCTGTCATAATATAAAACATTGCTATTGTGCTACTGATTGCAGCCGCCGTCCTCCCTTGCTCACGGCAAGCTTCTGATCTTGCCTTTCCATCCGTGGCTGTGACCCATGATCTGGAAGGCAGCTGAGGTGCAGGAAATAGAAGTCCTCACTGAGTGAGGGACACCTCTCTGTGTATGACACCACCCCTGGGAACCCTGAGCTATGAAAGCTCATCTCTACTCACTTTATCCTAGCACTTTTTACACTTTTCACTTTTAAAGAGTTATGTAGAAATCAAGCAAAGTAAAATTATAAAATTAACCATTTAAAAGTGTGTAATTGAGTAGCACTCAGCTTGTGTATATGTTGTGCAGCCACCATTTCTATCTGGATGTCAAACATTTTTTGTAACCCGAGAGCCCCTGTGGTCAGGAAGCAGTTACTCTTCATTTCTTCCTGCTCCTGGCCGCTGACAAGCATCAACCTGCCTTCCGTGTCTGTGGGTTGACCTACTCTGGATCATTCCTATCAATGTGCTTAATAATGTGTCCTTTTGCATCCATGTTGTACTATGAACCCAACTTTGTTCCTTTTATGGCTAAATAATATTCCATTGTAAGGATGTGCCACGTTTTGTTTATCTGTTCATCTTTTGTTGGACATTTGGAGAGTTTCCACCCTTTGGCTGCTGTGAATAGAGCTGCTATAATCATTCCTGTGCCAGTATTTGTTCATGTCATGTTTAAATTGCCACTTTCCTCATCTGTACCCCTTACAAAACCATGGAGTCCATGAGGGCAATGGCTGAGTCCATGCCATTCACAGACCAAGCCGTGGCAGAGAATGAATGGAGTCAATGAATGGCCGGATACAAATGGCCAAGTCTCTTGAACATCTAATTTTAAAAAATGATTGGAATGTCCTAAATATCAGGGACACACAGCCTTTAAAAGTTGAAGAACTGCCACAAATATGAAACCACAGCTTAGCCTTAGTTCTGCATGAAGACTAGCAGCAGGGGAGGGCGGGCTCTGGTGGGGCCGGGCCAGGGAGAGAGCTGGTGGAGAAGGCCAAGTGCAGGTGGCTGGGCTGGGAGGTGGAGTGTGCTCTCGGCCCCCAGCGAACAGCTCTTTGTCTTTCATTTTCAACCACCAAAGTTTATCTCTGAACTAGTGGTTTGCTTTTGTGTCAAATTCTAAAGGACTTCCTCCATGTTCAAGACTGACTCTGGCATTTAGAAAGAAACTTTGAAATGAAGACTTGTTTTCAAGTATTTGAAAGTCATTTTTTTTTTTTTTTTTTTAAGCTGTGCTTGCGTGTGTTCCTTACAAGGAGCATGAATGCATCCTCTCACCAACGTTAAGTGTGCATTAAGGTACTGTGCACTATATCCACAGTGTCATACGAGAGATCAACAGGACTTTTCATCTTGCTTGACCCAAACTGTGTATTCATTAAACTAAAGCACATTTACCAAACACCTCAATAACTGCAGACCATTGTAGGTCTGGGTGATTTATCCCTTTCTCTACTCACATCCAGGGACTATTTTCATTCGAGAATGTTAATTTAGGCATACATTTTTATAATACCATCTATATTAGAATGTACTTTCTTTTTATTTACATCTAAGATGCTATTTACTTATTCCATTTCTCAAACTTCTCCAAAACTGTTATCATTCTCATCTTACAAATAAAGAAACCAAGGTCAGAAGAACAGAAGTGTTTCTTCCACTGTCACAGAGAGTAAGTGACAGAACTGAGAATTGAAGTTGGGTTTTGAATATAAATCTTGCCTGAAGCGCTATACCACCACTGATTCCCTCCAGATGACATGGAAGAGTGACTTCATCACTGTCTGTTGGGTTTCTAGGGACAGAGGGTGACACTTATAAAATAAACTGCAGTGTTCTGGTTCAAAACAGCTTTAAAAATTTACCACTTAAGATGCTTTGTTAAACCTTTAACTACCCTCTGTAATCAAACAGTATTGCTAATTTTGCTCTTTTTGTTATGCTGAGCATTTTAATAGTCAAGTTTTAGCCATAGTGTTTGATAGTGCTGATGTGTTGGAGCCAGATTTGAGCTTGCATCCTGGATCTGCTGCTAAATTAGTTGGATGACCTTGGTGAAGTCATTTAACCTCTCTAAGTTTCAATGGCCCATCTACTAAATGTGATTACAGTACATAGAACCTAGCAGATACCATCTTAATGAGAAGTAAATGGGATAATGTGTCAAAATTGCCTGGTATATTTTCCCAGCTCATTACAAGAACTGAATAAATAGCACATGCTATTATTAGCTGAAAACATAAAAAAGAATATTTCATCAAGTTCACCCAGTTTTTAAGGGAAAGATTGGATTCTTGCAGATAGCAAGTATGGAAACAGCCCAGAATTTGAAGTTAAATGCGGCTAAGTGCCAAACTCTTCCCTGTCACTTCTTAGTTATGCAAACTTCATGTCCTCTCTGCAAAATAGAGGATCATAGCTGTCTCATTGGTTTCCTATGCTGATAGTTATAAATCTCATGAAACACAGTACATGGTCACGAAGTAGAAGCCATTATTATTATCATCACAAATATTCTTATCAGTTTAAAGACCCCAACCTCACAGGTCCAGGGATGCAGGGACCCAGAGGGGTAAATGCTCATGGGGCATAGAGCTTTTTCTTTTTTTCTTTAGGATAACCCTCAAACCACAGAGCAAATGATATTTTACTAAGTATATTTCAAAACTGTAACCCTCAATTCCAGGACATTTGTACCCCAAAGATGTCCATACCCATGTCTTATTCTTCCTTCTGACCTAAGCTTGTGTAGAGCTTCACAATCATGTGCTCCTGTAGAGCTTCACTGTCACCTTGGGGAAACAAAGGCCAAAGGACTGGAAGGGAGTCTCTTCTCACTACACTTTCCTGGGGTGGGGGTGTGGCTTTTCAGTTTCCTGGCTTTACATACATCTGAATACCAATGAGTTTCAAATTTATTCTCCAGTTCTACCTTCTCCCTTGACTTCCGACTCCTCCACATCTGTCTGTCTTCCATGTTCCCTTAGTTGTGAAGCATCTCAAAGATGATGTGGCCAAAATAGAGTTCTTGACATCCTCTCCTCCTACCCTCCAGAAGCCTGGTCTTTCCCAGCACATCTTATTTCAGCAAGTAGCACTTTAATTCATTCGGGTATTTAGCCCAGAATTGGAGTATTCTATGACTTCTGACTTCCTTCATACCTTATATGTAACACATTAGTAAATATCTTAAGTTTCACGTTCAAAATATCCTAACCGAATATTTTCACCCATCTCCTACTACTACATCCACTACTACTTTATCACAAACATTAGTCTCTTGTCTGGCTTGGTGCTTCCAGCCTGACCTTCAAGCCAGTGTCCACAGCCTCATACAGTAGGCCCAGCATCACCCCGGGTGCTCGGGGCACAGGGACTGTGGCATGAGGAGGACGAGTGTCACGTGGTCAGGGACCCTGCAAGCCTCGATCCTGTGTTTTCCATGGAGCATACTTGTCTTGCTCTTGCTCAGAACTTCTCAGGCCTCTCTTCTACACTTGAGTCATATCTGAAGTCTGTGAGATGCCCCAGGTCCTGGCTTCAGGCCAAATCTCCACCTCATTTAATCCTCTTCCACTTTGTCACTGTCTTCTAGCCACACAAATCCTTCTGTGCAGGGCCTTTGACCTTGCTGCTCCTTCTACCTGAGGTGTTCTTTGCCCTGTATTTGCACAATGAGTGCCTCATATTAGTCAAGTCTCTGCTCAAGTGTTTCCTTCTCAGAGAGGGCTTTATGATTGCATTTAATATTATCGTATGTATCCTGTTTCATTTTTCTTTATAGTTCTTCTTCTACCTTTCATTATTCATTTACTTATTTTTGATTGTTCTGTCTTTTTCATAAACCTTTACTCTTCACAAAGGCAGGAGATTTTACCATTTTATTAATCACCATATTCCCCACAAGGGCTAGTGCGTACTAAGTGTTCAAAAGATATTTAGAGGCTCAGTGGACAGAAGAGAGAATTCACTCACTGGTCCTTCCTTCACTGACATCCACTGACTAATAAGCTGTTTTGTGTTGGTGACTCATCTACATCAATGCCCTCCATCCTCAGGATGACGCGGTCCTTTATGAGAACATAGAGTTTTATGCAGATGAGAGCCTCAGGTAGTTATCAAAGTCTTATGGGCTCCACTGCCTCAGGGCTTTCTTCTCTAGCAAATTATTACCAAACTAACTCACACTGACCAGTGGCTAAATGTCAGTGAAATAAAAAAATTGGAAAATGAAATAATTATAACTTTATATACAGTTTGTTTGGGGAACATATTAGTTAGGCTTTGCTGCAATAATAAATAACCCCAATATCTCAGGGACTCATGATAAAAAATGCTTATTTCTTGCTATTTCATAAGGGCTATGGACCAGCTAGGCTCACTTCAGCTCAGGTGTCTTCTACAAACAGTGATATAGAGTGAGCACTCTCTAACCCATCCTGTTCTCTTAGTGCTTCTGCTATCTTCCACTGCCATGAATAGTTGCCCCTATGCCATGGCACCCTGCCTTGGAACCAGCAGGCTATGGACTGAAATCTCCATGAACTTAAAGCTAAATAAATTTTTCCTTCCTTAATTCTGGGCATCAGGTATTTTGTCCCAGCAAGACAGAAAAGCATCTAAGACACTTGGATACACAGAAGGGAAGGAAACAAGTGAGAAGTGCTGAGATGCAGACACACCATCCCAGGAAGTTTGAGCAGTGCCTATGCAGAAGAGAAGGACCAGATGGATGTGGCTGTCAGGCCTGGGTGACCTCTTTGGACCTGGCAAAGTAAAGGAGAGAAGGCAAAGGTGAGCAGGTGTGGTGTGAGAACTTTGTTGGGGCCACTGCTGGCTGGGATGCATGGGAGGCGGCCAGGATCAGTGTGGAGGCTGGAGGTTCTGGTGTGGAATGGCATGGACCTGAACAAGGAAAGTGAGGTGAGGAAGAGAGACTGATGGGCTCTAGAATAAAGTGCTTGCTGGTGCTGATGGGGTTCCTCAGAAGCAGCTCCTTGAGATGAATTTGGAGCACAGCCATTGACTGGAGAGCTACACATGTGGAGGGCAGTGGTGAGCAGTCTCATGGGCAAAGCGAGTGGGGAGACGGTGACAGACCTGTCCCAAAGTGGCCAAGATGGCAGAAGCTGTGAGCCGGTACCATCTACAGCACTGGGCCACACTGGGCCCCAATGGCTGAGCTTTTGTACCACTGCCACACTCAGCCACTATGTGGGCTGCCTCAGGAGGGCTGAGCACATGTGACTTGCTCTCTGGGAGATGACAGAGCTCAGGGCTGTGGACTGCTTTCCAGTATCTCTCTGCACACCTCCTCCCCCTATCCTGGAAGGGAGCCATTGTCATCCCCTGTCATACACAAGGGAAGAAGCACGGAGAAACTGGGACATTGATCCAAGGTCACCTAGTGAGTGAGCATGGAACCAGGAGCCAAGGCTCAGGAGTGTGGCTTTCAAGCAATTGTACCGAACCACACTCACACATCCTGTCATGGCCCTTCTGTCGGGAGGGACAGAGGCTTGGCCAGGGGAAAGCCAGGGTCAGCCCTCTCCTCCCTTTAGCCCTGCTTTCCTCAAATTCTATTTACTGGCATAAGAAGGAAGGTCAGATTCAATAAATTACACATTGGTTGATCAAGCAAAGACCAGCCTGGGAATTAATGAAATAAATGCAGACCTGAGCGAAAATGTGCTCTCGCACACTGCTTAAGCCATGTTTGCAAAGGTTGCCCACAGCATGTGGATCAGTTTGACAAGATCAGGCACTGGTTAGTAATGGGAATTCTTGTGTTCTTAGAGTGATGCTTAATAATTAGGTTTTTGAGATTGTTTCTTCCTTTTTAAAATCACACAATCACATTAGAGCATGGTGCACATAGGGAAAATTTGAAACACATGAACATAAATGAAAACAAAGCAATTGTGTGATTTTTGTAACTTTTTCACTGGGCAGGTGACTGCAGAAAATTTGGGGGTGGGGACAGCAGGACAACAGGGGCTAGGAGACAGGGATGAAGATTCAGAAGGCAGGGAGCGCTCCTTGGCAGGCTGCAGCCAGGGACCCGGTCCTGAGCTCCAGCTTCTCTTGCTCCTCTGCTCTGTGCTCAGTACCAGCAGCTCAGTCAGCTGGGCCTCACTGTCTCTGACTCGCAGTGTCCAGGTCAGACATGGTGGGGTGGATGATGGGGTGGGACCGATGCCTGTGGAAGATGTTGCTTTGGAAAGGACTGAGGACGTCTCAGATCGGGACTCGGAAACACATCCCCTTCCCTTCAGGTCTCTTTTCTCTCCCTCCTTATCAAGGGGATATCTGCATCACAGGCTCCCGGCTCCGAGCTCTGACCGATAGGACAGGGTAATGCTTTTTCTGCACTCAATCAACCCAGCATTCATCTGCTGCCAGGGAGAGCAGCCCGGCTGATTTCTTGACATAAACACACTGAACAAGCAAGACAGGCCCCACGGAGTTATTTAAAACCAATCTGAGAGAGAGCATCTTGAATCTGAAGTTCTCGCCTAAATATAAACGGCAAAGCTTATTCAACATTAAATCAAATCAATGATAATTTGAGGACTAATTAGCATTTGGGGCTTTTTTCGGCAGTGTGGTGATGTGGTGTATAATGCTACGTGATTGGGGAGAAGCACGCAATTATGAGGCTGAATACATTGTCTCCTAGAGACACTTGAAGGAGCAGATTCCCTTAGCCAGAGGCCTGTGCCTTGGAGTGGGCCGGGTGCAGGTGGGTGAAGGGTTCTAGCCTGAGGCTGCTGCAACCAGGAGCCCGGGGGCGGGGCTGGGTCTCTGACAGCAGGATATTTATTTCCCTGTGGATCGAGGTAGTTTCGCCTCTCACTTTGATCCTGAGAGGGAAAAGACTAAATGAGATTATTTTAAAATGCAGTTGAACAAAGGGAGCTATAACCTGGTATGTGTTTGCTAGAAGCCAGGTGTCAAAATAATCATAACAACTAATATTTGTGGGGAACTTTTTATCTGCTTACGTTAAGCACTTGATGTAGGACATCAGTGAAATCATTGTTATTATTATTATTATCATATCATAAGAAATCTGAGGCCTCAAGAATTTGAGAAATTTCCTCAAGTCTTATAAATAGAAGTTAGCCAGTTATAGATTAATATATTTAATACAGGTCTGGCTCCCAAGTTTCCAGTGCTAATACCTGTTCTGTACTGATCTACACACAAATTATATTGTTTCATCACCCGGTAAGCCTATGGAAGGTGAGAATTCTTACAGATGAGGGAGTCCTGGCTCAGAGAGGTAAGGATTCACCCAAGGTCACCCAGGAATAAGCGGCTTGATAGTCGTGATGGGGAGAGCACAACACTTAGGCGTCTCCTGCATGCCAGATCTGACCCGCCTGGGGTAAGTACTGGCATGTAGATTAAGAGAGCTTCTGGGGCCATGGCAGGGCTTGTAGGAAGGAGGCACAGGCGCGGACTCACATGTGTGGTGGCTGCAGCGGTGGAATAGTGACATCTGTGTGGGAGTGGCTGTGCCACCTTCTGTTCTGCAGCTCCTGCTGCTCCTCGTTTCTCTCTGCATGGTGTGCAAGGACAGGGAGACTCTCTGATGAGACTGGGCTACAGCAGCTGGATTCTGAAGGCATCTGCAGCAGGCGTAGGCAGCACAGCCTGCACCTAACCGCGTCCCTTTTCTCCCAGGGATTCCAAGTTGCTTCAGTTAAGCGTTTAGATGTGATCAACCAAGAGGCAGGTGTCTTGGAACAGAAAAGCATGATAAGAAAAATAAAACCCTTTGGATGGAGGTTTTTCTCCAGACTGAGTATTAAGAGGCCAGGAAGTGGCTGCTTTTCCGAGCATGATGAGGAGGATTCAAATTACACTCACTCAGCCGAGGAAGGCCTGATGGGGGTCCGATTGCTGAGTGCCACATCGGACACAAAAAGTGAGACAATTAGTCTCCTGAAGAGGCAATTGAGATGGTATAAGTGGCTCCAGGAAACAAGACTCTTCTTCTTCTTTAATATAATGAGAATAACTTGAAGAGCTGAGACCCAAGATTGTTGGTGCAAGCAGTTGTTGTGAATAGATTAGCAAATGCATTAGATTATAGTCTGTACTACCATTTGATTTTGACAATAACTCAATGCCTTACTGAGCATCTACCATACACTAAGTGTTCCTACAAGGAGGATTATGTATTATTTGGAACTGTGTCTCCAGCCTACACATAGAAGGTATGTAAGAGGGTCTATCTTTAAAGACACATATAAAATAAAGCTCTTAAAACAGGATTAAATAATATCTTGTGTAAGGGTCAGAGACACTCACCGCGTGAAGGAAGACTCCAAGAGACGCTCTCTCATGCAAAAAGCAAGGGGATTTTATTCACCAAGCATGCATGGGGCTCACTGAGCTCGCAGGAACAGAGAGCCCCGAGCCAGGTTAACTCTGGCTTTTTAACTTGAAAAACTACAAAGGGGGGGGGGGGCAGCAAACGTCATTACAGAAGCAGATAGCATTGGTTAATTCATTTTGTTCTTTACATTTATTGGGTCCCTATGATGTAGAGTGTGTAGGAATGTGGAGGTTTTCCGCTCATGGGCAAGGGAAGGGGAGGGTACTCTGTGTCAACACCAGGTGTTCTTTCTTCCAAGGGACAGGAGATAATGTTCTGGCCCTTCTGGCGTCTCCTCCTTTCCGGGCAATCTCAAAACTGCTTATCTATGGGTCAGAGGTCAACTGGTTCCCACAAGAAACCTTATTTTTAGTTTCCACACTTGGAAGGAGGTAGAGGAAAAAAAATCACTGGCCACATGGGTTGCTGTGTTACTGTGACTGAGGATTAAGATTAACTCTAAATTTCCTGGCAGAAAAGGCAAAAGAGGATATGGTAGATACATATTTGAACTATCAGGTAGAAGTAAGAAAATTTGGAAATGTGGATGCTTTATTCTTATCAATTTTCAGTGCAACTTTCACAGCCAGCCTCCTTAGAGCAGTGACCGAATCTTATTTATTTTAAGAGCTCAGGTTCCTGACAGAATGTGCAGCACCTGTGTGACAATAAAAGAATTTGTGGAATTTGTTTCATTGATGCATTGGTTAGAGGGTATCAGGAGAGAGAAGGACAATTCAATGGATAGATTGGAGTTACAACATCTCCAGGAAGCCTTTTTGTGGGGGTGAACATTAATTTAAAACACCATAGGTCTTCCTGGTGATTTGCTTGGGCACGGAGACAAGACTCAGAATACTAAGAGGAGAACAGAAATAGAGGCAGCAATTCTTCTAAGAAACTCTGAGGGGGAATCATAAATTTAGCCTGCCATCACACAGTGACAAAGGGCAAGGACAATGATGGTATCAAAGGACCCATTCTATACATTGCCATAGCAAGAAAGGGACCTCTCGGTAGGGTCTAAATTGGAACACAGAGCTTACATACCTCCCAGCACATAAATTGCAGGGTGTTTTATATAAGGAATTGGTAACGGAGACTTGAGAGGACAAGAGGAGATAGCAAGACAGCTCAGATGGGCAGCACCCGGGAGCAGCACATCTTCTGAACCAAAAGGAGGAGGTGGCGTTCCGAGAGCCCAAGGAGTAGGTCACGGGGTGGAGCCGGAACTGGGGATGTCTGCCAGGCAGGAACCGGTGCTAGTGGGCTCACAGCCAGCTCCAGCACAGTGCACCAGGGAGAACGAGTAGCGGGGAGCTGGGTTTTCTGTTCCTTTACTCTCTGCATTTTGGCAGAACCCATCTGAAACCCACTGACGTGAGAATCTGGGATCCTTGACCTCAAGTCTCAGCCCCTCTGGGACCAGCAATGAATAGAGAAAATGTGAAGATGGATCTGAGGGAAAGGGCCCAGTTGTCGACAGGAAACAAACCTGGGTTTAAATCCTAGTACCACTTTAGCTGTGCCTAGGACATGGACAAGGTCATCTCACTTCACTGAGCCTCAGTGTGCCAACTGTAGAATGGTAACGACAGTATCTAATGCAAGAGTTGTGAAGATTAAATGAGAAGAAAACTGCAAAACACAACAGATGCAGGACGAGCCAGCCTGGGGCCACTGTAAACTTCTCACCATGACCGGGGCGTCATGCACATGCATGGTGATCATTCGCAGCGAATCTATTTGCACTTAAGAATTCAGTTTAAATGTCACTCCTCTGATAAGGCTTCACAGGATGCCCATGATGTGTGTCCACACACACTAGAGTGTGTCTCTATGAGGACATGATCCATTCCTCCATAGGATTATCTATTTACACACTTATTTCCTTTCTTTGCAGGCAAGAGAGGGTGAGTTTTGCTCTCCATCCCATACCTAGTGCAGGGCTTGGAAAAGAATCATGTACATTAAATGTTTGTTGAATGAATAATCACTATCACTCACGCACTGAACTAGGTGAACAATCTCCTTAGCATGGCAATCTGCCTTCCCCAACCTCTACAGTATAGACAACTGTGGCTGATTTCTAAGCCAAATCTAAACAAGACAGTGCGGCTGTGATCACACTGTGTATGAGAGATGGGAAAAACATAAAAGAAATACTAGACTTGATTAGAACGAGTTGGGAGAGACAGTGGATGTTTATTAGGTGTCAGTCTAGCACCTCTTTTCTGGAGAAGATGACCATGGAGATGCTATGCTTATACAGAGACTCTAGCCACTTTCTCAGCTTTTGGCCCTAAAGGAGGACACGAGTCCCAAATGGTCCAATCTGCGACCCAGTGCATTCCCATATCCTTTGGAAGTTTAAAGCACAAATCTATGTAGAGAATCCAATCACTGCCTGACGACACACTCAGGAGTGTCGGCAGCCATGCCTCTTATCTTGGTGATGTGCAGAGCGTCACTCAGCAGAGGGAAAAATAAAGGAACTGCCCAGAGAGGAGTGGAGGGGCAAAGACTGGTCAGTTCTGAGTCCCCACTTCAATTGTTCATGCTGAATTTCTGTCCATGGACTCCATGAGTCACAATACTTTCTTTATAAACCCTTCAAGCCCCCATTTGAGCTAGTTCAAGTTTGATTCCTATTACATGTAAACAACAATATTCTAATCCAAAAGGGCTATGAAAATGAAATAGAAAGTAACTTGAGACTAAAATATCCATAGCCATAAGCACCAAGATGTAGCCTTAGCATTTCATTATGTAGGCAAGTGCAGCCTCTGCACACTTTGGAGGCAGGAAGTCTGATGCACAGCGCATGTGGCATGAAACGGCCCTGGCTGCCGCCTGGGCATATGTGTATTCTCCCTTCTGAGCCTCCTGGAGCTCAGAGGCCAGGGTGGGTCAGCACTCCCAGGGATGTGTCTTCCCGCTCTCCATACGAACACCTCTGCCCGCGGGAGCACCCAGTGCACTTCTGTGACTCCAAAACCTCCTTTTCGTGCAGATGTGCTTCCTCACAGCAATGTGGTCTCTGGCAGCCAGAAAGCCATCCTTTGAAGTTGTCCTGTCTTCCTCATTTGCCGCTGGCAGCCTGAGACAGCGCTGTGTGTTCAGGGCTCCTGCAGTTTGGCCTGGGTCAGCCAAATGATCTTCCCTCTCCATGTTACAGTACAGCCAGTCATGTACGTGAGATCTCACAGTGACCACAGGTCCTTTCCTAGACATTCTGCCTTCCACGGGGACGTGGCAGCCACTGCACAGCACAGAGCCGTGCGTGCAAGTGCCCAGCTCCCACGGACTGAGACTGGCTACTTGACAGAGGAGAGACCTGGCCAGATTTTCCAAGAATGGATTAGACTTCAGCAGGAAGAGAAAAGGAGTATGGGAGACGACCGGAAAGGACAGACAACACAACAAATGCAAAGCTTTCTCCTTTCTCTGCAGTTCTAACCTGTGGCTGAGTTTCCCTCTGCAGTTTCTTGATGAATTAATTACTGGCTGGCTAGAGGTTGTTGTAATGATTAAATAATATAATAGCCAGAAAGTTCTTAGAACAGTGCTTAGAACAAACAAAATGATAAATATATACTACCTAATATAATTACACAACTATAAATAGGAAAACCCTTGCGAATAGATCAAGAATGTTGATTGTTTATTTACAGACATTTATTAAGAACACACTAACTATGAGTGTGAGGTACTGGGAGGACAGTGGAGGATGAAACCAATCATTCTGACCTCGCAGGGCGCTGTCCCCAGTAGCGCAGACAGACAAGCAAACAGGTAGCTAAGCCAAGTGTGCCGAGCACTACAGTGGCTCCGCGTTGCTCTGTTCATGTCTCTGACTTTGGAAGGTTGTTTCCATTTTCATTCCCCTAATTACTTCAGCACAAGCATCTGTCTTTTAGGTCAATGTCCCTCCCTGGTTGCAAGCACTTTCTCTCTCTCTCTCTCTCTCTCTCTCTCTCTCTCT
>NW_004955464.1:1545635-1590989 GCF_000276665.1 Chinchilla lanigera
ACAGTCCAGCCTAGCAACTCACTGTGTGTCCCCAGCGCTCAGCACAGTGCCTGGCTCATGTAGATCTCAAGAGATGAGTGTTGAATAAATGAACGTAGACTTTGGTTCCTGTTTGGATGAAACCCACCATTTTAGTTTCCTTTATTCTAGGTAAACATTTCCACAGCCCCTGGTATGCGCCAGTAAATAAGCCACAGAGCCAAGATCCATGCCCAGCCTGCTGTACTTACTACGCCTGGGTAAGTGTTTAGATCCAGACCTTACCCAGCTTTGTATCTGATATTCTTAACAATAATAAATGATACTAAAAGTAAGAACAACAATCATTTATTGAGTATTGTAGAGCAGTTCCTGAATTACATGTATACCATCAATTCCTACACCATTACTAAGGAATAAGAATTATCTTTGGAGGTAATGAATTAACTTTGGAGGTAAGGAATCTGCCTCGCGGAGAAGGTACATTTCTTGCATACAGCTGCAGGACCAGTGTGCAGCAGGTCTAAGACTGAAGGCCCAGTTGGTTTGATCCCAAACCTTGGTTCTTTGTGGATGATTTAGTGTTTTGACTGATTGCTTTCACTGAACTGAGGACTTCTGTTCCAATGACTTCTCACTTAAACATCCATAAAATGCCCCTCTCAGATACAGCTTACTAATAATGTGCAGGAGACTGTCAGAACCTTACCATCACTGGGACAGAGAGCCCTCACCAGTGCACAGTGGTGTCTGTGACGGAAGCAAGAGTGGCTTCCCTGTGAACATCGATTTGCGTCCTGCCCCTTCCCTGCCCCATCTGAGGGCCTTGTCCTATCCTCTGACAATAACAAATGGAATTATACTTTCCAACGCTTCACAGAGAGCTTGGCTTATCAGCTTTCCATCTATAGGACTTTTCCTAAAATTATTTCTGTGCTACCCAAGAAAAGACCATGAGACTAAGACACACTGAGTGCGTGCAGACTACTCTGAGAGCTGGGCATACAGGCAAGGTCTTGTTCCATCCCAGCACTCAAACCAGGACCTGGCACATAAAGATTGCCTGGTGAATGCTTGCTGGGAAGGAGAGGCGAGTGACGAGGGAGCCAAGAAGCAAAAACACAATCTCCCTAGGCTTGGTGTTGGGGCCAAGTCAAGAAGAGGAGAAAATATGGTAGAATTTGGCAGAATGAACTGGATGGTTTTCACAGTCTCTGTGGAGAAGGCCCGGATGCTCTCATATTTCTAATTGGTAGAAAATTAACACTGGTGTATGCTTTGCACCACTGGCAATTCAGTTATGAAGATGACAGAATCCTAACAAGTCAAGATCCTGAACAAGGAGAACAAGCTACTGGCCACACACTGGGAAGTCGCAGCAAGGTCAGCTTGCTGTAAGAATTTCTAAAAGGTGGCCCTCAATTGCTAAGCTTATCATCAACCACAAATAAAGAGCTCACAGTTAGTCCAGGCCTTTGAATAATTTTATGCAGCATGGATAAGCTCAGACTCCTAGTAGTGTTAGTCTTATTCAGGGCTGAGGGGTGGTTACTTAAACTCTCTTAAGCTCCTAAATTGCCTCATCTGCAGAATTAGGGAGATAGCAATACCTTTGTTTGGGAGTTGGATCAAATAGAATCATTCCTTCAATACCACCCCACAAACATTTCTTGAGCTGCTTCTGACAAATACTCTTTTAAAACATTGGATAAAATGTAGTGAACCAAACCAAACCGCTGTTGTCATGGAGCTTAGATTTTGGTGAGATAATCTATTAAAAAGTTAGCCAAATACCTAATAACTAACAGCTGTCTGTTATTTGGCAAGTCATTTCACTTTACCCGGAGTCACTTCAGTAAAATAGAGCAAAAACAATACCTGCTGTGATTGTTTTAACCATCTAGTGAGATCAGAGAGGTGATCTCTCGCTTTCATGGTAAATCAACTCAAAGTTAAGCACCAAGTATCATGTTTCTGGATCTTAGAGCTCAGAGTTGGGGGTTCCGCCCAGACATTGAGTCAGGATTGTGGGGAGCTTCCTTCAGAAGCAAAGCGAGCACAGAGCTGAAGGATCTGGTAGGCTCAGGAGCCACGTGGGAAGTGACTAAAGCCAGATGAACCAACAGAGCAGGTGGAACAAAGAGAACAACACTTCAAAAAGAGCAATGGGAGACATCAGCCGCAGGACTGGCTCCAGGTTTCAGAATCAGCTGAGTAAGAGCAAGAAGAGACAGGCAAGATGGCGTAGGCAGGCAAGGCAAACCTTTTAGAGCTTTCAGTGGTGTGAACCGCCCTCTGTGGCACGTGTGCCCAGGTTTGACATTACTGGAAGAGCTTGCTTGAGTGTGCACTGGGACAGCGTACATAAAGTGAGGCAAAGTTCAAAGGATGAATTGAAACAGACCCCATCCTTAAGAGCTATTACCAAGAAAAGAAGGTGCCTTCTGTAATCACATTCACAGGGCGAGATTATGGCTAGGACAGGAGATAGCCCTATGGTAGGGAGCTGTGAAAAATCAATAGGGAATGAGGCACAGGAAAGTTCTGGTGAGAGGTTAGAACTCAGACCAGCTGCCATGGTCTGCGTGCCCCTGTGCCCCCATTCGTAAGCCGAACCCTAATCCCCATTGTGATGCTACTTGAAGAACAGGGCCATGGGAGGGTAATTAGGTCATGGGGGTAAGACCCTCATGGAGTCATTAGTGCCCTTATAGGGAACCCAAGGGCATATTCTGTCTCTGTGTCTCTATCTCTGTTTCTCTAATACAATGTGGGGGCACAATGCCAAGACAGTCATCTGTAAACTGGGAAGAGACCTCTCGTCAGGAGGCAGTTTGACTGGCACTCTAATCTTGGACTTCCAGCCACGAGAGCTGTGAGAAATAAATGGTAACTGTTGAGCCCCCCTGGCTACAGTATTCTGCTGTGACAGCCCCAATAGATGGCCACAATATGGAACCTCTTGTAGCCCCTTCACACTGGTCTCTACCATTCTTCATCCTTCTCTGTGCCCAGGGAGGCAGCAAACATGGAGAGAAATTGGTTGTCTTATCCTCTGGTGTCTGATGAGTTCAGCCAGTGGGCGGGAGACAGGCAGGAGGCTGGAGGCGGAAGAGAGAGGGTCAGGGATTTGCTCCCTAGGTTCTTTCCTTCAGGCGGTTGTGGGAGGTCTGCATCCTCAGCCGGAGGTCACTGACCCCATCTTGTGCTCCGGCAATCGCTGGTCCCCCATGCCCATGCAGACCTAGAGCTGCCAAGGAACCCCACCTATCACGAGCCCCAGGATACTGCGCTTCCCTGTACCCACAACTTTGTAAATAGTCCCGTGGTCCTAACTGACTGCACCATCTGTTTCCTGCGGGCTGCCTGAGTGATACAGAAACTCTGCGGCTCAGGTCCAAAGCTCTGTCTTAGGGGGTTCTGTTTGCATAACAAGGAGTGGGTCGGTCTAATTTAAAGAGACAGGGCTTGAAGAGTAGGGAGGGTTGTATTCAGGGCTTGCAAGCAGTCCTGCTGTGGCCTGGGCCATCACCAGGACAGATTCCAAGGCTTCAGGAAGGGGGCTCATACTGAACTGCGCACCTGCTGTGAGCCAGGCAGCACTCCGCAAGCACTCTGTGTGTGAACACCCTGCACCCTCAGAATGGCACGGCAGAGCTTGTGGTGCTGGCACTCCTTTCTTCAAAGTGCAAGCCCGAGGATAGGGCAACAAGTCACTTGCCTGAGGTCATGCAAGTTGTGAGTGGCTGTAGCTGAGATAGTCTCACAACAGAGTCTGAGGCCTTAACAACCAAAATTCTCCTCTCTGGACACTTGTTATTCATTTCCAAGCCCTGGGCTGTTCCTATCTTGTTCTCCGGTTTGCTATGAAAATTGCAAATGACATTTTTGTGTCGACACTAGCACTTTCATCGCATCTGCATATTCTGAACCTCCTCATCCTGACTGGGTTCTTATAGGTTCTGGGGAGTTTTAGAGTCATGCAAAGGTTAAGCACCCAGCCCAGGGCTCCAGAACCAGTGGTGTAATCCAGCCTTGACCCCAACCTTTCCAAGCTTTTCTATCCCATCTCATAAGCCTTGGGAATTCCCACAAAGAAAGACCATGGTACGTCTTTTTCACTGGCATATCACACTGCCTAGTTTGTGGTACTAGCCCACTATGCATTGCTGAATGCACGGCTTTGACACATCTCTTGAAAGTCAGAGCTGATTAGTGTGTGAGGGAAAACCACATTATTCTTTACATTCTCTTCTTTCATTGGACTGCATCACTGGGGCATCAGAGCTGCCCTTTGCATTGCTCAGCCCTCTTGGCATCTCCTTTCTCGGAGCCACACAGAGAAGGGACTCTGTGTGCTTGCTAGCACCTTGACTTCATGTGCTAGTGCCTGAGCAGGTGACTGTAGCTGATTGGAGTGTTTACTTGCTTCCTTTATTTTACATTGGTTCTGGAAGTGATTAAACATCACTTGCTCTTTTACAGTAAGTCAGAGCTGGTGTTCAATCCCTCCCTTGCCATTTAACTGTGCCTGGATTGCCTGACCTCTGTGTGTCTCCATATCTATAAAATGGGCATAACAAAGGTATCCAGCTCACAAGTTTTGGACATTTAAGAGGAAAATATCCATCCTCCAGTACAGTCCTTTAAGAGGCAAATGCCAATACACAGTTCCATGTGCAAGAAATGGGTCCAGGCTAACACTGTGAGCTATCCAGGGGAGAGGAAGGAATCACCGTTGGCCACGTTGCAAGTCCAACACTTGTGGAAGGAGAGGAGAAGAAGAAAGGTTGAGTAGGAAATACCACAGACTGTGACTCAGCTCTAAGACAGTCTCAGGCAGGCCAACAGAGACCACTGACAACAATACTGCCCATCCAGGACTTCAGCACTGGGCAGAAATGATCATGGCCCTATGTCTGCAGGCTTTGATTGGGACTATCAGCTATCAATGTCCATGTGGAAGCATCCATGGCTGGTATAGTGCATGATGTTTTTAGCCCAGTGTCTGACCCAAGCAAATATTTAAAAAGTACCAGTTGCTGGTATCATTACTATTATTTTTTAAATTAGGAGCCCAAGGAGTGGAAACAAGTGCTATTATGCTTTCCACTACAGTTAGCTATGCGTCTGCCTGAATCAAAGAGAAACTGTTTATAGAACACTTGTATTTGAGCTACTGTAGTGGGGAAAGAAGCTTCATTAAAGAACCAAGTTCAACTCAAAGTAGAAAAGACAGATAGAGACAGCAAAGTGAGGGGTCTGCAGATGACATTTGCTAAAAGGAACTTGACTGGTCATCCAAAATAGGGGGATTGGCCAGGTGTCATGGCACATGCCTATAACCATAGCATTCAGGGAGGCTGAGGCAGGAAGATCACAAGTTTGAGCTCAGCCTGGCAATTTAACTTCTTAAGAAAAGTCTATCTCAAGAGTGGGGAGGGGATGCTAGGAAGGGCTGGGCTGCAAAGGCTCTGGGTTCATTCTCCAGCCCTGAAAATGGGGGTGGGAGTCCTTGCTAAACTCACTTAACAGGACTCTTGCTAAAGGCAGGAGCAGGACTTAGATGTCAGTGGTGTGGGAGGAGGAACTTGGTCAGATATCCAAGGTGGGGGGATTCTTACCACAGGGGCATGGGAGAATCACTTGCTACAACTGGGCTTGACAGGTCAAAACCAGAGCCCAAGGCTGAGACAACGTGCAGGAGAGGACACATGCAACCAGGCCATAGTTTGGTAAGCCGACCCCTCCCTGAGATGAAGGGCATGTATTAGTCACTCTCCTATCACTGGGATACAAAGCTCCACACCCTGAACTCAGAAGAGAGATGTAGCTTGGCTCACAGCTGTAATGGGTTCATGCCATAGTTAGCTGGCTCTGAGGCAGAAGGGCTTTGCAGAGAAAGCTGCTCTCCCCATGGCAGTCCAGAAGTGGAGGCAGAAGGAAAGAGCTGGAATGCACCCTCCAGGGTCAGAGCCTCAAGATCCCATCCCTGGACCAGGTCCCACCTCTGAGAGCACAGTCAGCTCTGAACCCACCAATGGAGAATTTTTTTGTGGGGAGATATTATAGGTGCAAGTCATAACAGAAATCTTGGTTTGGAATCGTGCCTGGGTCACTTTTTAACGGACCCCTGTCTCTCTGCCAGGGTTAGGTCCCTGGAGCCAGCCCATAAGCAGTCTCAGTGCACAGAAGGGAGGGACCTGGGTTAAGCCTATTTCTGTGGTTCAGGGAGAGCCTGCGGGCTGCTGGTAAGGGGCCTTCTGGACCTCTCTTAAATAGTGTTGAGCACTCTCCTGGGGCCTGGCCTTGGGAGTGAACACCTGGGCATCCTGTGTGCAAGGTCACCTGTCAGCAGAAGTGTCTGGGTGGGCAGCCCTGGAAATGATGCCTTGCGTACAGTCTGCTCTGGGGAGCTACAGGCAAAGGTACTGTTGAATCAGAAGAAGACCAGGGCACTGTCACATTCTTCATTCTAAATTTAACTTCTTTTCAGCAAATAATTCAGAGTAAAAAAAAATACCTGCACACATTGTACTTCCCTTAATGTTATCCTTTGGGGATTGCAAAATTTTCAGCTTCACACAAAATCCCTTTGAATGGCATCCATGATGCTCCCTTTGTCTTTATTCTGAATTCTTTGTAGTGACCAGCCAAATACTCACTTGACTAATCGCCTTGATCAAAATGTTCATGGAAGAAAGAGACACATTACTTTTGAAATCAAGGCATTGAATGTACTTAACAGGGTCTGGACAGAAATTATCAAGGTTCAGATTTCTCCTGCTGCCCAGGCACCCAAGAACCCATTTATTTATTACTCTCCAGAGTGAATTGCCCCTTTCCCCACTTTCGCAGAGCTGGTAACTCTGAAGTACTTTGTCAGGTAGTGCTAAGTCTGCTCCTGTCCATCTATATTGGATCCCTGAAGATACTCACAGCGTGTATTACCACAGTCATTAGTGCCCGTGGGTCAGTTACAGGGTCTTTGTTGGCTGGATAAGAGGCCCATGACAAGGAAATGTTCCTGCTCTCCCCTTTCCAGAGATCATCACACTGTCTGCAGTAAGGAAGGCAGCAAAGGACAAGGAAAGTAGTGGCCTGGCATTGGAGACCAGATTTGAAGATGCGTCATGCTTCCTATGGGCCGGAAAACCCAGGGCAAGTAACTGGACCTGTGGAGCTTTCAGCTCTTCATTGGCAAAAGCCAAGAGAGGGCTGCAAGGAGATCCACCACCACACCTCCTGCTCCTCCCCTTCTGGTCAGTGAAGAAAGTTGGCTGAATCTCTGGGCACACCTGTAAAGCACTTGTGGTGATATAGTTGGGTAAAGCAGCTCTATTAAAATGTAAGCGCCTGAGAGAAGGGCAATATGCTAAATGCAAACATGTCAGGTAGCCAAGCAGAGGTTTCTACAGCCAATTACATGGCACTGGAGGCCCTTCCAGTCTTCTCCTAGCTAGCAGCAGCACCCTAGACTTCAGAACATCTATATCTGCTCCCTGCTTTACGTAACATTATCTCAAACCTTTACAATACCCTGCAAGGAAGCAACATCATCATTTTATAGCTAAGAAAATGAACGGTCAGAGGCTCTCAGGCTGATCTCTTCTATTATCACCCCCTTTCTTCAGCTCAATTCCAGCCCCTCCAACCTCACGCTGCAGAGCAATTATTCATTCACTCACCTGACTGCAAGACCCCCAAGGCACCCTTTGAGGCTGTGCGGGGAATACGTTCAAAAAAAGCTTGCAAAGTAAAGGAGGGGACGGTGTTGTCTTTCTGTCTGGAGATTTGACCAGGCTGATGCTGGAGCACACAGGATACCTGAGACTCACCTTAGGAAGTAAAGCCTCGTCTGGCTATTGGAGGCAGAGGAGGACAACACAGCTCATGGTCTAGAGATTTCTGCCCAGCAGCATGGCAAGAGAGGCAGCGGCAGTGGTTTAAAACTAACCAGCAGGTTGCTGAGCCTGCAAGGGAAACCAGAGGACCAAACGCAGGCAAACAAAGTCCCTAGAACCTGGTGGGGAGGCGGGATGGCGAGGGTTCCTGCTGGCATCTCCCCCTGCTTGATACCCAGGTGCATTCTGGGAACCTGCTGCTTACCTAAGCCTGTGGGTGGGGATCAGGTGCCTCAGATTTGGAAAGAGGAAGGAGGAGAAGTCAGGAAATAAGTTGGGCCTCCCATTCCTGGGCATCCAATGGGTGGTTGACAAAGGCAGTGTTGTGGTGTGCCTGTCCTGGCTCCCCACCCCCACCCTTCTTGCAATCTGCATTTAAAGAAACTCTTTAAAGAAGAACTAGCTCCATCTAAAGCAATGACTGTCTAATTGGATGTCTTTCTGATGTTTAGTGAAAAGGGAGGCAGAAATACCTTGTGATATCAGGCCTTCTCAACAGTGCCCAAATTATGCTTAGCCAAGTAGGTTGGATGCTGTACAACTCCACAGTAGCCTTGAATCTCACCCTGGAGGAACATGTTCACAGGAGAATACTCACTGGCACACTGCTCTTTACGCCCAGTGGACAGAAAATGCACTACAGAGGGAGCCACTCTTCTCCCCCATGAGACCCTCCCACTGCTCAGGCCCATTCAGGCCCATTCAGGCCATGTGGTCCTCTCCCCAAGGGTCTCCTGCATCCTCAGCACCAACCAGCCCTCTCCTCTGTGTCCGTGCAGCCCTGGAGAGCCCCCTGTGAGCCCTAGCCACTCTGAGAGGGTTCCTGGCCCACCCTGAAGCTCAGTCCCATGCTTCTCTCAATGCCTGTATTTTAGCAATGCTAATTCATCCCCTAAATAAACACAGCCATCACTCCTCCTCCAAAATGCCGTTTCATGCCCCTCTGGCTGTGCCTGTGCCTCTCCCTCCATCCAGATGGCTTTCTCGGTCCGCTTTTTCTGGCTAACTTCCAGGCATCTTCTAAGACTTAACTCTGGCCTGAGGCGGGGACAACAGCTGTGTGGTTCACCAGCGGGGAATCTGAGCTCCTAGACTGCACCTGGAGTGCAGCAGAGACTCGGGAATATGACTGTGTGCACGGCTGAGTGGATGGGTTCCTGCAGGAAACGCTGTGTGACTCATCCTTGCTTGGAGTCAGGCACCTGTGAGATCCGTGCCTGTCTTTTCAGGCACCATCTTCTATTAGAAGGTATTTGCCTCCATGCCTCTCGCCCTTCCTACTTCTTCTCCACTACTAGATTTTAAATGACACAAAGGCAGGGGCAAAGTTGATTCATCTTTGCTAGGTCAGTGTCTAGCAACGTGCTTGGCATGTAGTAGACTCTAAATAAATGCTGAATAATAAACAATAGATCTGAATTTGATGAGTGCTGTTCTGAAGACGTGCCTTATGATGAGTAATTTTCTCTTCCTCTGTCACTGGACATGCAACTCTCAGTACTTGACATGGTGCCTAATGGTTAGAGTTGTTATTTGGTTTGTAACACAGATTGCTTTATAGGGTGGAGAGAATCTTATCTGAAGAGTTAGGTTCTGCTTATGAAGCTACAGTTAGTGACCTTGGAAAAGGCTGTGGAGTTCTTTGGAATTCAATCTAGGGATCAAACAAAGGGGCATAAAGTTCTTTAGTACCTCAGTGTGGTGGTCCCATAAGTAGGCACTTGACAAGCATGTGGGTTACAGAATCTATCTGGGAGGTGGTCCTGGGAATCACAATCAAGGGAATAGAGAAAAGAGGACAGGGAGAAGAAAGAAGTCAATACCACGTGCACTAGTGCTGGGGCTCACCCTGAGGAGTCCCCTGAGCAGCCCTAAAAGAGGGGCCTCCCACTCTCCCCAGAGAGGAGCTGGAAGCTGGAGCTCTGGCCCCCTCACCTCATGCCCATTGCTTAGACTTCATCCCTGGGTGTTTACCTCCTCCTGGTTATGGTTCTGCAGCCCTGTGGGCCCCACTTGGTCCCATGGAGGTGCCCAGCAGAGGAGCCACAAGATGGGTGGCTGTTCCTGGAGAGCTGGAAGTGAGCTGCAGGGAACAGGGAGGGGCAGGGGCTGCTCTGCCCCCTCCATCATCTACCAGGTTCTTAGAATGGAGGCTGCTTGGTCACCCCTACACACTGAAATGTCAGGGACTTGAAATGTGCAGTTTTCTTCTCATCAGCACCCACCCTAAGCTCCCTTCCCTCCCCTTTCAGTGCTCCCTTCTCTCCGTCACTTACCCTCAGTGCTGGGCTATTGTTGAATCAGCCTAACCAAACAGCTTGTCGGCTCCGGAGGGGTCCTGGAGGAGCCCACAGAGCTCTGGGGATGCTCATTATTTCTGCAGGAGCACAGGCTTCCTCTTTAAGTAATGAGGGCCCACTCACCTCCTCTCTGCTGTTAGAGAGCCAGCTCCTCCGTTCCCCTCTTTCACCCATCATCAGGGGAGCGCTGGCCACTTGTGGGGCCCTGGTAGGGCTGGTTCTTTCCTCCACAGGGAGAGCACAGCAGAGGGGAGTGCGCCTGTCACAGCCACCCACCACAAGGTGCCTGGGAAAACCCTCATTATGGAGCCTTCCCTGCCTGTCAGCCGCACCGGAGGACACCTCAGATTCAGCCTTATAATGAGCTTTCCATGGGGCTGGTTCAAGGCATTCTCTGCACAATGGTGATTTTGAGCCTTTTCCTTTAACAAAACCAGTTTTAGTTTAATAGTCTACAATTAAATATCCCAGGAACAAAGTAGTATGGGGAATGGGTTGATCCATTTGTTAGAAATCTTTTGGTAATTATGGTGACTTTATCTCTTTGAAAAAAAAAAAGTCTTAAATACTCCCATGATTTGATCCAATGAGTTTATTTCTTCTCATTTATTGTAAGGAAGTAATCCACAGAGATCTCTGTAAGTGAGTGGGGCTACTGTAAGGACAGGGTGACCGCCAAATCTTAGGTAATAGTGTGGGGAAAGATTTACTATCAGAATGTTCAGAGGAAAACAGAGATTTCAGTATTGTATGTGCAGCACAATTATCCCTGAGAA
Organism: Chinchilla lanigera; assembly: GCF_000276665.1. Classification (NCBI taxonomy): domain Eukaryota; kingdom Metazoa; phylum Chordata; class Mammalia; order Rodentia; family Chinchillidae; genus Chinchilla; species Chinchilla lanigera. The sequence continues at coordinate 1,556,595 of NW_004955464.1, forward strand.
AATGAATAAAATAAAAATAGATCCCCAAAGGAATTTTATATCAAAATGTTAATGGTGATTATTTTAGATTGCTATGACCAGGGAAACTTTTTTCTTCTCTTGATTTACCTGTGTTTTTAAGTTAAGCAGATATTTCAGTGCAAAAAAAAAAAATACTTTTTTCAATGTTACATGAAGATATATGTGTCCAAAATTGAGTACATGCTATGTTTACAGTTGGGTGAACATACGCATGTGAAACAGATTACAGGGAGTACAGAAATGAACACTGTAATTAGGTAAAGAGGTAGTGACTCCCAGTTCCACCTGCATGTCAGAATTCCCTCGGGAGAAGTGAGAAACAAGGGTGCCAGGTTTCACCCTTGGAGATGAAGTCGGGTGGGGTCCTGGGATCACTGATTCTCACAGGCTTTTGGCAGTTTTTATTTTGAAAGCAGCATTAGACAATCACTGTCATTTGGAAACTTGGAGATCTTTTCTTTCTATATCATAAATAATTTTTCCTGTAACCAAATTATTTTTACAATTAGGAAATGCGAAAGCACATTTGAATATAAATGTTTGCAAGGTGGAAATGGCATCTTTCCAGTTTTGTAGTCTGCTCTTGTCTTTTAGCATTAAGGGTTTCTTCCCCCCTTCATAACCATTATTTTAATGGTCATATATTTTTCTACCTAGCGAATATATTGTAACTTATTAACCATTCCTCTGCTTCAGAAGAAGTGTCACAGGAGGATGGCTGAAGAAATTAGGAATTTTCATTTTAAGAGCAAAGATATCTAAAAATAGATGGTGCACACTTACGGGAGCAAACCTGTTTCCCATGGTCCCAGCAGGTGAAGCCATGACCAGCAAATGGAAATTACCATTAGACAAATGATAGCTGTCACAGTACACTTGGCCAAGAGGTTTTAAACAATACCTGGTATCAGTTCAGAGTATCCCTGACAACTCTAAGGCCTTTCCAGACCTTATATATCCTGGAATCATGTTTTTCCCTCCTCCGTACATACCTAGCCAGCATTGCCACTCACTCTGGGCAAGTCTATTTGCAAGGATAATATAATCAAAATTTTACTAAACTGATTGTGGTTGATTCCAAACAGTGCCTAATTCAAAGCAACTGCTCATCCCCAGCTGAGTTCGGTCCTATTGTTCTTGGGTAGAAATAAATAAATAAATAAACAAATGCAATATATGAAAATCCAAACATAAGCAAATAAATTAGGGGGATAATTATTTGCAGAACAAAAGCATTCCCTACAGGGCGCCTTTAAATAGTGAGCTCTCCAACAGCATTTACAGTGTAATTAAATTAACCAAAATGTGGTTAACACCCAAATCTCTGTAGTCTCCTTCTGGTTTCCCCCTCTCCTTGTGAGCCCTGATCTCTACCTGCAGGCTCAGTCCTACTTTGGGCTTTGGGTGCTGAGCTCCCTCTGTGGAAGAGTGATGGGATTCCATCTGCCCTTCACAAAGGTTTTCGGGTCTCCACACTCTGGTTGGCTTCCACCTTTTGGGTTGTGGTCTTGATGACTGGGCTCCAGTGTTAGCTTCTGGAGTACCTGAGCTCCTCCCCAGCTGCTTTGTTTGGCATCAGACCTGGTTTTGTCCTTACCTGTCCTGTCCACCTCCAGAGATGATATTTGTGTCAGCCAGGGTCTGAACGGGGCCATCGGTAGTGGGGGATTCCATCTAACAAACTGATTATATAGTCTTGGAAGAACTGAAAAGCCAAGTGTGGTCGAGGAGGTTGCTCCTGAGATCAGCAACAGCAAGAAGCAGCTGCCATCCCTGCAGGTGGGATTTTGGAGGATGAGGAATAGTTATTCTCAGTGCTCATGAATCCAAGATGGAAGCTACTTGGAAAGAGGGGAGATCACAGGGGAGAAGGGGTCAGAGGAAAGCTGGAGTCCTGGAGAGACAGAACCACTTCTTTCTGTCCTCCATCCTCCAGCTTGGACCTCTCATTGGCTAAGAGTGCCTGAAAGTTAGGTGCCAAGGGACCCTTGAAAATATAATTTGCAGGATGAGACCTCTATGAAGCGAGAGGAACAGAGGCAGGTTGGGGAACTGGTCTCCCGGTCTTCAAGACCATGCACTTGGTGCAACACCCGAGAAACCGACATCAGTAAGATGAGAGTTCTAATTCAGGACTGGGTGGTGCCAAAGCACTCTAGGGCAAACAAAAATAATTTTTAAACTAATCAAAATAGCAACTAATATTTATTCATTACTTACTGCAGTTCCATACAGTTCTAAACACCTTATGTAGAAAAATGTAATTCATGCTCATAGCAGCTCGGTGAAGTACTTTCTATTATTATCATCTCGCTTTACAGAGAGAAAGTGGAGACTCAAAGTAGCTAAGTAATTTTCATTGCACCATACAAATAGGTCACTGCTGAATCAATACTTCAACACAGGTAGCCAGGCTCAAGAGCCACTATCATTAACCTTACTCTCCTACCTAAGTCTAAGGTCTTGTGCCTTTACCCAATAGCTGTTTGATTTCACATAATTCTTAGAAATTCCCCTAATTGTTAACTCTCTTACTTTGGAAAAAATGTAATATTACGTGTTTCACAGAACTGAAGTGAGACTGGATGAATGCATACAGACTATAAACATAATGCTTGGCATATAGAAGACACTAAAATATATTGGGGTTTTTATACTGTGATTGATTTTCCCCACCTCCGGAGAGAGAGACTGCATGAGGAGTTGTCTGGCGCAGCCCCAATTCAGGTTCCCTTTGTCTCCTCTGCTGTCTTCCACCCTGTACTCCTTCATCTAAGGAGCTCCTGTTCCTAGACCAGCACCAGTTAGAGCTGTAACCACCACCCAACGTCCCTTGCTGACACTTCAGGGCCATTTTCAGTGCATGCAACATTCTTGAGAAAATGGGTTTTCTTGGACTGTACTGAGAATGGGATAGCCTCTTGTTATTGCTGTTTTAATGTAGTCTTTATAATGACAAAGGATTCATTTTGTGACATTTTCAATGCTGTGTGTTCTTATCAAAGCACATACCAATTTCAAAGCTGTCCCTAGTTTCAGGGGAATCAAGTTTTGTGACCCCCTGCCCTCATTTCTCAATCCTTAAACTGCAGTTTCTTGGACAATAGAATGGGAGGCCAGGCTCTTCCTTGCTAGGCTCCTAAAGTGATAGGGAGAATTAAGTGAGATCATAGAAGGAAAAGCAGTAATAACAAGAGCTGACAGGTCCTGCTTACTATGTACCAGGCCGACACATTGAATTCTTAACAGATGCAATGTTTGCACTCATTTTATAGATACAAACCTCAGGCTCAGGCAGATTTTTACCCCCAAGGTTACAGAGCTAAGTAGCAGAGTTAGAATTGGAACTAAAGTAACCTGGGCCCAGAATCAAAAAAATGTAGCAGTCCCTCTGGATCTTAGTTTCCTTGTGTGCCCCCTTTTCAAGCTAAAGTTTTGCACTAGAGGACAATTTAGGTTTTAATTGCTAGGGGGAGACAGATATCAGTACCGTAATCTGTAAATCTCATGGATCCCTCCTTCCTCCCAGAGGTTGTAGGAGATCTGACCCATAACTGCCTGCTTTAAAGCCTGCATGAGTTTAGTGCACTCCCAAGAACATCTGTGAGATCTTGACCTACTTGGTTTCATGACAGTTCTAGCTCAGCTCTTCTGTTGGTCTTGACATTGACCCATGCCAGTTGGAGCTCCAATTCCAATTTGGTGAGCTTGCACAGCCACCAGGGTCTGGAGGTTCCTAGCACATCACATGAGTAGATGTTCTGGGCATAGTTGAGCCATGTTATGGAGTCACATGGTGGAGAATAGACCTCTATCTGTGGCCACTAGGAGTCCACACTGCATTTTTGTGCAAATTAGATAAAAGCCCCATCCCCATCTTCAGGACCAATAGCTCAGGAACCACTCTGGAAAGACAAGTAAGATGCTGCCCCTCCCTTGGTTACATAGGGCCATACCAAGACCCCAGCTTGGCAGCCATTGTGTGAGTGAGTCTGGCCTTTGTCCATTCCTCCCATGGGCTGCCCTATCTGCATGAGGGCATGCGATGGGGAGCGGTATGCACTGGCCCTGCCTCTCCCATCTTGGTAACCTCAACCTACTTCCTTTCTGATCTTACCAGTTCTCTTTAAGCAATACTACCTTCCAAATACCTATTTCTAGTGCAGGCCTTAGAAAGGCATATCCCAGGAACCCTTCTTGCTTAGAGCAGGGGCTACTCCTACCAGGTTTTCTACACTCCCCTGAGTCACCAACCAGAGAAGTCACCTTTTTTTTTGCCAAAGCTATCCATGTTTTCTTGATAAATTCCATTTCTAAATGTGGCTCTTTCTCCCAACAGCCCCATGGAGTTGAGCCATATGTCACAGGGAATGCAGGAAAAAGGCAGAAGTGTGCTTATCTCATCTTTGAGCTTAGACACTCATGTCCCTCTCCCCTGCAGAGAGCTGCTTGCCTCTGCCTCCAGGAAATATATGGCTACACAGGCCCTGGGTATGTGGTAGATGAGGGCAGTCCAGGAAATCCAGTGTGAAACAATCAGTCTTGGGTAAGCAAGAAGACAAATGTGCGGTCCCTAGAACTCGTGAGCAGAAGTGTTTAATCCTCTTGCAGTAATTATGCTCTTCCATCTCTTACTCTGGCCCCTGAGAAGTCTCAGCAGGTGTGTGAGATGCTGAGCACAGTATCTTTAAGGTACATAGGCTTGGGCACTAGTTCACTTCACAGTGTGACAGATAAAAGCAAGCAACTGAACAGTGGTCTTCAAAGGTTAGGAGCATGCACCCCAATCCATAAGCATTTCTGAGAAAGCATTGCATACCTGAGTGCTTATTTATGCATTGTGCATACAGAAGTTCCCTCAATTAAGGAACATGGTTATGAATCATGGCTTGATTGAGGTTCTACTTTATGATGGTACAATAGAAACTACTTACACTTTTGAATTTTGACCTTTTCTGGGGTAGCAATTTGTGATATAATATTTTCTATTAATGTTGAGCAGAGGCAGCTTCAAGGGTAATAACTTGTATACTACAGTGCACCGTGTTGGGGAGTTATGCTGTTCAGGAGGTTAAGTGTATTTAGTTTTATCAGGTGCAATCCCATTGGAAGTTGAGGAGCATCTGTATTTAATTTTGCAAACCTGGAACTCTGCACTACTGCTTGTATGTCATAAACATAGGAAATAAAAGTGAAAAATTATGTATTAAAATAAATGTGAACACAAATGCTAACACATTCCTCCCACACTCACCTTGATTATCTTGCACACCTCCTTGGAGATGCAAAGTCACGTCAATAACACTGGAGTAAACTTGAGTAAACTCTTGCTTGGGATTGTGGGAAGAAAATGCCCTTTGGAATCTGACAGACTTGAGTTTTGATTTTATTTTCCCCAAATTACTGGTTAGGAGATTCTGGAGAAGGGAGCCATAGTTACCTTACTTCACTCATCTGTCATGTGATTATGACACTGTACCAGGCCCCGAACTGGGTGAGATAGGTTTAGAGGTAGGGTCAGGAGCCTTTAGTCAGTGCAGGTAGGATTTCCTAGCTCTTGTGAGTGGCTACCTTCAGATAGATTAGACTGCAGCTAAAAATGCCCATTCCTGAGCTGACCCTAGACACACACTCAAATTCTCCTGAGGTGGAACAAGGAATCTGCATTATGCATGTTTCCTAGTCATTCATGTGTACCTGTCTTGGTCACTTTTTTCTCCCTGCTGGGACAAAATACCTAACATCCCAAATTAAGGAAGGAAAGGTTTATTTTGCTTACAGTTCGTGGAAGTTTCAGTCCTTACTTGGGAGATGATAAGGCAGAGTGGCACGTGGCAGAGGGCTGCATCTCAGGAGGGCAGCCACAGCTAAGCAACAACTCACTTACACAGGGGCGGAATGGGGGAGGAATGGCGGAGGAGGAATGCCCTCAAGCACTTCTTACTCTCCCTTACATATGCAAACTATCCACTCCAGGGCGGGTGCAGCTCTCAAACCCATAATAATCAAACTCTAACAGCCTGCCCCATGATCGCATGAGGCTTTGGAGGGGACAGACAGAAACCATAACAGTACCTGAAAGACAAAGGTAGTCAGACTGGTAAGGAGCTGCAGTAACATAATGTCATGGAGTAATGAAAGGGTGCTGTGAAGGAAAATGAATGCTGAAGGCCTAGAGGAAGATCATCTAGTCCAAAACGAGCAGCGCCTGGAGCCAGTGACTCGAGGCATTACTCATGCCCTTCCAGACCTGTCCCGCTCTCAGGGCCATGCCACCATCAGAGCCATCTGAGTCTTCCCTCTCTCTCCAGCCTCTCTTACCATATCCAAAGTGTGTTCAGTGAGGACCTGCATTGGACCTGTGGAATAGCTGCCTCACCAGCTGCTGCCACCTTGGACAGAGCTGCTGAAGAGGCACAGGTTCTTCTGCGGGCCAAGCACGTTGCCACTCTGCTGAAAGCTAGAAGAAAGAGTTTAGGATTGGTCATTTACAATATTTTATTTTATTTTTCAAAGAGAATAAAAATTGTAAAAAACATTAAAATTATACAGAATTTCAAAACAAGATGATAGGAAATTAACAGTGGTTGTTATATGCATATTGTTATCTTCAAAACAGTTCTTTAGATTATTAGATATAGGTATGCAAAACTGATCAGACAAGTAGCCATTAAATGTTCCTTTCAATAAACCAATAGAAGTTAGTAGTACAATTATCTTAGCTGTCAAATAGATATATAAAATTTCCCTCCTGCTTTCTTTCTTTTCTCCTTTCCTTCATTCCAGTTGTTCTTTCCTTTTGAGCAGTTTCTTTCCCTTTTGCAATATCTATTGTATCTTTTTGGATTTTGTTTACTCTTCCAGTTTCTTACACTAGGGGGAAAATATGATGTTTACACATGCGGGTCCAATTTATTTCACTTATAAGTATGGTCTCTAGTTGCATTCATTTACCTATAAAAGCCTTGAGCTTACCTGTCTTTATAGCTGAGTAATATTCCATTGTATAAAGATACCACATTTTTTTTTATCCTTTTCTCAGTTGATGGGCATTAGAGTTGTTTCCAAGATTTAGCTATGACAAATTGCACTGCTATAAACATGGGTGCATATATACGTTGTGGTATGATGTTTTCAATTCTTCTGGGAAAATATCTAGAAGGAGAATGCCTGGGTTGAATGGGACCTATAATCCTAGCTTTTTGAGGAATAGCCACACTGACTTCCACAGTGGTTGTACCAGTCTACACTCTCACCAACAGTGGAGTAGTGTTCCTTTTTCCCCCAGCCTTACCGGCATTTCTTATTGGTTGATTTCTTGATGATAGCCATCATTTCGGGGGTAAGATGGAATCTCAGTGTTGCTTTAATTTGCATTTCTCAAATGATCAATGATGTTGAACATTTTTCATGTGTTTATTTGTCATTTGTATTTCTTCATCAGAGAAGTATGTGTTCATCTCAGATGCCCATTGTTGAATTGGGTATTTGAATTATGGGGGCCTTATTTTTTTTAATTCTTTATTTGTTCTAGATAGAAGTCCTTTATCTGAAGGACAGTTGGGTAAAAGTTTTCCCAATTTGTAGGTTTACTTTGTAATCTGTTAATGATTTCTTTAGATGTGCAAAAACTTTTCAATAAGCTGAAATCCAAGTTGTTGATTCTTTGAAATATTTCCCATGCAGTTTGATTTTTGTTCATGAACTCTCTGCTTACCCCTATGTCTTCAAGAGTTCTACCTACTTTCTCTTCCAGTAGATTTGCTGTTTCTGTTTTAATATTTAGATCTTCAATCCATTTGGAATTTAGTTTAGTGCATGGTGATAGACATGGGTATAGTTTTAGTCTGTGTCATGTGGAGAACCAGTTTTTCCAGCATCATTTATTAAAGAGGCTATTTTTCTTCCAGTGAATATATTTGGCCTCTTTGTCAAAGATAAGGTGGCTGAGTGCTTTTTAGTTGTATCTGCATCTTTTAATTTGTTCCATTGATCCTCAGGTCGGGTTTTTTTTTTTGCCAGTACTATGCTGATTTTATCATAGTAGCTTTGTAATATAATTTCTTTTTCTGTTCCTTTTTATTTTAAGGAGGAAAAATCACAACAAAACCAAAAACAAAACAACACAAAAACAATAAAAATGATACAGGATTTCAAAACAAGATGATAGCAATTAACAATGGTTGTTATATTACATATTGTCATCTTTAATGAAGTTGCTCAGAATACAAATTGTAAGAATGTAAGACTGATCAAACAATTAAAGAGAATAAACAGTTATAAAAAAATTAGAAACAACACTGAGCATCACTAAACAAGAGGTAGGAATTCAACAACGGTTGGTATATTGTGTATTGTTGTCTTCAAATTAGTTATTCAAATTACCAGATATAACCATGCAAAATTGGTCAAGAAAATAATTAAGAATAAAATGTTCCTTTCAATAAACAAATAGACATCAGCAGTACAATTATCCCAGCTATCTATCTATCTATCTATCTATCATCTAGCTATCTACCTACATTTTCCCTTCTTTCTTTCTTTCTTTCTTCTGTCCTTTCTCTCATCCCAGTTGTTCCTTCCCTTTGAGCAATTTGTTTTCCTTTCACACTCTGGAGAAGAAGGCACCCTTCTCCACTGTTGGTGGGAGTGTAGACTGGTGAAACCATTGTGGAAATCAGTGTGGAGATCTCACTTAACACAGCTTTGCCCCTTCTGGGTATTTTTCCAGAAAAACTGAAAATGTACCACAGCGATATATGTGCATCCATGTTTATAACAACACAATTTGTCATAGCTAAATCTTGGAAACAACCCAAATGCCCATAAACTGAGGAATGAATAAAAAATATGTGGTACTTTTACACAATGGAGTATCACTCAGCTATAAAGAAAAATAAACTTGAGGCTTTTATAGGTAAATGGATGCAACTAGAGACCATACTCATAGGTGAAATAAATCAGACCAGCATGTATAAACATCATATTGTCTCCCTAGTGTAAGAACCTGAAAGAGTAATTAAAACCCCAAAAGTACAATAGATATTATAATACAATTTCAAGTAAGGGATTGTACTGCCTCCTGCCTTGCCTTTGTTGCCCAGTATTGCTTTTGCTATTCTAGGTCTCTTCTGGTTTCAGATGAGTTTTAGGAGTATTTTCTGTAGATTTGTGAGGCATGCTAATGGTATTATAATCAGGATTGCATTGACTCCATATAATAGTTTTGGGAGTGTGGACATTTTCACAATGTTCATTCTTCCTATCCATGAGGAAGGAATATCTTTCCATTTTCTGAAATCCTCTTCAAGCTCTTTTTTTAGAGTACTGTAGTTTTCACTGTATAGATCTTTTACTTCCTCTGTTAGATTGATTCCTAAGTATTTTATTTATATGGATGCTTTTGTGAAGTGTGTGATTTCCCTAATTTTTCTCTCAGTAAGTTTGTTGTTGGTGTACAAGAATGCTACTGAGTTTTGAGTGCTGAATTTGGATCCAGCTATGCTACTGAATTTGGTTATTAAATCTAGAACTCTTTTGGTGGATTTTTTGGGTGTCTTCTATGTAGAGTATCATATCATCTGTGAATAGTGATAATTTCACTTTTTCCTTTCCTATCCTTGTTTCTTTTACTTTCTCTCTCTTGTCTAATTGCTCTGGCTAATGTTTCCAGCAGTATACTGAATAGGAGTGGTGACAGTGGACATCGTTGTTTGTTCCTGATTTTAAAGTGAAAGCTTTCAGTTTTTATTTGTTTAGTGTGATATTGGCTGTTGGTTTGTCATAGATGGCTTTTATCAGGTTGAGGTAAAGACCATCTGTTCCGATTTTCTATAGCATTTTTATCATGAATGAGTGTTGGAATTTATCAAAAGCTTTTTCTGCATCTATTGAGGTGATCAGATGATTTTTGTCTTTGTCACTGTTGATATGGTGTATTACATTTATTGATTTGCATATGTTGAATCATCTCTGCATTCCTGGAATGACTCCCACTTGGTCATGATGTATAATCTTCTTGATTGTTTGCTGCATTCTGTCTGGTAGTATTGTCTGTTTTTATTTTCTTTGTCTTTTAGAGACAGGGTCTTGCTATGCAGTTCAGGCTGGCCTTGAGCTCACTTTGTAGCCCAGGCTGGCCTTGAACTCAAAACGATCCTCTTGCCTCAGCCTCTCAGCCTCTCCATTGTTGAGATTCCAGGTGACAGCACCATGCCCAGCTTTATACTAGTATTTCCTTGAGTACTGTAGTACTCAAATTCTGTAGTACTCAAATTCTCTGTAGTACTCAAATTGTCTGTGGTACTCAAATTCTAGGTTATTACCCTAGAACTTCCCAGTATTCTTAAACAAGTGAGAACAATTACAACATATATGACATCCTAACTACAGTAGTACAATTAGTAATAAGCACAATTTGAAAACTGACCTACTGTGGTGACCATTGATTTTGTACTTTAGACCATAGGAGCAAAGTCTATAATTATATAACAGAATGGATCCTACATTAGGAGTTTGTATGCAAAGTGTTTCCCTCTTATTAGAGTGGAAATCCACTCTAGTACCCTGGGTTTCTCTGGACACGAGGGCTGCCATGTCTCAAGAACTTCCTTGGTGGCTGCCAATCTGCAGTGTAGTACTATGGGCCAGGCACCAGGTCTCCTCCAGAATGAGGCTCCCTGAATGGCAGAGCGGCAGTGGGTGGAGTTTCTCCCCTCCTGCATGGCTCACCGAGATTCCCAAGGCTCCCAAGATTCCCATGATGGGGGGCAAGTTTCTCACTTCCTAAGCAGCTAACTGAAGCTCCAGGGGCTCAGCAAGGCTCAGCTTGGTTCCCTCAATGGTGGCCCAAAATATTAAATAGAGCTTGTGGAATTCAACATCTGGATCCCCAGTCTTGTTGAGACATCTGGAGCTTAACCCAACTGGGATCAAGTGAAGGGGCTTTAGAGCTCTTAGCCAGTCCTCTGGAAAGAGGTATCAACAGTTTAACAAAAGGGGAACTGACATTGGAGTTTCATGAAAAACATGAACCTGTAAATCTCACTGTGTTGAAAATAACTGCTTTGATTGTTATCCTGGATGGACTAACTTATGGAGTTGTTGCTAACGCAGTGCAAATAAAATATCTCACTGCAGCAGCTACAGAGGTGGCACAGTCCTCTCGCAGTAATTTTGGAGACCCTCAGTGGTTTCTCGACTTGGTGGTGGGTGGGCTTTGGAGTATAGGCAGATGTTACATTGCATGCTTAGTTGACAGGAGGGGTCTGTGCTCTTCTCAGCTGTGTTTGTTGTACTTACATCAACACCTCTCAGCAGGTCAGGTACCAAACCAGTGTCATCTCAGACAAAGTTCAATGGCTTCACAACCAGGAGCTATAGAGAGTCTGTAGCAACAAAAAATCTTTTCCCAAATCAAAATCCAGTTACTTTCTATGTCCACTGGGCCTCTTCCTCTCTTGGAACTCTTAACTGCTACATTATTGCTGTGCCTTTTAGCCCTTTTTGATGTACTTAACTGCCTTCTCTGGTTCATTTCAGAGTGCATCGATGATGTAAAGATGCCAGTCATGGAGCTTCTTCCTTCCTTCTACTGTAGCCCATTAAACCAGCCTCCTGATGGCGTCGATTCACTACCCCAACTGGCATCCCCTTTCAACAGGAAGTAGCCAGAGCAGTCATCACCTTAACCCCAACAGCAGTTGGGTGATCATTTCCAGTCATATTTTTTCTTTTTTCATTGTACTTTTACATTGTTCTGTTGAGATTTCCATTTTGACATTTTCTGTAATGTACTTCTGCTAGAGTGTGTATGAGCATCTCTGTTAGACATGTCTGTCCCATCCTGTGTACTTCCTTTGACTCCTAAGCCCAGGAAGAAGTGGAGGAAAGAAGTACAGTACAGAGTCAGGAGGCAAAGTGCAAGCCCCCCTGAGCTCTTGCCACAAGCCACTCTGTGGCTGGGTTGCACCAGTGCTGAAATAGACAGGACCTATCCCCACCATAGCCCATGAGGGCAAGGGGTATTTTTACTGATCGCTGTACCTATGGGGTCTGGTGTTCACTTAAACTTGAAGCAACCTATCCAAATAACATGAATTGACAGAGCATTTCTACCACTCATCTTCGTTTTCATTTCCTCTGCTCACTTGGATATGTTCTCATCAAATTCTCATGTCTCTGAGTAGGAATTATTAACCTTATCTCTCAGATAAACAAGTTTAACTGCTCACTTTTTTTCATCTTATTAAGCTCAATTTCCTCAACTGAAAAACTAGTTAAATAATACTACTTGCCTAGCAAGATTGTTGAGAAGAACAATGAAATGCCATGTATAAAATATCATAGCACAACACTCAACTATGAGGATGCTTTGGAACTGAAGTTTCATTCTTCAGAAGATGACATTTTATTGGATTCTTACTATTTGTTGGAACTGTCCAATGTCCCTTAAATATTTAAATATTAATTCCCTTCCCTGGACAACCTTATGAACTCAGTACTAGTTATCATTCCCATTTGGGAGATGTAGCAGAGTTTAATAACTGTCCAGGGTAAGCACAACTGTCTGGAAGTAGACTGGGATTCAAACCCAGGTATTCCAGCTCCACTCTAAGTTTTTCACCATTCAGCAATTCTGTCTCCCATTGGTGCTGCAAGTCAGTATGCCAAGTGTTCCAACACATTCACAGTGCCATGGGGGCATAGAGAAAGATGACTGGGAGAAAATGCTTATGGTGAGAACTATGTCTTGAGCGAGACTTGAGGTTTGAGCTGGTACTTGTCAGGTAAGGCTTGAGGATCAGCTCGCTGGATTAGGGGAACAGCACTGGCAAATGCCCAGGAGAAGACAGCTCATGCTCCCATGAGTCTCAGCAGGATGTGTCACCAGGGATTTCAGCTGTTGCTAAGTTTGCAGTGTCCACAGTTCATAGTGGCTCTGGTTCCCTCAGTTCTCATGCTTTCCATTGCATTCCTGACTTCTGGTCCTCTGAAAGTCTGTGTGGGATGAGTTTTGCTCCTCTGTGGTCTTAGATATCCTCCCCTGCACAACATCTGCAGCTGCCTACCTCTGCAGGCCACTGCAAACCGTCCTGATGTTCCCATGCACAGCATCTGGCAGCTGGTACTGCCAGATCCTTCAGGCAGGGCCACAATCAGTCATCACTGTCTAGCTATATGTCCTCTAGAAGATTCAGTCCACCTGAAACATGCTGTGAAGACCTGATGACTTCCTTGCTTTCAATGTCCTCATTCTTGTTCACAGCATCTCTATCCTTCCCATGGCATAGCATTCATTCATTCTGTCATCATTCAACATAACATGTATGGAGCCCCTACTAGAGGCTGAGTATGTTCTTCATGCTGTTGCACAGTAATAAATGAAATAGAAAAAAATCCTTCCTCTCCTTTTAAAGAAGAAAGGTGATAAACAAAAAAGGAGATATAATACATGTCACACAGAGAAAATGCAGCTGGAAGCAGAGAAGGAAGAGAGAGGAGATGATCAGGATGGCATTTCTGTTAGGAAGATTTTGATCAATGGTTCAAAATGATGGTGGGCTCTCTGGCTCTGGAGTGGACAGATGATTGCAAACATGCTTTCTCTGCCACTTTCTCGTCCCCTGGTCAGGGGATGTGGAAATGAATTCTCCCATGCCTGGCCTTGTGATGGAAACCAATTATTTAATCTCTCCAGGCTTTAGAATTCTCAATTGTGAGTTCTGCTAAAGACACAGAAGGCAAGTATAAATCATAAATTTGAAACTTTCTCTGAGTATCTACTTGGTGCAATGGATGTTGCTGGTACAGGAGTTTAGTGAATAAGGCAGTGCGAGTGGCTCACAGTGCAGAGCAGAAGAGCAGAAGAAACAAACAACCAAAATACCAATTTTCAGATGCTGCACAGTTGTTGAGAAAACCACCAAGCCAATAGAACGTGGGCAGTGAAGGCTGTCCAAAGAGCATCATCCCTAAGCATCAGTGATAGCGATAAAGTATTTGCTAGTGAGGAGAAGAAAGGATCAGAGTGGCTCCTGTCCTGTCACTCTTTTTTTAAAATTTATTTTAAAAATGAAAGAAGGAAAACATATTAACAAACAGACATCCATTTACAAAATAGCATAAGAACACTACAAACAATACAGAGTTACAGACAAAGTGGTAGGAAATTAACAATTGTTGTATTATGCATTGATATCTTCAAAGTGGTTTCTCAGCAAAAAAATTGAGACATGCAAGATTGATCAAATAAGTAATCATTAACTGTTCCTTTCAGTAAAGCGATAGCAGTCAGTAGTACATCGATGTCCTATCACTCTTAAACCTCTCTCATCATTGCTTATCACACATTTGCACACATGCACCTGCACACTCTTGCATGTGCACACACACTCTTTGGGGAAGAGCATGTTGTCTCCTCCCTTAGAACTGTGCACATCCTGTGTGCTGTCAGGTTTTGCTTAGTTTTGTTTGTTTGTTTGGTTTGTATCCTCTACTTAGAAAGTGCTTCTGGTCATATGTACCTACCAAGTCCTGTGCACCACACTAACACCTTGTTTCCCCCAAAATAAGACCTAACCAGAAAATAATTAGCCTTGAAAACTAGAACTCACAAATGCCAGCCCTAAACAGCCTGTCTTTGCCTTACCTGCCTTACAGAGCAGCCACTGCACAAGAGAACAGTGATGGCAGGTCGGGCAAGGATAGGATGATCGGGGCTGGGATTTTTGATCTCTACTTTTCAAGGCTGATTATTTTCCATCTAGGGCTTATTTTGGTGTAAACATGCACTTCTCTTTCAGAGGCCTTCCTCATTCTGTCCAGGTTATAATGCACCACTCTCTTTGAGCTCCTGCTACAGTCTTTGTCACATTGACAGCACATTCTGTATTGAACTAAAGAATGTGTTGTCTGTGCCGTATTTACTAGATGATAAGTTCCTCAGGAGCACAACTGTGTTTCACTCATATCCTTAAGACTGTGCACAGTACCTGACACATAGCAGGTAATTAATACATATGTCTTTGCTTTTTTATTGATCAAAAATACTTCTGAGCTCACATTGAAATGAACTGAATGTAACAGAAGAATGCAATGTTTAAAGTTTTCCTTTAGCCATTTGCCACTTAAGATGCTGTGAAAAGAGATTTTTTAAATGTTACTTTCCACAGCATTCATATGGGTGAGTAATTTCTCCCAGAAGTTCAAATCACATCAGGCAACTTGATGATGGAAAGTTTCCTATAGTCAAAGATGGTGAAAACCTGTCCCATGAAATTCTACCTCTCTAATGTGAGATTCCACAGAACTTGGGGGAAGTTAGGAAGCCATCATCTCCCTTCATTTACTATATCTAGCCTCTTGCAAGGAAAACACATTAAGACTCCACCACATCATCCCTTCCCCACTCATCTTTGGACAAGAGAGTAGAAAGAGGCTGAGTGAAACTGGAAAGAAACCCCCAGTTACAAAGGCCAGGGATGTACAGAGATGGGCTCTGGTGTCACTGGATGGGCTGTCAGAGTTTTTATAGCCATGAGCACAGGAGGGTTCTCCATAGGGCTCATTGAGGATCAGTTCTACTATTAGATGTTGCCAGCAGATTTTGCAAAACCTTTGTAGATTATTTCACAGTGGGACATTTCTTGGGTGCCTTGTCTTGGGCTTGGGTCAGGGGAAGTCAGGCAGTTCAACAAAAGGACACGGGTTTATGAATTGGCCAGTTTGGTGGCTTCAGACAGCCTCCTTGGTGTCAGACTCAAGCTCCAGGTGCTCTACTCCACGCTGGACAGCTGCCTATGCAGCAGGCTGTGGGGCCCCTGAGAGATTGCCCTGCTCGCTTCAGCTTCTCTGTGGGTTTCCAGGGGTGAGGAGGGGGAGGGATGATGTGGCTCAGCCTCTCCTGCACTGTGCAGCTTTATTTATACTCTGCTGGGTTATTTTCTCCTTATGACTGCTACCACCTCTCCTGGGGCTTGCTGAGGCTGCTTCAGTAAGTTATATTTTTGATTTTGATTTTTTCTTGGCTCATCTGAGGATTTGCAGAAACAAAAACCAAATGGAAACAAAATGTACAAACTCATTGGGTGATGGGGCCCTCAACAATGATGTTCAGGATGAAGACTTCAGATTTAATCATTCCAGGTTTCTCTGGCACTCAGCTAATGCTGGGAATGCATCTGTGTAATCTAGTTGGACTCAAACTGTGATTCCCATCTAATTACCTAACTAGATGACTTTTTTTCTTTGACTACCAAGGAATTTTACAATAATGAGTTGTGATTTAAAATACGGTATGTTTAAATTTTTAAAAGCATTGCTGTAAAAGGCACATTACCATCAATCCCCCTCAAAATGCACCCTGTTGCTTTGAACCCAGTTTTCCCATTGTTCTTGCCACTTTCTGAAGCAGTTTTAGAAGTTTTCTTTCATGAATGCCTTTAGTCACATTGTCATAGCCGCTGCAATGTCATGAATTGATTCCAAATGTTTGCTTTTCATGGTCATTTTGACTTGGATGAAAAGCAGGAAGTAACACAGTGCCTGATCTAGGGAAGAAAGTGGCTGAGAGCACACTGATTTTTTTTGAGCTTGCATTTCCATTGGATGGCACTCAGCTGTCACATTCACCATATTTTTAATCATACCTCATAAAGACACTCATGAAAAAGACTTCTAGAACTGCTGGAAAAAGTAGCAAAAATGATGGGATAAGAGTTTTTAAAGTGAGGGGAGCACTTTAAGGTGGATTGATGGCAATGTGTGTTTTACTGTAACATTTTTAAAAAATTCAACATTGACAGTAGTAGTGTTTGATCACCCCTGTGTCCCTGTTCTCTACTCCCTCTTATGCTGAATGAGGATATTACAAGAAGCAGCACCAGACTAATGTTCATTTTGAGTTCATGCTTTACTGTGCCATTCTATCCAGGATGCTGTACCTTGATTTTACCTTGACTGGGTTTCCAGAGGCCTCGATTTCGCCACTCTCATGGGTGGGATTTTAGAACATGATATCTGTGAAGGCAGGAAACATGTTTACTTATTCACTTTACATCCCTGGTGCCAGCCACAAAGCTGCCATCCATTAGGCCTCAAAACACTTGGTTATTTTTTTAAATACTTGTTGAATAAATAGATTGGCAAGTGTACTATGGCAGACCACATGCTCTCTAATATTCCAGTATGACCACCAGCCTTTACATGTACATCTAAGAACTTTTTCCATGGTTGTCCTGTGTACCTCTTTAACTTCTTGGCTGTGGAGTTCATGGGATCTATGCAGAGTCTTGGCAACACTCTTAACTCCCAGGAATGAACCTTTTTTTTTAGATTCTGTAACACCAGCACAAATGCAATCATTTGTGTAGAATCACTCATCAGAGCTCTTGTCTTTGTGCTTCTCCTTGCCCCTCACTAGATATGAACACATTGAAATCAGATTCTCTTTTTAATTCTATAGCTTTGTGACCATGTCTTTAAGAAAACTGATGTGTTGTTAGTTTTCATACTTAATTCTTACAGCCTAGCCTCATATGCTCTAATGATGTTATCAACTTTGATGAGACTATTTATTATTGCATGTGTGTCTCATTGTCTTATCCAGGTTTCTGTGTACATCTCTTTATCTTTTCTGCTCACCAGTACTACAACAGTCAGCATATTAGTCAGAATGCTTAGGAAGCAAAGAAGTCCCCAAAACTCTCATCTACAAACTAGAGACCCAGGAAATCCACCATATACCTCACTTGGAGTCCAGGGCCCAAGGGCTAGGGAAGTTGACTGTGTAAATATAATCTAAGGTAGGAAGAGATGGATGTGCTTTCTTTGCTGAACCAGTGAATCATAAAAAGTGGGTGATTTTTTCCTTCCTCTGCCTTTGTTCTATTCAGGGCCTCATAGATGGGATGAAGTCTGCTCACCCTGGGAAAGGCAGTCTACTTTACTGGGTCAATCAGTGCAGATGCTACTTCATTTGGAAACATCCTACAGACATCCCCAAAGACAACGTTTAATCTGGGAACCCCATGTCCCTGTCAAGTTGGTACATAAAATTCATGAGCACAGTTAAGAACATGGGTTCTGGATTTAGATCTCCTATGGCTTTGAATCCTACTTTTGCATTTCCTAGCTGTGTGACCTCAAGAAGTTAATAAGCTTTCTATGTCTCAAGTTTCCTGTATGAAAATATTACTACTTATCTCCTTGTGCTTTACGTGAGTTTTAAAAGAACATATACAAAACATTTGTCACATAGTAAACATGGATTCAATCTTTGTTGATATTATTATTATTACTATTAATCACGTATTTTGTTTTAGATGATATTGTATGGACTACGAATAACAAAGAAAACTTGTTCTCACAGAGGTTAAATTCTAGTGAGTTATTCTGTTGCCTTCTGGTTTGCCTAGGAGAGATGACTCATTAACTTTGGGCAGCCACTTACACCTTAGTGTAAATCAGGTAGTGGATCATTTCATTGTGGCCATAGAGCATCCATCTTGAAGGTGAAAAAGAGAAGAGAAAGTTGTGTGATGTGGGAGATAAACCGCAGGTTACATAATTTTATCCCCCCCCCCATTTTCAGGCCATGGTCAGCAAATTTAATTTATTGGCTGGGGTGAGCAGCCACAAGGCTTGTCCTATTAATTTTTTGTTCTGAACGGCTGTGAAGTGACTCAGACTATTAGCCTTGTATGATTACAGCATTTGTATTATGATGTCAAGGACATGTTGGTGCTACAATTTATTCCCTTTATTTAGTTCACTCTGTCTCACTCAGCATATCACCCGGCTGCTGTTCAAAGTGCGCTAGCGATAGACAATCTCTCTTTCTTTCCTCTCTCCTCTTCTGATACTCCTCCTCCTTGCCCTCCTGTCGTGCTGATGTCTTATTTAAGGAAGATTTGTGGATCTCCTCTCCTCCACATCAGCTGACCCCGGGGTCTGCAGCTCTGGGCAACATGGTGCTCTCCGCGGTGCTGAAACAAGCCCGTGGTGTAGCTCTGTAGGTGCCACCGAGAAGGAAGCTCGGTGGAGCTCTCTGACCTGTAGAAGCAGGCAGTGCCCCTAGAAAGCATCCTGCCCAGTTCCTCTCATTTCAACTAAAAGGGACCAGAAGTCCAAGAATAAAAAATGATTTTCCTAAGAATGGCAGATGTCTCTTATGAGACCAGAATATGGTTTTTAAAAAATAGATCTGAAGCTTTCAAGACAAGAACATCCTTTAATCTCATTGGTGCTGATTTTGCCATCTGTACAGTGAGGAGACACCAAAATTTTTACAACCTCTGTGATATGTCGATTCGATAGTGTATATAAAGATCCTTGGTACACTGCCTGTCTTGTGCCTTCTTCTCCAGATGTCCTTAGGATGTCTTGCTGACATGCTGTGCTTTGGTGGTATGCAATGATTTACAGCCCCCCCTTCCCCACACCATGATGCTTTATGCCTGTGCCTAGTGTTCCTTCTACCCCCAGTGCTCATGAAAATCCATCTCTGCCATTGAGAGGCCCACACATTGCTCACATGCAGGTTAGTTGGCATCTCCTTTAGAAATCCTCCTCTGCCCTTTCCTGCCTCCCCAATGTGGATTAAGTGCCTCTCGCTGATGTTACTTTGTTCCATGCACATGATGCCATATTCCTTTCTGTCAAGACAAGTGTCATGGGATCAGGTATACCGTGGTGTCTTTGGCTTCCTAGACTGGGAACTGTATGAAAGAATGGGCCACATGCTCTCATCTTGTGCATGATACTTGTCACAGGTATTTGCTCATTGTTTGTTGTTTTGCATTGAACACAAGAGGGACTTAAAGTATGTGAGTTCCTTCCTCATTCTACCCAAGGCTTTCTTCCCACTCCGCGCTATCTCTAGCTCCATGGAAAACTTTTGTGTCAGCTGCTATCATGAATACCTTTGTGAATGCCACATGCCCATAAGGATTACTCAGTTTGCTGTAGGTCATCTTTTGAGTAAACTTGACCTATATTAACTGGTTTGTCATCGCCTTGGGCATAGATTCTCTCCAAACCAGAAAATTTACACAAGCCACCAGTTAGATCCAGAAAAGAGAGGGCATCTGCCTCCATGAATTACCTACAAAGTTATCATGGATCTGACACCCAAGAATTGTCAGTAAATTTTAAATCATCACAAGGTTCCTATTTAATATCCACTGGCAAGAACAGCTGCTCTTACTTTGGGAAAACTAATTGCCTTTCAAATTGTTATAGAAGCTTACATCCGTTTTGATAGTTCTGTGAGGCTAAGCATTCACTTTTAATATCAAGTCAAAGAAAGCACAGACTTCACTGATTTCCTTCAGACTTTAAGGGGGAATGGAGGGGAAGAGAAAGGAATGAAAAACTAATTAAGATATGTACATATACCAACTCCCCATGATAAATGTAATCATGTAATGCAAACCAGCACTAATAAGCATAAAAATAAAATAAAATAAATCACTTGTTATCAGATTCTCAGTGTCATGACTGGTAAGCATGTAGTTTAATGGGAAAATTACTGGAATACAAACCAGGACATTGAAGTTACATTCTTGGCCTGATGATTTGCTACACATAAAATCCTGAAGATGTTACTTCATACCTCTTGGTCTCTGTTTAATCACTTTTAAAACGGCCATAGTTGTAATCATGCTTTCATCATTATAAAAGATACAAAGAAGATACACTAATTTGGTGGCAAAGTACTTTGAAAGTGTAAAGTTCTACACAACTCAAGGCATAATAACAAAAATGATGCATTGAAGAGGTAAGAATTGGTAGTTGGAGAAGGAAAAGGAAGTAGAAATGGACAGGGAAAGCTGCAGAGATAATGTATGAAAGAAGAAAAGCCCCAGAGAAAGGAAGCCCTGAGAACACTATTATGTCTGAAGGGTGATGGGTAGGGAAATTAAAATTACATAAAGGGCAGGGGTGGAAGAGGGATTGACAGAAACAGCTTATGCAAGAATGTTCTTGCGTGAAGTAATTTGGAGCTGCATAAGGTTATGTATTCCTGTGTGTTACTGGAGGAGCAGAGAAATATGGCAGCACACATAAAGACCTTTCCTTTTAGCTCTAAACTGCCAAGGGAGCCAAGTAAAGAAGTCATAAATAAAGTCAATTTGTTACACAATAATAAAACTGCAATGGGTCTTGTAGTGGGGAGGCAAAAGTATTTATAAGGAAAAGAGATTTGCCATATGATCTGAAGATAAATAATATTTATTCATAACTTATTATGTACCAGACACTATACTAAGTGATGAACTTTCTGAAATCTCCGTAAAGATAGATACTTTTGTTATCCATATTTAAATGGGCAAGGAGATGGAGACATAGGAAGCTTAGGTTAAACATATATGCTAGAAAGGAGTAGATCTAGGAATTGAATTTAGGTGCTCTGAGTCCATAACTCATGTACTTAACCAATATCATCATCTGTTTTTTCATCTTGGTGTTATGCAAATTTGTGCATGTCTGGGAGAATGGTCAAGAAATAAATCTCTATCTGCACAAGAGTGTTTTAAGAGCTAATTCTTCTTGCTTCAGAGGAGCCATCATTTTTAAGTTGCAGGTTTTTATACAGACAAGGGGACAGTGAGTCAGGAGTCTGGGATTGCTAGCAACCATTGTGTCCAATCAAGCAGGACAGTCCTTCATTTCGTGACAGCACTATGCTGAGGTATTTCTGAGCACCAAAGAGACCTGGATAGAAACTTTTAATGAGCAGGATGATATATCTTTAGAAATGCAGTTGTATACCATTTGGAATAAAAGAGAGTCTAAGGAAGAGAGTCCTCAAGAGAGTCTAAGTAAGTAAGTGAAGGCTGTAGGAGTAGTTTCAGGTGTAATCTGCCTTCCAGGCCATAGTCTTTGTCAGTTTGAATCTCATCAACAGATTTTTGTTATATGTGCCTGTTTCAGTTACTGTTCTTTTGTTGCTGGGACAAAATACCTGACACCCAAAATTAAAGAGGAAAGGTTTATTTAGCTCACAGTTTGTGGAGGTTTCAGTCCGTACTCAGCTGGCTCCAAGGCAGGGTGGCACATGGCAGAGGGCAGCAGTTCATGGTGGCAGAAGATAGCAAAGCAACAAGAGCAAAAGGGAGGAGTGGTAGCAAACAAGCCTCTTTCCTTCTCTTATATTGTATGCAGGTTACCCATCCAGCTACACTCATTGCAGGGTAGGTGTAGCACTCACACCCATAATCTCATTGGACCATGAGTCAATCAAAAACTCTAGAAGCCTGACCCATGTCTTCATGAGGCTTTGGGGGGACATCTAAACACAAACTGCAACAGTGCCATACAGTGCCCGAGGAGTGGAGACCACAAAGGTCATTTAAAGACCTTCTTTATCTGTAGAAGAGTGAAGATAGCAGCAAACTCCTTGTCATGCCTGCACATCTTGGCTGATGTTGGTGAGTTGCTTTAGAACACGGTATGTGACATGGTGAGGACCTGAGTGTAGTTCAGTAGAAGCCTTGCAGCTCCCGTGCCGCTGAAGTACATACTGTTGGAGCTCAGGTGCCTTGTTGAGGAAATCTCACATCCATTAACAGGCTTTGCATAGATGCTCTGCTTCCCAGCCCCCACTGGGCAACAACCAACACCAACCACCAACTGTGTGAGTGCTGTTTGGGGCCTCCAGCCCAAGGGAGTCTTCAGGTGATCCTGGCTGTGGCCACTGACTGTATCCATGAGAGACCTCAAGGAAGAACCACACAGCTGAGCCCAGTTAATCTTCAGTAGTGTGAGAGAGGATTAAATGATTATTCCAAACCTGTGGATTTGAGGTGGTTCATTATACAGCAGTCAGCATCCAGAACACTGCCAAAGGTCTCTGCCGGAGAATTAGAGGCAGATGTGGAACAGGTGCTTCCAACATATGTCAGGAATGCCACACAGGGTTCACAGATGCTACTGTGGAGTTAGCCTAGACCACAAGGAGTCAGAAGGGTTCCACTCTGGGGCTGGTTCTGCAGCTTTTACTTATTGTGCTCAGCCAGGATTCTGCCATCCAAGGGGGATGGTGCTCTCTATTTCTTTTGCAATAATGAAACTTTGTTATATGGATCTTTCAGTATCTGAGCCTCAATTTATTCCTCTGTAAAGTTAAGAGTTAGGAAACCCAAGACAGGCTGTGGAGATGAGCTAGAAAGAAGGAAATGAAAACCCTCTCCTTCTAACTGGAAAGACTTTTCATGAGGTGGAGTGAATGAGGGCTCGGTGGTCTGAAGCCCTGGTTGGAATTCTGGTTTGTTTCTGCCAAGCGGTGAGCCTTCTCTTCCGTGAGTGTCAGCCTCCCTGTTTATCATGTGTGCATCACTGTGCCTCGAGCACAAGGCAGAGCACCTGACAGCTTCCAGCACCACCTGCCTCCCAGGTCTGTGCCACAGCCCAGCTCTTTCTGATGTGACTTCGTGTGACTGAAGAAGCCAGGCTGCAGGAGCTGAGGGAGAGGCAGGGCAGCAGCGTAAACATCACAGGGCAGACAGCCACGTGGTTCACAGTGAAGCTGAGCAATATGGAGAACTGGCAGCACCCCCGAGGGCAGACTGGAAAGGGTTAACGGGGCAGCAGGCCAGCTGGCATCTGTGCTGGCACTGAAGGAGAGAAAGAAAAGGAGCCTCGGTGTCAAGAGAAGGAAGAGAAACAAAACAAAACACCAGAACTTTAGCCAAATTCTCAAGTTCCCAGATGGATGGTGAAGGAAACATCTAGCCAACTTCATGGAGCAGCCTCTGGCCAGAAAAGACCTCAAGACTTGGGCAAGTCTGCAAGCCCACCTGGACAGCTTGTCCCTGTCAGATGGTTCACCAGAAAGCCAGCTCGTCCCCACATCTATGTGGCAACAAAAGGGTGCCTCTTTTATTCATGCATCTGCCTGTCCACCCATCTACTCATCCATCCATCCACGCACCCATCCATCAAGGTGTGTGCTTTAACAGCACACATTTATTAAACACCTACATGAGCCAGACACTACGTATTAGGTAACTGGGACTACAGACAAGTCAGTGTGACAAAGATGAATAAGACAACACGGTCTTTGCCTTCGAGGACAAAATCTGTCAAGACTAGATATTGAGGGCAGTTCTGAAATGAGCTGGAAGATGCAGTCCGTGGGTGGAAAACACTAACATTTACTGATCATTTGTTACGAGGCAGACGCTGCTCTAAGAGGTTTGCATGCATCATCTCATTTAATCCTCACAATTGACATACAAGTTCGGCAATGTTATTAGGCCTAGTTTAGAGCTGAGGAAACAAATTCTCAGAGATAAAAGGACTTACTCAAGGCTGTGCAGCTACTCTGAACCTGGACTGTGACCTGGGCCGATTCCATGCTCTGCAGGGAGCCAGGCATGTGCGCATGGCAGAGCTGGGATGCAGGTGCCCCACTGGGCCTGTTGGAGGAGGCAGGGCAGACAACTGGGTGAAAGTACCTGGGTGGTGAGGGTGAGGAAGGGCTGTGGGAAGAGGGGCAACTTCTTCCTCAAAAGCCAAGTGGCAGAGTGACAACTCCATCTGAAGGGTCATCCCAAGCTGAGAAGACACTGCTCCAGACCCACCACCCCATTCTCAGTTTTGGCAGAAAGCATTTTCTGTTCCACTAGGAGGAGAACATGCCGATGAAATACAAATTCTTCTCCTCTGCTT
Source organism: Chinchilla lanigera (assembly GCF_000276665.1). Taxonomy (NCBI): domain Eukaryota; kingdom Metazoa; phylum Chordata; class Mammalia; order Rodentia; family Chinchillidae; genus Chinchilla; species Chinchilla lanigera. The sequence goes on from NW_004955464.1 coordinate 1,581,291, forward strand.
CCTGGCCTGCCACTTGTACCCATCTGTGCACTGACAGATGGATGAGCTACTGAGGCAGCTGAGAATCAGAACGAGAGAGGAGGGTGCTGGGATTTGGGGGTGGAGAGAGACTCCAGTGCAATTACACCGAGTGAGTTGCATGTCTGAGTATTGGAAGGAATGGAAAGTTTTTTTTTTTTTAAATCCCATGTACTATTACCCACACACTGGCTGGAAGGTGGAAAGCAGTGACAGGAGGTGGGTCACCCGCAAATTATCCCCACCAGCTCCTCAGCCGAGCTGGATTCCTCCCTGCAAGCTATTTTCCTTGTCTGGAGTTGTTCGCACCTAATATGGAAGGATCACTTTTAGTCCATACTTGTTGCTATGGTAGCTTCTGAAGCGGCTGCTGACAGAGCTGGGCGCAGTTTCCTCTTCTCCCAAAGTCTGTTGGCACGAGGCTGACGTGCATGGCTGAGGACTCCGCCAGTGTCCGCCGAGAGCGTGTCTGTTATTTTGGGAACTGTCTTTGCAGCGGGCAGAGTGGTGGCTTTTGATGATCCTCCAGAGCCTCAGCTCTGGGAATGCTAGCTCACAAGGGGCTTCCATGGTCTGCCTCCAAGCCCATCATCCCCTCTTGTTTTTGGAACAAAGGCTGAAAGTAGCTGTTACAAATATTTCATATGATTTAGCTTAGTTGGGTTAGAATGCAATGCACTGGTGAGTCTATAGAATAATTGCAAATGGAAGAGTGCTAAAAATAGGTGGCAGCCCTATTCCCAGCAAGAACTCCTCCCACTATGAAAATGGGAAGGCCTGGAGAGAGGAGGAGTGCGGCCCAGGACAGGCCCTTTCTGCTGGAGCTGGTGAGGTGGAAGTGACTGAGACATAAACCTCGGCTCTGAGGAAGGTCTCACCCTGTGATAAGAAGTCATTGAGTAAGTACTGACCAGTGTGCTAAGTTACTGCTCTCCGTGCCTTAGTCAGAGGAGTCCGTTTGTGTCTGCTCACCTGTTTGTGTAGGCTTTTCTTCCCAGACACATGGCCTCGTCCACTGGAAAGACAGGCCCCTCCCTCTGCTCCTCACATTCTGGGGTCCCTCTTCTCTGAACCTCTGTGTCTCCCAATCACTGGGTCTCTCAATAAGATCACCTTAAAGATCATCAAAACTCTTTTGCATATTTATGTCCCCCCACTTCCCCCCAGTGCTAGGGATTGAACATAGGCTCTTTACATTGAACTACATCTCTACCCTCTTTTATTTTTTATTTTTTAGAGACAGGGTCTTGCTAAGTTGTCCCAGCTTGAATTTGCGATCCTCCTGCCACAGCCTCCGAAAGTGCTGGGATTATGGCTGTTCACCAGCATGCCATGCCAGTCCATCACACTGAGTCTTACTCAATCTAACGTCTATAAATAGAGGAACTTTGACTGCCACCCTACTCCCTACCTCAACATTTTCATAAACATTGCACCCTTAAAACCCTCATCAGTTGTGCATGGTCCAAGCACAGGCGGCATCATAATCATCACCATCCTTTATTCCAGATGAAGAAGCCAAGACTGGGAAAATTGGAGTGACATTGCTGGAAAATGCCAGGAAGGATTTAGAAATTTCAAATCTCTCATCTTTCATTTGTAGGCTTTAAGAAAATCTTTGAGAAATTCTGTGATGGCTCCAGGAATTAAGCCCAGCATTTTACACAGTTGCCTCTGTGACATTGCTATGATCCCCATTTTATACACGAAGAAACTGAACCTCAGAGAAAGGAAACGTATGACCTGAAGTCTCCAGTGGCTGAGCCAGCAGCTGGCACGCAGGTTTTGCCATGGTGTGATGTCTGTCTTAGTCACTGTGATGACTCATACCTGGATGTCCCTCCAAAGTCTCACACATTCCTAGCTGGGGATTTTATGGAGGGACTGGATCCAGAGTCTTTTAGCTTACTTGCTGCAGGGGGTGGGGGTGGGGGTCCGGTCAGAAGAGGTGAGTCACCAGGAACAATCCTGGAAGGATCTGTTTCTCTTCCTGGGTCCCCTTTCATTTCTCTTTGCTTCCTGGCTGCTATAGCATGAACTCTTTCTCCTCTGTGATACCCTTCTGCCTTGGAGCTGCCAACTATGGACTGAAACCTCCACAAGCTGTGAGTCAAAACAACCTCTCCTTTCAATTGTGGGTGTCGGGTATTGTGTCCCCTTGTCAAGAAAGTTATTATGAAAATCACCACGCTACACACCCTGTTCTTATTTCCATACCAGGTTGCAACCCTTCTGTACGGTACCTAGGAAGAGGCATGAATTTGCTGAAGGCAGAGAATGTGGGGTGGCTGAAGGAGGGAGCATGTGGCAGAGAAAGACAGGTGCTGTGGCTCCTCACAGGAGGCAGAGCCCTCCTGCCAGAGAGTAGCAGCTTTCCTACAGACACAGGGCATTTCTTTGCCCTTGAACTCACACTGAAAGTGCCCTTACCTGAAAAAGTGTCGCCTTGCCACCTATTCCGTGGTAGCCTTTGTACCATGCTATTTAGTTCAAGGTAATTCTTTCCTTGCTGGAGCCCCCCTGCCCCCCGATCATTCAGATGGTTGGTGCTCAGCTCCTGAAGCTATCTTGTTGATGAGGCCAATATAAATGCATGACAGAGCCCAATTCCACACACTCATTTCCAGGAGAGCTCAGTGGAGCCCATCCACAAGGTAACAGCGAGGCTCTGATGGCCAGAGGTGAACGTTGAAGGTCAGACCTCCCTGGCAAGCTCTCACCACAGCCACGGGTTACCAGGGCCATACCTGGTTTATCTTTGGGCAATAAGGATGAAAGCTGGATGTTTAGAGCCACCTATCCCTCGTGGAGCAGAATTCTGAGATGAGAGACTGCCTACAGGACTCTGAGGTGTCCCCAGAAAGAACCCAGGGCAGTAGAAGGAGCATGGGCTTTGGTGCAGTAGGCTCAAATGCTGGTTGACACTTTGCAAATGAATCTCCGCTTCTTGGAAACTCAGCTTCCTCATATGCAAATAAAGGCAGTCATCCCTGCTCAAGGGGTTGCTTTGAGAATTAATTTAAATGACTTATATAAAATGCTTATTACAATTCATGGAGCAAATTAGGTCCTCACCTTACAATCCCTTTCTTTCTTCACCTAGGGATATGGGTCTAATAACAGGTCAGGGCTAGTCCCGATCTCTTGTGTTTATGAGCTATGTGTTTCTGGAGGGAGAGATTTGAAGGAGTCAGGTTTATTAATCTCCATATAACCTGTAGAGTAATTAGAATGTTTATTCTTGGCTCTTTGGGAAGAAGTAACTATAATTACAGGGCCAAATTAAATGGCATTATCTTTTATTGTCTCATACTGTTTGCGGGCTGTCTTTGCCAAATTCCTTTTAAAACTCTGAACATTTTTCCTATATCGATTCTCTCTTTTAGTGTCTAAATGCCGGACTTCCCTGAAGGCTGCTGGTTGAAAGTTCTCTGGTGTCTCCTCGGTAGGATGGCTTTGTGTCTAAAGAGTCTATTTTTGTTAGCATGGCGGATGTTGCCTCCTGTGTTCTGAAAATCCCAGTGCCTCTTCTGTAGTGTAGAATTCCTACCAGGAAGTGGCTGCCAGACCAGGACCCACAGATTTCAGCCCTCTGCTCTGCATTCAGGGGGATCCTGTGCCTAGCTTTCTCCAGGGAGACACAGACAGAGACTATATGTCCCCCTTTTAGCTCAAAGTTAACAGAGTCAGCATACCTTCTTCATGGTTTTATTCAGCCATCTTCTGGCTTGATGGGGACCCCAGGAAGATATTAGAAGGTATGATGATGGCAAAATGTCAATCAGGCTAGCTCCTAAATCACCGTGTAGCACACAGCCCACCTCTGCACCACAGGAACAGCTGGTGCTGATGTATATGTGTAGGGTCACTGGATTCCAGGTAGTAATTGCTACAGTACTTTGCATTACCCTAATGAATGTGCTGCCAGTATCTTGTCTCTTCTAGCCCTGCCTTTTAGGGGAAGAAAACATGTAAATGAATAAATTTTAAGACAATGCGGTGTTATGATAGAAGGACGAGAGTGCCTTGGATGTAGAATGCCATGAGTGACCGAACAGAAAATCAGGGAAGGCTTCCTATGGCAGGGGCCCTTTGAGGTGCTCTGTCAAAGGTGACTTGGAGCACACCAACAGGTGAGAGACAGAGACTGGGAAGATCATTTGGGGGTAGGAGATACAGCATGAAGAGATGGAAATTGAACCAGAGCACTATATCAGCTTGCCACGAGAGTCCAGTTGTGAGGCGGGTCACAATCCAGGTGGTGGACTGTGGCACACACCCCAGCCTAACACAAGGGGCAGGGCTTGGCAGGTGCCAAGTCAGTGGTGTGGAGGACAAGGTCCTGCCTGGGTGCATAAGAGACTGAGGGACTGAGAGAAGCTTCATGGAAGGCTTCACAGAGCTTTACCTTACACTACATTGAGGACTCGGTGGAAGAACATCATTTGTTAGTTTTTTTATCAAATCAATTTTAGGGTTTTCTCCCTCTCTCCTTAGGAGGCACTAACTGAATTTGTGGAGGGCAGCTGGCAGGATCTGAGGGTGACCTTTCCAGCTATGCATACTGGGGTCTGAGCACCGAAGACAACAGAATTCCTCATGTGGAATGTTCTGCCATGGCCATGAGCTTCTTGCGCAGCTCAATTTCATCCCCAAATCCCTCTGTTGGAATTACATATGAAGAACGAATCTGCCCCAGGGAAATCTTTAGTGCTAAGAATAGGCTTAAAAGTTTCTCTAACACCGTCTCTCTCATTCAGCTAGAAATTAAAGACTGTCTCCTGTGACTGAAGGGTCCCTGTACACTGGATAGGGCATGAAAGTTACACCCCAAGTTCACTCTAGGAACCCCGGCCCCACCAAGTTACAATCTCATGATATCTGCCGTTCTTTTCTATGACATTTATCATGTTGATGATGAGTGAAATGAAAAAAGAAAGCATAGAGAGTTTGAAAAGTTGGATAATTCACACACTAGACGATTAGTTTTCAGGTCACTGGGACACAACAGGTTTGATGACTCCGTCCATTTGTGAGTAATAAGACTCTAGAGCCTGGCGGGTGAAGATCTGGGCTCCTTGGCAGGGCAGACGAAACTTGCCTCTCCAGCCTCATCAGCCAGCACTCTCCACACACATACCAGCACACACCTGCATACTCCCACACACCGACCACTGCACACACCCTCACACACCCCACACCACACACAGTGCACATGCCTGCACACCTGCACACACACATACATATCCCACACACCCCCACACCCCCATACCCCACACTCCCCATGCCCCCATACACCCACACACTGCACACACCCACACCCACCTGCACACACCCACACCCACCTGCACATACCTGCACACCAGCACACACACATACACACCCCACACACCCTACATACCCACATATACTCTCCCCACCCCACATACCCCACACACCCACACTGCCCCACACGCACACACATGCACACACCCACACACACCCACAGTCCCAGGTCCTCAGATATGTGCTCTGCTTGTTCTCAGCTTTGGTGGTGTCATCTTATCCTTTACAGTGCAGCTAGTGTCTCCTCCGCATGCTTTTATAGAACTTCCCAGTCAGATTTTATGTGTTTCTCCTCTGTGGACAGCACTATGCTGGGAATAAAGAGGAAAGAAGCTTGTGCTGAAGTACCTAGTTTTGTCTTGTCTTTTAATTTAAAAAAAATTTTAGTTATGATAAAATACATGTAAATTGGCCATCTTAACCACGTTTAAGTGTGTAGTTTGGTGATGTTAATTATACCCACAGTGTTGCACAGTTGATCTTCACAGCTTCTGTTCTTCTCCTAAAAGAGCAGCAACTCTGTATCCATGAACAGTAACCCTCCAGTCACATTCCCCAGCCTCGGCAAGCATTTGTCTCTTCATCCACTGATGGGAGCTCAGTTCCTTCCATCTTTGTGTATTGTGAATAATGCTACCATGAATGTGAGTGTATGGATATCTCTTTAAGACATTGCTTTCAATTCTCTTGGATATATAACCCAGAAGCCGGATCATACGATAACTCTTTCTTATTTAATTTTTGAGGAGTCCCTTACTGTCACTCATTTTATATTTCTACCATCAGTGCACAAAGACTCCAACTTCTTGGCCAAAATTTTGTTGTTTTCTTTTAAAGTAGCAGTTATTTTGATGAGAATAAGATGATTGTGGTTTAAATTTTCATTTCTCTAACATCTGTGATGTTGGACATCTTTTTCATGTCTTTTGGCAAATAGAATATCTTCTTTGAAGAAATGTCTATTCAAGTTTTTCACCTATCTTTAAATTGGATTGCTTATTTTGTTGCTGTTCATTTGTAGCTTTTTTCATGGTTGTTGAGTTTACTTATTCTGGTTATTGATACTTTATCAGATACTGATTTATGATATTCTCTCCCAAAAGTTTGTTTATTCACTCTGTTGATTGTGTACTTTGGTAGAAGTTTTAATTTTGATATACTCCAATTTATCTATTTTCACTTTTATTGCCTGTGTTTTGAGTGTCATCTTCAATAAATCATTGCCAAACCCAATGTTATGAAGATTTTTGTTATTTTTTTAAAAAAACTTTGTAGTGTTTGGTCTAGTGTTGAAATCCTTGATCCATTTTACTTAACTTTTATGGAGTATTGAGAAGGGGTCTAGTATCATTATTTTGTATATGTATATATAGGGATTTTTTTTGCTAGCACTGTTTGTTGGCAAAAATGTTTTTTTCCCTATCAAATGATCTCAACATATTTATTGAAATTCATTTAACTGAAAATGTGAAGTTTTATTTCAGGATTTTATTCCTTTCCATTGGTCTACTTTTTGTCTACTATTTATATGCTGTATAATAATTTTTGAAACCAGGAAGCATAAGAACTTGCTCTTTTTCAAGATTGTTTCAGCTCTTTAGAGCTATTTGAGATTACACATGAATTTTCAGATGGAATTTTCTATTTCTGCAGAAATCACCACTGTGATTTTGATACGGATTAAATCTATAGATTGCTTTGGTTAACACAGATGTCTTAATAATTGTTTACAGCTTGTATTCCCCTAAAGGCTCATGGGGTCATAGGTGGGGAGTTTCAAAGTTGGCTGGATTAGGGTGTGTGAATGTGGGTTAAGGGTATGATACTGGGATTATGGGTGTAGATAATGAAAGCCCCACCTTGTAGCCTGAATGGAATATAAAGGGGCAGAAAGAAGGTAGGCTTGCTGCTGCTGCTGCATTGCTGCTGCTGCTGTTGCTGCTTGCTGCTCCTTTTTTCCTACCTGCTTTGACATAGACTGTTTCTCCTCGTGATGCCCCTCTATGATGTCACCCTGCCTTGGAGCCATCAAACTATGGACTGAAATCTCTACAAACTAACAGTTGAAATAAATATTTCCTTCTTTAACTTGGGGTGTTGGGTATTTTGTCTCAGCAAAAAGAAAATTAACTAAGATAGATTTTGGTGCCAGAGAAGTGGAGTCATTGTTGTGATGTTCCCTGGCCATCTGGCTCAGGAACCTTTTCAACTGACTTGCAGGAAAATCTTGGAAAGGTTTGGAGATGCTGGCTAAAGAATCAACCCTTAGAGTGCTGGATGCCAAACTTGATGGGAAATTCTGGTCAGAGCTCAGAAGACCAGAATGTGGATAAAAATGCAGCCAGTAAAGACCAGGCTCAGGAGGTTTCAGTTAGGAACAAGGATTTCATAGCTGTTGGACTCCAGACCATATGTGATTTGCTCTGGCAAAAAACTTTTCCACATTTTCTTCATGTCCAGAGATTTTGCAGGAGATTGAGATTAAGGGCAGTAGACTAATCTGGCTTCAGGGATTTCAAGGAAGTCTAATGTTGAGACAGTGGCATAGCTACTGTTGGGGACTTTTAGCCATCTGTACCTTGAGAATGAATAACAAACAGATAAGCAGAATGATTTAAAAAGTTTCAAATTTGGTCAAAAAGAAAGTTCCAATAAAGTTGTAGCCTGCTAAGATGGAGAAGAGGAGAACTTGGTTGCTGAAATGACTGCCATTAAAAAGCCATGTACTTTGGAACTGAACAACAGAAGAAATGGCTTGATGGCAACATAAGAACTATTAGAACTCTGCTCTTCACAGTTGCAAAATTTCAAAGGCGAATGTCTTTGCTTTGAGCAAAGAGCCCCAGATCACCATGTTCCAGAACGGCAGCAGCCTAGGGAATTTGTTCCTGGCTGTTGGGTCCAGTCACGTGCTCAGCAATCCAGGCACTTGACTCCTACAACCAAGAGAGAAGGAAGCTTAGCTACTGCTCTAGTTGGCAACAGACACTGGTGCCATTAATGTGGTGCTGGTTTTAGGAGCATGCAGAATGTCAGAGTTGTGGGGGTCAAGAAGGCTTCCATTCCAATTTCAGAAGAAGGCTTGGAAAGCCAGACAATACGCCCTGGAGAGGGCAGTGTGTAAAGCTATGAGTGTGAAGTTTATGGTGTAGACAGGAGGAATCACAGAGGAGAAACAGTCCATGTCAAATCAAGTAGGAGACAGTGAAGCATCAAGGAGCAGCAGCAGCAACATCAGCAGCAAGCCTGCCTTCTTTCTGTCCCTTCATATTCCATCCAAGCTACAAGCCTATTGATTGATGCCATCCATGCCTAGGGTGGAGTTCCCACTATCCACATCCCTAATCCTAATACCACATCTCTAATCTACCTTCACACACCCAATCCAGCCACCTTTGAAACTCCCCTATCTATGACCACAGGAGACTTTGGAAGGGCATCCAGAGGCGAGCCGTAGCATTCCACCCCCGAACCCCAAAAGATTCATGCACAACCTTTTATGCACAAAGTGGTTAGTCCATCTCAGAAGGTTGGAGAAGCCAGGAACATTGACTGTCTGAGGAAAACTGCAAGGAATGAGCAAAACTGGCCCAAGAGAGAAGCTGTGGAAGCTACAATCACCAGAAGGGCGATAGGTGGGGGCCACTTAAGCCCTTTGGAGTTTGCATATTCTTACAGATTGCCCCAGTTGTTGGATTTGGAACTATAGGACTTAATGTCTGCTCTGCTGGGTTTTGGACTTGCTTTCTTTCCATTCCTTTCTATCTCCCTGTTTGTACCTTTTGGAGTGAAAAATATTTACCTTTTGTCAATGTATGTTGGAAGTGTTTAACTATCTCTTTACTTATACAGGGGATCAAAACTAAGAGTTTGCCTTGAATCTCAGAGGAAATTTTGGACTTGGACTTTTCAGCAATGTTGAAACTGTTAAAGACTTTGGCAACTCTTAGAGGTGGACTAACCGCCTTGTGCATAAAGTGTTATGCATGAGCCTTTTGGGGGTGAGGGGTGGAATGTTATGGCTTACATCTAGATGCCCCTCCAAAGTCTCCTATGGTCATAGATAGGGGAGTTTCAAAGGTGGCTGGATTGGGTGTGTGAAGGTAGATTAGAGATGTGATATTGAGATTAGGGATGTGGATAGTGGGAACTCCATCCTAGGCATGGATGGCATCCATTAATAGGCTTGTAGCCTGGATGGAATATGAAGGGACAGAAAGAAGGCAGGCTTGCTGCTGATGTTGCTGCTGCTGCTCCTTGCTGCTTCACTGTCTCCTACTTGATTTGACATGGACTGTTTCTCCTCTGTGATTCCTCCTGTCTACACCATAAACTTCACACTCATAGCTTTACACA
>NW_004955464.1:1591089-1620095 GCF_000276665.1 Chinchilla lanigera
GCTTGTAGCCTGGATGGAATATGAAGGGACAGAAAGAAGGCAGGCTTGCTGCTGATGTTGCTGCTGCTGCTCCTTGCTGCTTCACTGTCTCCTACCTGATTTGACATGGACTTAATTTTGACATGCCTTAATTTACTTATTTTATTGTATGCATTGTTATTAGTTTCCTTCAATCCATTGTGAAATGAAAAATGGCTCTAAAGAAGAATTATTAAATGAAAGGTATATATTACTATTATTAGCAATTTCATAGATGAAGAAAGTAAAGTTGAGAATAGATCAGTAATGTCAAGAAGTTGATATATCTCATAAGTGGAAGAATTAGGATTTACATTTACATGTCTGACTGTATGTCCAAGTTTTTGACTCAAGTCTGTGCCAGTATGACTGGGTCACTGCCTGGCCTAGATTCTAGCTGGGAGTGAGGCACTGAATGGGCACATATGACCATAAATAATTCTCATATTGGCTAGGAATGATCAGTACTACAACAGGGAAGTGTAGAGGATATGGAGAACTAGGAAATGTTTCTATGGCCTCTGGAAATAGAAGGGATACTAAATTCACTGCTCTGAATATATGTGAGCCCATTAAGACAGAACTTTTCAAGGAGGGTTCTAGAGCTTTAGCAATTGTCTCATTTCTGAATTAAGAAATAGGTACCATATACTTAGTTCTTTTGATGTGCTCATCTAATCCTTATAGACTGATATTTACAGTTGCATGTTCAGCATTCATTTCTCTAGAAGAATCACCCTTCTTCATTCTGGGCTGTCCAGTACAGAAGAGCCTCACCCCATCATCTTCCTAGTCATACTACTGCATCCTGGACCCCAGAGAAAGACAATCTAGACCCACACAGGCCCAGTGAAGCCTCTGGGGGACCTTTTCAAAGGATCTTTTATGAAAGACACTCTCTGCCTTTGGTACATAAGCTGGAGAAGCTCATAGTTGTTTTGCTTATACCCATGGAAGGAGGAAAGGGCATGATCAACTTGTGTAAAATAGAAGAGAAAACAAAGAAACACGACAATATTGTTTGAACATCTCTATCGCCAGCCAGACCTATATACTAGACACACCTTAAATATTTTAGTTGTCAGAGCCAGTAAATTCTCTTTTCTACTTATTTTAAACTGAATCTCTTCTATCTAAAGGCAAAAAAAGGCCAATAGGAAGAAGTACATTAAAATGTGGACTAAAGATTGAGTTTTCTCTCCATCATGTGCTACTTGGGTATCTTCGAGCAAATTCCTTTATTCTCTGCTCACTTTTCCCTCTTTAATCCATAGATTCATAGGATTTTTATGAGAAATGAATGAGAAACCACATGCAAATGACAGATGAGGGAACCTGATATAATGATGGCTCTAAATATATAAACTCCTGCTAATACTCAACAGTTTGTGTGTGTGCATGAGCTTGGGGTGTAGAAATCACTACCTTTGCTTTATGAATGGGGAAAATGAGGTTCAGCAGGAATAACTTACCAAATGTCCCACAGGTAATATGTAAGGTCTTGGGTGAGTTTTCCCAAGAACTTCCAGCTAACTAGGGGCTTCTGTTTGCCTCACTGAATTGTTGCTGCCTGGCAGCAAAGGTGTGTGTGTGTGTGTGTGTGTAGAAGCCTGCCCAGTCCCTCCAGCTGTGTTCCACATTACTGAGCCATATGTGGAATCCTTCCTCACCCTCTTCTCTCAGAAGACGCCCTTCAGATCCACCATCCTGAAGGGAGGGATTCCAACAGCTTCAGGGAAGGGAGACTGCCAAGCTGTATTTGTTCAGGTGGATACAATAGCATCAGATTTGTGTGGAGCTCAAATATTGAATCATAATTCTTCAGGCATCTTTGTATTTAAATCATAGCTCTGTCAAGCTCATATTTGATATGCACTAATTAATGCTTCCTGTGAATTGTACTAGATTCTTTTCTCTGAGTGTGTGTGTGTGTGTGTGTGTGTGTGTGTGAGAGAGAGAGAGAGAGAGAGAGAGAGAGAGAAGGGGGAGAGGGAGGAAAGAAGATTCCTATGAATTAGAGTGATCAAAAATAAGAATCTGTTACTGTAACATTCAGTACTTGCCACTTTGCAGCTGATGAGGCCTCTTGGATGAGAAGGGTGGGTACAAGTTAATAGACAAATATAAATCATTTATGAGGAAATCACCTATATCAAATGAAGCTAATAACATTTCTTAATCCCTCAAAGCTGGGTCTCAGGCTGAGTTGAGCAAGTAAAGTCAAGCTCACCGTGGAAATTTATATTCTACCTCCAACAAGTCTGATCTTATTCCTTTCCAGATGATGAGAGCATTGCCTGCAATATGTAGGTGGTATTTGAGGAGAATATGGTAGGCTCTTTCAGGTGGAATATTCACAGACTGCACCATAAACAGGATTTGTTAATATTCCTTTGTGTACCATAGGAAAAATTGCCTATGATTTTCACTAGGGGAATTAATAAAAGTACAGAATTAGGCCATTCTTCTGATTATGCTTAAGTATGTTACATTATAATACAATGTCAGTAGATGTGGACATTGCAAGGTTGCTGCCACAGATGGGGAAAGGGATTGATAAAAGTGAGATCAGCACTAGAGTGCTGCACAGTGGGGATGGCTGGAATAGTTAAACGCTTATGTTTAGGGGGTGGGAGTGGGGGCGAGACATTTAATTTCATAGACCAATCTGGGGTTGACTCTCTGGTCTGCAGTTCTGTGTTGTGTGACCTTGGACAGGCCAGTCTCCCTCTCCAGGCCTTAGTTTTCTTGTTTATTGAACAGGGAATATGTAATCCCTAAAGCATTCTTGTAAGGATTACATTTTGTGTGAGTGTTATATATTTTATGTGTAAAGTGCCCTACTAAATTCTGATTTCCTCTATTTTCCTCTACCACTTTCTCCTTCCCATTCCCAACACATTCTACTTTTTGCTTACATGAAATTTATGGGAGATTTTTATGAGTTATGGCTCATGCTATGTAATGTTTTGGAGCTGTCTATGTTTAAATTAAAACCTTTCTTTCAAGACTGTAGATCTTAGCAAAGAAAATGCAGATGACAATAAGCTTATCAATTATGAGACATAGCTAACTAACCATAAAAATTCAAGCTTCTCCTTTCATAGAATCAAATGGAATGGCCACAGGGAAGCAACAATCAAGCCAGGTAGCTATTATATTTTCCAGTACCCTCTGCATTTATGTGCTACTAGTTATGTGGTTAGTTTTCACCAATGAAATATGAGCAGAAGAGATATATGTCTCCTCCACAGTAAGATAATTAATGAATAGATATGGTTTTTCCACTTCCTCATTTTTTTTCCAAGGGTTTGATGTAGACAAGTTTAGTGGCTTCAGAAGACTTTGTGTTGAACACAGAATTAACCTATATCCCTAACCCATCTCTTGGAGGATGGTCAACTTCAGATCAAGAAAAGCAATTCTGAACTTGAATGTGAAATAAACTGTCCTCATATACACTTAGACTCTCTTTGTTATAGCAGCTACTGTTACTCTGATACGTCTGGATAGTCCAAGATGATAGATTGTATCTATTAATGGAAGTGAGATACTAAAGCCCAGATAGGATCTAATTACCTAGCAATTGCAAATTAATTGGAGACTAGAGTAGATGACCTCTAAAGTCTTTGATTGTCCTAAACTAATAACGCTAATATATCATTTCTAATAAATATTTGCTGTATTCCAGGCCCCATGCTAAGTATTTAACATCAACATTTTTCTTTGGACCTTGCAACAACTCCATGAGGTATATGCATGCAAAGATGAGAAGACTGAAAGCTGCTGGTGAGTGTAAGAAACATGGAAAGTCAGGCAATGCACAAGGAGAAGGTTTGCACCCAAATTTTCTGATGCCAGAGTCTGAATTTCTCACCACTGAACTATAACTACCCCATAATCTGCAAGAACATGATTTTGTGTGCACCCTGTACATATTATACCTTTGTTTTATAAATTTGGCTATGGGAAATTTGTTGAAAAATAGTTCAATTTGTACTTCAGTACTAGTTCACTTTAGTTCTGTCTAAAGAGAAGAGCTGGGAAGAAACAATAACAGAGCTTCCACAGTATATAGTGGGTACAGAAGCATATTATCTCATCAAGGTCTGCGGAGATCAGTATTCTCACCATTGTACAGAAAAAGAAGACAAAATTGGAGCCATCTAAAAGAGTGTCCATGTGGCCCTTCATTCCTTTAACATGTATCTACTGACTTTCTACTATGTGGCTGGGATTATGTTTGCCAGAGAAAACTCCAGCGTGAACAAGATCAACATGGGCCCTGGGTGCGAGGAAACGTAGTCCAGAAGCTGCTTCATGAGGTCATGAGCAACCTGTCAGAGAGATTGATTTAGCAAAATTTTGATGCCCAAATATCAGGGGAAATTGTGTAGAGCTCTGGCATTGGTAGACGTGGAGCTCTATGTTCCTGAGTCTGTTTTTACAGTGAGAATCAAGATGTAATATCTACATGGTTGAAAGGACTGTTAGACATGATTGGTGGAGAGAGAAAACAAATGACAAGGGAAAGAAGGGAGTGAGAGAAAAGACTTTGTATGTCTAGAATCTGGTTGGTAGCAATTGTTCGGTAAGTGTCAGCTGTTATCAATTACTATTAGAACAGTTTCTGTATCCTAAAAGGAATTTCAAATATTTCTTATCCACCAAGCAGCACTGTTCACAGCTCCCTGCAAGGGAGAGGACTCATTATTTATTAACCAGGTTCTGTTTTCTATATTATCTTACTCTGTACACCATATTACAGATTTTCTCAGAGCACCCCCAGTAATTTCACAGGATAGTATATCAGTAGGGATAGTTTAGGCTATTATTCAGCAACAAGCCCTGCCCAAATCTAGGTGGCTTAAAACAACAAAGGTTTGTTTCTTGTTCGTGGGCCATCTCCATCACAGGGCTGCTGCTGACTCTCCTCATTGCTCCCTTTGTTTTCACAGTGGGACTAGGAGTGACAAGGAATCCGCCATGAATGCTGAGGGTGTTGGGGCACAGGGAAAAGAGGAAGTGGCAGAGACACACAGACTCTCAAAGCTTCTGCCTGGAGATGCCACATATCACTTCTGTCCATATTTCATCGGACAGTGCAAGTCAATGTCCTTGCTGAGTTTAATTGGGATGAGGCAGAGTGGTCTTAACGTGTGCTGAGAATGACTGATGGTTAACAGTGCTCATGGTGGCTTCAGCAACATGTCACTTATTGAACTCTGTGGATGAGGAAATGGCTTTTGTTGGGAGAAGGTGCTAGTAAGTTCTTGGAGGTGAGACCAGAGGGAAGTGAATTTGCACCCCATCTCTCTGACTCCAAACTCACCACGTTTGGACAGGATGCTGTCTTCCTGCTGCCCACAGAGCCTGCCCCCTCAGGCTCTGCATCTCTCTTACATTTCTTCATCTTTCCCTTCTCTACCACCATCAATGTACATCTGTACCTATGCATTTCCAATAGCAGAAAAGTTCTCTTCTTCAACTTAACCTGTACATCCAGCCACTGCCCAGCTCACTATCTATCTATCCTACGTTACCAGCAAACTTTTCTCAAATTATTCTACAAGTGTTGATCACTTCTCAGCTGTCCCAGCACTCTGGATTCTGCCCTTATGACTCCTTGAAATGACTCCTATTTGTCTTCCACAGCTACGGTCTTTTGAAAGCTTTATTTTTCAGCTTGGTCCCTCATAACCCAGCACACACACTGATGACTGCTCCCTTAACCACCAAGTCCCTTCCACGTGGTGGTGATGGCCAAGCCATTCTCTGCCTTCTCCCTGTGTCTCTGCCACTGCTTGGTGTCCTTTGTAGGCTCTCTCTCTTTTCTTGTTCCTTAACTGATGTCTTCTAGAGCACTGAGATATTGGCTTTTTCTGTTCTGACCCTGCACGTTCTGGATGGGGAGTCTCAAGTTGATGACTTCTGCATTAGCAGCACAAGCTCAGACCCAAGGTCACCATAGAAATAATGACCCCACTGCCCTTTGGACACCAGCACTCACGTGTCTCCTAGTGATCATAGACTTGCTGCTTTGGGGAAAGTTATGAGGCCATGAATGGGTTAGTAAATTTCATCTGCTAATAGCTAAGGAATTGAACATCTCATCAAATTGATCTGAAACCTATTTTTTGAGTTATTGTTAGAATCAGACAAGATTTATTTTGTCTCCAGTTTTCTATGAGAAGAGATTTTTCTTTGTATATTTCTAGGCTTTATTTGCTCCTTCTGTGGGGGAATTGGGGTAGTTTTATGATTGGTGAGTTTGGGAACAATAAATGGGCATGATCAGCTCAGATCCCATTTCCTTCTCTCCTTTGGGGGTGGACTGGAGTGTAGAGAGTGTTGGCTCCTCTCTGCTCACTCGTTTCCTAGGTCTTACCACACCTGCATCCTAGGTGTGGCCACTCAGTCAGGCCTTGGACTGGGGGAAAATCTGTCCAGTTCTGGAACTAAATACTTGCATGCCATGTCCCACAGCTTGGCCTCTAACAGCAGTGCACTTGACACTGGCCTCCACCTTTACTACTATTTGATTTGCAATTTGTCCAAAACCTAGGCAGGAAAAGAACATTAATTAGGGGGGGAAATATTGGATGTGGTTTGAAAACTTAAAACTTGAGACTTGGCCTCTATTTGTCACTTTTTATCTTTAGTGAGTTGTTCTGCTATGGGATCACAAATGTCCAAATATGTCTACCTTATTTTCATTCATTCACCTGATGAAATATAAAGCGCTATGTGCATTACAAGTATGTAGTAACTTGTGTCATATAAATCACTGTCTGTGCAGCAATATTTATTGAACACCTCTATCTCAGGTGTGGGAAATAAAAATAAAAGAAACAGTCCCTGCTTAGGACCTTGCAGACTCCTGGGAAACCAAAGAAGGACAGGAACAATATCAATACTGTGTCATCCCAGGCCAGGGGACACAGGTGAGGTTGTGGGAGAGGAAAGGGTAGGTTTTGAGGAAACCTTAGGAAGGTAGTACATGAGTTAACTTTTGAGAGATGAATGAACATCAGAGAGGGGAAATGAGAAGAGGGTGATGTGTAAGGACTGGAAACAAGGCCCAGCAGGCACAAGGGTACAGAGTGTAAGCAAGAGAGGCTTTTGAGGAACTGCAGGGTTCAGTTTGGCTGGGCTGAGTGTGCTGGCTAGAGAGCAGCTACCAATTGGGCTGGGGAGGTGACACTGACTACCCATGAGGACCCATTACTTCAGGCTCTTGGGAGGAAATAGAGATGATCTTGTGAAGAGCAATTGCAGTGACACACAGCATCACGTGTGTGCTGTATTCTTGGTCCCAAAGCTGGGGAAGAAGTGACAGTGAAAAGCATCCTCTCTGCATGGAAGGCAGGCAGGATCTCCACAAAGAAAGAGGAAATGGGCTCAAGGCCCTGTAGGTAGCCCAGGTCTCATCAGCTCCCTATCCTATCCCCACCTAGTGCCTGACACTGAGATGTCAGTTTGTGCAAAGCCCAGGAAGGTGAGAAGAGTGGTTCTAATCCCCTCTACTAGACAGACACACGAGCCACTGATGGGGAGTGGAGTGGCCTGCTTGTGGTCCCAAAGAAAGTAGCCTGGGGCTTTTCAGGATCATGGGAGAATTTTCCTGTGGTGCTTAGGGAGTACACAGAAAGACATTCTGATCCTGAGCTGGTATAAACGGTTGATGCTCACTTGAAGGGCTGGGGCATCCAGGGAGGAAGTGATCATAGCTCTGGCAGCATGAGAGGCTCCAAAGAAGAGAAAGCTTCAGAACTGAGCCCTGAACAATGAGTCAGACATTGATAGACCTGAACACAGCAAGTGAAGGCAAAAGAAAGTCAGGTAGAAGATCCCTAACTTCCAAGTATCTTGTAGAGGATTCTAAGCAGGGAGCTTCCCAGGTGGCATTACTTGTCTCCCAGCCTTCCCAGCCACTGTGAGTGTCCTGGCTCCAGGCTAGAATGCCCTGCCAGAGACTTGAGTGCTCAGAGCTGGCCTTTTAGAGGGTGATTGCATCCTGGGGGCCCTGTACTCAGCAGTGGGTTAATCCACTGGGGAGTTCAGAAGTAAAGGTACTGTTAGGACCTGGCTAGAAGAGGCAGTCACTGAGGGTGTATCGTGCACTGCTGTGCCTCCCTCCCCAGCTCCCACTTCTCTTGCTGCTTCCTGGTTGCCATGATGTGAGCACCTTTCCTCCACCAAACCCTCCCACATGCCATTCTGCCTTGGAGCAGGCTAACCTCATGAAAATATGAGCCAAAAATTAAACTCTCCTCCTTTAAATTGTGGTTTCAAGTGTGTGTCTCAGAGGCTGGAAAATCACAAAGACAGTGGGTTCCATCGTGGTAACCTGCCTTTCCCTTCTACTCTCTGTCTGCTTTTGTAATGCATGTCCTGTCTCAACAAGGAAGGGGATGAGGGAAAGAAAGCTAGTGCTTTTGAACATCTAGTATAGGTTACGTCAGTCACCTTACTTAATTTCACAATCCTGTAAGACCAAAGCTCTCATTATTCCATTTAAAAATGGAGGAAACCACAGCTCAAGGACAGTAAGCAATGTGTCCAAGGGTACACAGCAAACACACCCATTCAGTGACTAATGACTAAGCGGCAGAGGCGGAGCAGAGGGCTGAGCTGGGGAGGTCTGAGGTTCTGAGAGTTGTTGACACAGGACGATGCTGCTCTTCTGTCTAGAGGCCCAGCCTCCAAGGCGTTGCCTTTTGTAAACCATCCCACCACCTCGCTATCACTCGCAAACAACCTGGCCTATAAAAATATCAAGCAGGAACTTTGGTCCGTGTCACTAGTGATGAAAGTATTTGAGGGCTGGGCTCATCTAGGTACCAAATCTTCCTTTCCACCGCTGGCCAATCTGCCTCCAAGACCCAGTGCAGCTCCTATCTATGTCCAGCCTTGCAGAGTACTTAAGCCACAGCCCAGAGACTTGACAGGGACCCCTTCAGAGGCCACTTAGCTTAATGCCCAGTGTTTATAGAGAATGAACCCAGGTAGTAAGTGTCTGGTCTGAAGCCACACTTCAGTGGCTTAGTGGTAGAGCTAGAATTAGAGGGCTCCTTTGATCTGTGGTGTCTGAAACTACTTTCTGTTCATTTTGTAGTTAAGCCCCCAGCTAGACCTGTGAAGTAGGTCAGGAAGTTGGCTTTAAGGATCTCCTTTTCTAATCTTTTCACTGACTGAACTCTGGAACAAGATTGGACCAAACAAAAGAGCAGGGGGGAGGCAGAGTGAAGGCAGAGTGAAGGCAATGGGTCCTGATGCCCCTGGTATGTCTATTGTCTGCCACCACTTGACACCGCCCGGGGGGCCAACCACCACCACCGTGCCTGTGCTTCATGGGGCTCTCAGACTCTGCCTGGGGTGCAGGAGATCAGAGAGGCTCCATGCTGGTTACCCTTGTGTGTGTCAGGGTCCCTGTGACAATAGCACACATTTAACAGCCAAGTTAGCAAGTCTCCCCTCTCCCCTGGCCCAAGCCACACTTGATGTACGGAGACCTGGAGCAAACCTCAGGAGGCAGGAGCGGCCAGGGGCCCAGAGCCTCGTAGAAACAGAGCTCCAGCCCAGGCTCCAGTCCCGGCTCCAGTCCCCACTCCAGCAAGCACTTCACATCTTTGAGCTCTGCCTCATAAACTGTAACCACATAGGTGTCACTTCAGCTCTCTGAGCCTCAGCTGTCTCAGAAGAGTAGATGGCTGATGTATGTATTTTGAGGATGTTTTAAAGAATCAAGTAGAAACTAGGCCTACTCCAACTGGAATATATTTTACAGAGGGATTTTGTTTGTGTAGCAATCTGTTTATATGAATTTTAATACCTCAGGGGTAGGGAGTATAGGTAACCTCAAGTTTCTTCCTGCCTATCCCTAACACTTAGCATGCCTAATTGCCTTTCCTTAGCACATGCTATGCCCTTGCGTAAGTGGGAAGGAAAGTCACCTTTTGGCCAGTTGCAGCCTTAGGTGCAAGGCTTGGCAAGGTGAAGTGCTTTTGTGGGAAGGAAAGGTGTTTCTGCCGAGGGCAGACTTAGCCTTAGAATGTGCATGGTTGTACAGTTTGGTGAGAAGAGAGCAGGCCAGATGTTGGGCTGCTTTGTCCTCCACCTCTGAGCATCTCTGTGCAGTGCTCAAGCTACTAGGCTACCTACAGGAGCCCTGCCCTAACACACTCTCTTTGCAGACTTCTGCTTCACTCCTCGAGCTTACTGATGTGACCCATAAAGGTACTTGTGTCGGCAATCTTGCAGCATATGATTTCTTGTCCTGGACAGTGAGCTTGTGACACAGTAGGCTCTGAATGGATGAGGTATGGGGGAGGGGAGGGTCAGTGAGACTGCCACGTACCCATGCCCTGTGCATAGCTCAAAGAATGACTACTGGATGAATGAATGAGCTCACAGGTCAGTATGAAAACAAGATATAAATCCCCATATGAAATGTTTAATAACAAAAGTTTTAAATTAGTGTTCAATGCAAGAACTCAAGAGATGGGGCAATCAGCACATGAGTGCCAGATTAATCGCCAGGCTGTAATTTATATGGGAGTCCACCAAGGTGGAGGGAATCAACTTGAGGACTTGTCAGAAAGCCTGGATGGGCTTTTGATTGTGCCCTGCGCATCACGTTCATTCATTTGTCAAATGTTTCTGAAGCTTACACCACCCCAGCCGGCTGTGCTCCGGAGAGGCAGAGAGGAACAGTGGGAAGCCCACAACCTAGGGGAGCTCCAGGGCTAGTCAGAGACAGTTGGGCAAATAGAAAGCATGAGTATGCTTCTAAAATAAGGTACTGTGGAGACTCTGTGGGGTGGCGGGCTCTGTGGGCCAGGGCTCACAGCTCATAGTACCTATTTCCTAAACTGCGAGGCTGTAGCAAATACTTTTGTTTCCATCTGAATGTATTTCTGAACAAATCCCTACAATTCAACATCTATTAATTCTTTAAAACACCCACATCTTCTTCTTCCCATCTTCTTCTCTCTATTCTTTTCTCCTCATCTTTCTTGAATCTGCTAGCAGCCTTCAAGGGCACCATGCTGTCTGGGGCTGGCCCTCGGAATGGGAGGGTGGCACTCGAGCCTGGGAGCACAGGTCTGCCTGGAAGGGCAGGTCCAGCTGTCTCCAGAGCCCTGAGGAGCTGCCACACAGCCTTTCCAATGCATCTACCCACACCACAGTCCCTCTAGTCACCCTAGCAACCATGCCATAGCCTCTTGGAAGCCATGCCAATGACAGTGGAGTTCTCTTAAACGTCCACCAGAGAAGGTAAAGTACACATCTTCGGAAGGTAGTACATGGCTTGTGGCCCCTTCTGTCATTCAAAAAAGAGACAAGCTAAGGAACACCCTGGTGTCAGAGCCCAGAGCTGAAGCCCACAGCCATAGGCTCTGCATGGGCAGCAGGAATGCAGAGGAAAGCACAACCACTGGGTTCCTTCGGTGGTCCCTGGACACCACCTCTTCCTTTGTGCTCTGGCCTCCTCTGAGACTCGAGGGTCAAGCAGTGAGCTCTCTTCCCAGGAAGGCAGAGAGGACATGTAGGACTGCCAGTGCCACTCTGGTCATGAAGGGCACAGAGGTGCGGGGATGGTGTGGGCAGCAGCCCCCAGCTTCTGTGTGTACAACATCCTGCTGCTGTGGAGTGGACACTGCTGTCTAGTCGGGTAGGCAGGGCAGGAGTCCAAGGAGTGGAGCTTGGCGTGAAACAGGAACACTTGGGTGGGCTTTGGTGGCAGAACAGGATCTGAAAATTGTGGGCGAATATGGCCATCATGCAGGTCCACTGCTAGACTTCATCAGGAATCAACCCCATCTTCTTTTCTGTTGAGCCCTGATAGGGACTCAGAATCCTTCCATCCCCTGTCTGTCAGTTCAGGTTGTCGTCCGCTCAGTAAGCGTTAACCGTGTGGCTGGACGTGCAGGGACTAAGGAATCACTGCACATGTAGTCTATGGTTTGTAAGCCTCTGCTCCACGCTGGGGACCATTTGGGGTGATGGAGAAGATAAGCACTTCAAAGTCAGGGAAGGCAGGGTCTGCTCTCCTTCTGTCACCTCAGTGGATCCTGCCCATTGTGTTTCCCACTACTTCTTCTTTTGATCTGGTAGCAGACCTCCTGCCTTTGGGGAGTCACCTCTTCTCGGCTCCATGAAGTTATAGGTACCGGGGATCGAACTCAGGACCTTGCGCTTGCCAGGCAGGCGCTTGTGCCACTGAGCTATATCCCTGGCCCAACTCCTAGTACTCTTTTGCCCCTGGCCAAAGTAGACACTAGGCGTGTGATCCAGTCCTGGACAAGCAGAATCTTAATCTGTGGTGAGTGTGTGTATGTGCGTGCGTGTGTGTGTGTGTGTGTGTGTGTGTGTGTGTGTGTGTGTGAATGGGAATTGAACCAAGGGCCTTAGAATGGAACTATATTCCTAGCCTGTTTTTAAATTTTTAATTTTGAGACACGGTCTTATTAAGTTGCTCAGTTGTCCAGACTGGGTTGAACATAATCATCCTTGTGCCTCAGTCTCCCAAAGTCCTGGGATTACAGGTATGCATTCTCACACTTGGTTTAGAACTTTAAATATTTCCCCATATGTTTCAGGCTAGGAAAAAGATTATCTTTTTCTTGAGCTGATACAAGCCTGGAATCCTCATGACCATGTCCCCACCTGCTCCCCTATGTGAAAGAAGGTTTCTGCAGCGGAGAAAATGCTGGGAGGGCAAGACATAGATAAATGCAGAGGAGAGAGGGAGAGAGAGGATAGCACTGACACGATGACATCATTTGAATCAATGAAGACCGGGCCAGCTTCAGCCCAAGCTGCCAAATGACACAAGCCCATGAATTCCTCCGCCTTGCGCTGGAGATCTGGACCTATTTCAAAGGGAGGTGGGTGGGGCAGGGGCCAGCACTGGAGGAAGGAAGGACCTTATTTCTCAGACAGCAAGAGAGTCTGAAAAACAATTCTGCCTGCGCCTGTAATTACAATGGCTTTGTGTTATGCTTCGCATCCCATTGTCTCTGCACTGATAAACATTTAGAAGGGGACTGGATGCATGTCTGGTCACATGTCTTCCCGTGCATGTGGAGCTGAGTTAGTGTGTTCAAGGGTTCTGCCTTCTCTGTGGTTTTAAGTCCCCCGCTCCATTTCAAGGACCTGGGATTTGTTGCTCCTGCATTTTCCCTCTAGCGTGAACTGTAATGTTCCCATGGTTATCTTGGTAGGGTGCTTTGTGCTTTGCAAAGCGCATTCCCCTGCATGATCTCCCTTGATGCTCAGTGCCTCTGAGATGAAATCTGGGCTGCGGTTGCTATTCCTGCCTTTCAGAGTGAGAAGGGGAGGCTCAGAGCCTAGACCCTGACTCCAAAAAGGAAATCCCTGGCAGGGATTTGTGGTGATCTCACAGATAAGGGATTGTCCTCAGGGTGGAGGGATCCCTGAATCTGGAGCCAGATGGGATAGAATTGAGTCCCACGTTTTTTACTAACTGACTCTTACTGTACACATCAAATCCTTCAGTCTCAATTTCCCACTCTGTCAAATGGAGGAAGAAGGATGATATTTTCTTTTAAGGACTCTTACTCCCTACCAGATGATTGTAGGTTAGAGGGCTTTATGAAGTTGTGAGGGGCTTTGCCCATCCATTCAGGGTTGCTTTATGAGCAGAGAGCAATAGTGTGCTGGGTCCAGTGCACCCTCTTCCCAACTCCATGTTCAGTGCCATCATGTTGAACTTGAAGTCAGCCACCGGGAGAAGATTACACAAAGGTAATTGCCATATGCTAAGAATCAGGTCTTTATTTTCCCCTACAGAGTCAGCTGTTACTCAGGACACTCCTGGTCATGGGATGGAAGGAGAGAGAAGGCTAATATTACTGAAAACTGTATGTTGAACCTCCCATCACTCCTTCAGTTCTCACAGCTCCTGCGAGCAGATACTGATGTGACCTCATAGATGAGGTCATTAAAGCATAGAGGGTCATAACTTACTCAAGGACAAAATAAATGCCAGTGTAGAGTCAGGTCTCACATTCTCTCTGATTCCTATTTGGTATGCCAAAGCTGCATTCGTTAGCATCTGCTTTTATCCTGATTTCTAACCTGCCAGTTGCAAGATACAACTCAGTTTCATAACATGTAGATACCTGTTTCGGACTTCACAGTCGCCAGTTTGGGACTTGGAGGAAGATGAAGAGGGCAATGAGTTAACCACAAGAGAATGTGTCGGCCACCATGGAGCTCCACAGCTCTGAGTCTCATTTGGATAAAGGCCTCCTCAAAGTCAGGCAACATCATCAAGGGCCATCTACGCGTGCAGGTTTACAGAGTGAAAGGGTCAAGGCCCGCTCTCCTCCTTCCCCTCATCCATCAAGGAGGCGCCATCTTGAATGGTGGCTGTTTTGTCTCCATGGGTGCCTGTGGTAGCCACAGGGGAAGGGTCCCGAGGGCCTCTGGAATCTGTTACACAGCATGGGTGCAAGGGAATGATCATGTGTCTCAGCTGAGAACCTTTCCTCCTGTTGCTAAGAGAAAGAGGACCGTCTGTTTTTCCTCTCCTGCCATCTCTGGCTTCACACCCCCTAGCCCTTTTTCCTTTCTATTTTTATATCTTGAGAGCTTCATATAATGATGTCCTGCATGCTTCTAACTAGATGAGGATGGCAGATGGAAAGGAAAATGGAAAGGACCTGAACAAAATAAAAATCCATTTCCTGGTGGAAAAGATTACAGATGGATTCGGGGGTCGGATGGGAACACCAGCGTTCCCAGTGAGGGCTCCAGGCTCTGGGCGCTAGGTGGGTTCCGGGACCGGCAGATAGGCTGCAGGAGCACCCCGGGGGACCTGCAAGAGGGAGATTGGAGTTAATCATCCTTAGTACCTTGAATGCTTGGGTTCCTTCATTTCACCCTCACAATAAGTGTGTGAGAAGATATATCACCGTTTATATTTTCTAACTGAAGAAAGAGGATGTGCAGAGCTGGGTCCCTGTCCAGTGGCCTTTGCCCCAGCAGACCTAGTAGGAGAGGGGAGGTGGCTTGGTGTGTGGTTGTGGAGTCCAGCTTTTTTATTCAGCACTGCCAGAGCCTGATTGGTTCCTCTGCTTCCACCCGCGCCCTCTCCAGTCCTTTCTCTGCGCTGCAGCTGAAGGGAGCTTTCCCGAACAGAAACCAGTCTCTAATACTCTAACATTCACATCCCTAGCTCCGGACTAAAAGTGAATCCCAGGGCCATACCATCCACGCCGACAGTCTCCTCTCAGGCTCTCCGCACCTCGTGTGGCCTTCACCCTGCCATGAGGGCCTTTTGCCCCTGTATTTACTGGACACAAGCCGCTCTTGGGGCTGCACTTGGGGAACCCTGCGCCTCTGAGGACTGCTGCTGCACCTTCAGGACTGGGTTAATTTTCATGCAGGACCTGAGAGGTCCCAAATCCCAGCCTGCTATCCAGCCCTAGCCATTTCCTATCCCATATCACCATCCATTTAAATTTCGGTCAGTAGTGATAATCACTAGCCAACAGCTTTTTGCTGATTTACTTGTTTATTTTCTGTGTCTTCTCACCGGATGACCAATTTCGGGAGAATAAAGGTTAGCGACTTCTCCGAAAACCCTGCCCTACTCCATAGAATAGAGGATGGAGTATAGTAACCATACAATAGTATCGGTGCCTGAACTGCTACTGATGCATAATGAACCCAGAAGGGCAAGCCTCGAGGGCCAAGAAAGAAGAGCCTTCTCAGTTGTGCACCAGGTGTCAGCTTTGTGTTTCTGTCACTCTCACGCAAGCCTGCGGGAGAGATCCCTGGATTCCCATTTCGCAGATGAAGCAATGGCGGCTCGTTATTTGGCACCTGTTGAGACCACAGGGCTCAGCCGGAACCCCGGCCTGCCTGCTGCAGTGCCGCGTCCTTGTGGAGTGTGCGGAAATGTCTCCACGGTGGATGCGCAGGGAAAAGGGTGTGTCTGCCGCTGCCAAATCTTGTGTGTGTGAAGCCTCCGGAGGAGGCGGCGGACCCAGAGGGCGCCGGGAGAGGGCTCCCTGGTGAATCACAAAGGCTCTACCCAGAGCCTAGACGTTGGGTAGCAGACTGCAGACCCGAGTGCCCAAGAGGCGAGGCCTGCAGCGGGGTGGCCAGGGGACGGCTGCAAGTGGCAGGCGTGGGCGGGCCTGAGCGAGAGGGAGGCGGAGGGGTGCGGGCCCTTCTCCCCTAGCGCTGCTCGCAGGCCAGGTCGCGCCCAGACCCTGCTGCGGGAGCTCTGCTCCTGCGCTAGGTGGCGAAAAGCGGAGGGGCTCTGCTATTCGGGGGAATGCGGTAGTGATGTATAAGGTTTGAAAGATGTGGCCTGCAGCGCGCCGGCACTAGCTTCTCTGCTCGCGGCTGAGCTGCGGGAGTGAGCGCCGCGCTCCGGGATCCCCAGCCACGCGCGTCCTCGCGCGCCCGGCCCCTACGGACCCTCCGGCCTGGGACCAGGAGTGGAGCCCGCTGTCCTGCGCGGCAGCTCGAGCATGAGTCGAGGGGGCTGAGCGGAGGGCGGTCCTCGGCGCTGGAAGGTAGGAAAAGGCGCTGCGCTGGGCGCCTCGGCGCGAGAAACTGGGGTGGCGCCGCCCGGGCGCACGGGAGTGGCGGGCTGCGGCCATGGGGACCCCGAGTGGGGACGGGTGGCGGCCGGGCGTGCGGGGCCCGCGGGAGGCCGGCCGCAGCTCTTGGTGGCGCGCTTGTGGCTGCGCAGCGCGGGAGGCGGCGGTGGCTGCGTGCGCAAAGTTTTGGGCAGCGCGCAAGGCGCAGGCGAGGCCGCGGCGCACGGCCGCGCAAGTTGTGGCCGAGGCGCTAGGGAGATCCCGGGGCCCACGGGGACTCGCCCGCCAACCGGACAAGCGGCTTGTGCTCCAGCCACCTCGGCGGCGAGGCTGGGTGACACGCGGGGATTAACCGTTCTCCTCCCGAGGGAGCAACTTCGTCCGCGTCAGTGGCTGGACTCCGGCTGGCCGGAGGCGTGGAGGCTGCAGCTCGGGCCGCGCTGCCTCTGGCTCCGCGTGCTCTTTCCACTTCTACCCTCTGGCTTTCCAGAAGCCAGGCAAACCGGCTCGGGTGCCTCCTGCACCGCAGCCTGTGATTTTTTACCTCTCGGTCCAATGGATGCATTTTTCCCCACCTCTCCAGCTTGGCTCTTTGATGCTGCCTTGAAAAATGAGATGATTAATCAATTAGGTTAGTGGCCAATTAGGCATAACCTTGTAGGAAAATAATTATCCCTGGCTCTCTGGGCTTTCGCTGGGAATGAGGTGGGAATCCGGCCGGGGTGCAGAGGCTGTGTCTGAAAGATAGGGCCCAGCAGGGAATTTCTGGGAATTTAAGATTTAAAAGATTGAATGCCTGGTGGTGGAGGATGTTGTAGGGTACAGTTGTGTGTGTGTGTGTGCGTGTGTGTGTGTGTGTGTGTGTGTGTGTGTGCGTGCGTGTTTGCCAAGAAAATTAACCCTTGGTGGCACAGTCCGGGCGGACTTTGCAGGCTCCCTGTTTTCCCACAACTGGGAAAGGCGTGCCCCTGCTAGCCTGGGCCTTCCTCTGGCCCCAGCAGCAGCCTACCCCTCGCCCCCAGGGGCTTTGCTGTGGCTTTGAGGGGGTGAGTTCATTCGCATGGATGCGCACATTTTAGTTTCGCACAGGCAGAATCACGGCGTGGAAGGTAGAGGTTCCTGCACCGCGCCTTCCCAGAGCATGCATTTCCCGGATCGTGTTAAATAAAGCGGGTGGTAAATGGGTGCGAAAAGGTGACTGTTTGCAGGGCTGGGAAGTTCTGTTACGGCGCAGGGCTTCGTTTCTTTTCGGAAAGCCTGGCGGGGCTTGGCACTGCAGTACAGTATTACAGCACAGCCATATTAAAAAGGTCTCGAGCGCGGAGCTCTCGCCGCTGCAGCCTGCCTTCAGCAGACTTCGCTGCTCAGATTCTTCTTGCAC
Organism: Chinchilla lanigera; assembly: GCF_000276665.1. Taxonomy (NCBI): domain Eukaryota; kingdom Metazoa; phylum Chordata; class Mammalia; order Rodentia; family Chinchillidae; genus Chinchilla; species Chinchilla lanigera. The sequence continues at coordinate 1,609,075 of NW_004955464.1, forward strand.
GGCTCTTGCAGGGGATTTCACACATGCACCGTGTGCATTTCAGCCCCCTTCTGGCTCTGCTTTAGGCTTCTTTCATCTGCTTGTACATCTGGACTCTAGGTAGTAGGTATCTGTTCAGAAGGTAAAAACTAGAGGCGTTCCCAGGACGGAGGGATTTTTGCAACAGGTCCTAGGTCTGAGGTTTCTCCTCAGGCATCCCCTTGGCATTTAGCGACCTGGGCCCCAGTGTCCCTCCCCAAGGTTGGGGGCTGAAGGGGTTGGACCAAGTGGTCTGTGGAAACCCCTGCAGTGCTGACATTAGCTGCTGCTACATCTTATGGCTTTTTTCCAGGTCTGAGCTGAGGGGAGGAGTAGCTGAGCCCTGCAATGTGACAGCGCGGCATTCCTCACTCCAGGAAAGGGATGGGGCTAGCTGGGGCTGACTGGCAAATAGGAATTGCCCGCCTGGAAGACTGCCTAGTGATATGGCGTCCAGGGACGACTGCTGGCCACAGGCTCCCCCCTCTTCTTCAGAATGAAGGGTCACCATTCAGCCTTGCTTTTGGCCAAGGTTTTTTTCCGCTTGAAGCTGGACTCAGCCAGTTGCCGCTCTCTCTCTCTCTCTCTCTCTCTCTCTCTCTATCTATATATATATATATATATATATATATATATATATATATATATATATAGTCAAACTCTAGCTTTAGCAAAGACCAGGCTGTCTTTCTGAAGTGAATCCCCCCGTGTTAAGAAGGGCTATGAAGGAAGAAGGGAGAGAAGAAAAGAGTAGGTGGGAATGGTAGTGGTAAGAGAGATAGAGAGACAGAGGTAACTTAAGCCTTCAGATACCTCCAGACAGTGGGAAAGGAGAGAAGAGGAGAGGAGCAGGAGAGGGGAGGCAGAAGAGGAGAGGGAGAAGGAAGAGGAGAGGGAGAGAAGAGAGAGGAGAAGACCTGCACCAAGAGGCAGAGAACAGCACTCACATGAAGCAAGTTCATCCTGTAGTTTGGAGAAAATGTCAAGGGAGACACAAGACTCATTCCAGACAGACAAGCTGCCAGGAGCTCTGTTCTGACACAATCAGGCACATCACAGACTCCATTTCTTAGCTTTGCCCGAAACTCCAGTTGGTGTGGGTGGGGTAGGGGATCTGGGAGGGTCTGTTTGCATAATCAGAGAACAAGCTGTCTCCTTCCTTGGGGCACTCCATTCAGACAGGTGAGTTTCTGAATAACTTTGAAGGAGGTGTTGCTTTTTCGCTCTTTACTCTACAGAATGGACAACTTGTTACAAAATGCATTGTTTGTTTAACTTTGGGGGAAAAAGAAAAATGAAGGTTAGAGTATGACACCCCCTTGCATGCCCACTGAGAACATGAGTGGACGGGAAATGATTCAAGTGGCTTGCTGCTCCTCAGCTCCTGTCCCAATGGGGTCCATCCTCTGAGCTGCTAGACTCCCTTCTGGCTCCAGGGTGGCCCTTCCACAGTTGTGACAAGTGCTTTCGGAAACATAGCTTTGGTCATGTTGCTCCCCAGATCAAAAACTAAAATCTTCCTGTTGCCTAAAGCATATTATTCAAATTCCAGACTACAGACATCAAAGTTTTTCACTGTCTGGCCTGCTTGGTCCTCCTAACATGCTTGGTGACACATACACACATGTGCTACGCTCACACCATGCACATGCTATGCTTATACATATGCCAAAACATAGACACCTTCACACATATGCCCAGAGCATCACATACCCTTAGAGACATGCACAAAGCTTCTTACACATCTTTGCACACTCATGCACACTGCACTTATTCACCCATTCTTACATGCATACATAAACACTCTCACACATGCACATACCATCACATAGACCTTTAGGCACAAACATACTATATTCATACACACTCGTGCACATCCATAAACACACCCAAATACTACACTTAGACACAGCATCACACACATCCTTACACATGTGTTCACAGTGTTACACACATGTGCATATACACATGTTCATTAATCTATGCATGCCTTACACACCTGCATACACATATATACTGACACCCTCACACATACATACAGATCACAAACCTTAACATACATTCCATTTATACTCATGCACCAACTCACACAGCACCATACACACCTTCACACAACTCTACAATCACCTCACACACATCTGTGAACATACACGTGCACATGTACACAATACCCATCCATACACACATATTGCATCCATACTTACACTCCTAAGGGAGTCAGACACATATACATGCATGCGCCAGTACACGCAGCATCACATGCCCTTCCATATGATGCACACCACACATGCAGTGCATTCCCACAGCCTTTGCACTCCACATGTGCCTGGACACCTTTGCAGGTGCCACTTTCCCTGTCTGGAGCACACGCTCTTATTCCTCAGACCCACAAGGGCTACACAAGCCTGAGGACCTGTCTCACAAGTGACATCCTCTCAAAGGTCCCTTTCTCTTGAGAAGATGCTGCTCCCTCTTTCTACTCTCTTGGGGTCTCACCTTTATTTCTGCCGACAGACCATACATGCCCCACAGCAAGGACCCAAGGGCCATGTTTGATAACCTCAGTCATTTTAGGAGCTTTGGGAGGATGATTAACATCCTTAACATCTCTCTCACTCATTTCTCATTTTCTCCTAGTCTCATTTTTATAAGAATAATATCAGTTTTTAAAAATAAAAAATGCAGAAATGATTAAGATAAAAAGTAACGATTCTCCCTCCACCCCACCTGCATGCCTACCCTCTGTGTTGGATGCTTATGTTAGTAAGCTTTGGCACTGCCCCTTTTGTGTCACGTTTTCCTCACTAGGTACACACCATGAAATGTATGGTGTGTCTGCTTCCTTAACGCTGTGTCATGCATGTGGAGGTGCCCAACAGTGTGGGATATAGGAGCACTGAACGTTTCGGGCATATTTTTAAATAACAAGAGCACTAATACTATTGAATTTATTTTAAAAATTACATGAAATATGTTATTTCACTAATCTTCAGCATAGCTCTGTGTAATGGTGTTATTATCCTTATTTTACAGATATAGAAAGCTGGGCCTAAGAGGTTATATACATTGGAAAAGACGCTACGGTATGGATTGAAACCCAGGCCTCTGTTCTTTCTGGGTGCTCTCTCAGTGGGTCTGTAAATGGGTCTATATTAAAGAGGCAAGTCTTCTAACAGCTTTGTGTGCTCAATATTTGCTTAGAGCTTAAGTTTATGGATCTCTTAGCTCGTGTGTTCACTGTTGCACTCCCAACTCGGTACACCATGTAACAACACACGAGAGGAAGAGGCTAATGTGAGAAGTTAATGTGCCTTGACCGACCATCTGGAGCCAGGAAGAAGTGAAAGGAGTTATACCCAGGTCTTGGGCCCAGTCAGAGCTCATGCTGTGTCCTTACATGCAAGAGCTGATTCCAGAAAGGAACAGGGAACCTTGTGCCTTTGTTTTAGTGTGTGACTTAATGATGCAGACGGAAGCTGGCTAGTTGGACATCCTCTAAGACAGGAGTGGGCTTTGATGACACTCAGGTCTGGAGGCTACAACACTTTGAGGTCCATATTATGTGGAACAACTACATTAAGAAATCCTGTGTCTCCCAGTCTTACTCCTCTGCATGTCTGAGGATTTATTTGAATCAGAACCATGGACAGAGCTTGTAGCTTGAGATGAAGTGACAGTTGTGGACATCCTTTGTAGCTCTGTGTGTGTGCTATGAAACCTGACAGGATGATTGAAGACTTGGAAGTGAGGCAATAGGTGCTGGAGGCCTCCAGACCTTGGCTTTGATGGCATCTGCCTTCTAGGTAGGGCAGTGCAATTATAAGCCCCCTACTGCTGGCTTCCTGTGTGTCAGGCACTGGGTTGAGCATGTTACCTATATTCCCTCATTCCATCCTTCTAGAAATCCAACTTGAAAACCAGTCTCTTCTGGCTCTATCCTCACTTAAAATAGTGCCAAGCACAATAAATATCAATAAAATATTTCCTGATCTTTTAATGGATAGAGAATGAAACCAAGGATCAGAGATATGGAGTAACTTGTCAGAGACCAACAGCTAGTGTATTTCAGAGCTGGGATCTGAACTCAAATCTTTTTTTGATAATAGAGACTGAACTCTTTTGACTATTCTGTGCTTTTCCTGGATTGCCACTCCTCACCAGGGCTTGAGCTTGTAGATCCTTTCATCGAACTCCTTTACTTAAGAAATGGTAACATTTACTATGTGCAAGGGGCCACTCTAAACACTTTATTTAGGTGCATTAAATTGTTTCATCTTCACACTCCAAAGCTAAGTAGTGGAGCTGGGATTTAAACACAAGTAGTCTGACCTCTTTGCTGTAATTGTGTAAGATTCTTGCAGCTATATCAGATCCTAGTGTTACTGAGCAGTGGAATCATCATCGTCATCATCACCATGGTGATCATCATTATTGTCATTATCACCATCATCATTGTGCTCATTGCCCTTGTTGATGTTTTCATGGCAGCTATCTTTACTGGGGGTCTACCTATGCATTGGGCACTTTTCATGTTGCCCCATTATTCTGAAGACAATGCCGTGTTTCCACATAAGGAAATCAAGGCTGCATGAGGTTAAGTGAGTGAGAATCATGGGTCCAGTGAGAGGAGATCTGGGGTTGGGATTCTGTGAGTCTGGTCTCAACATCTGTTCCCCTTTTCTGTCTCTATAATCTTTTTTTCACTACTTCTTGCTGCTTTTCACATCTAGCAAAGCATAAAATGATGAGAGCTTTCTTGTTATAGTTTTCTCATTGATAACTCAATTCTCAGAAGGACCATTGTCTACAAGAACAGTGTTTGCATTTCAGTGACCTGAGTTTTTTCTCCTGTTGCACTATGAAGTGTGTGAAGGTATCTGATTTTCTGTACATCTCTTTCAATTTCTTGGAAGTGGAATAACATCACCTGCTGCATTTCCTAATATGGTGATGGGAATAGGTGAGCTGGGGCCTTGTGATTTTATCCCCACTGAGAGAGCCAAAGGCGCTTTGTGAAAGTGAGGAAAGAGGGTTTCTTGGGTTGAAATAAACTACTTTGAGGCACTGTGTGATGCTGGTTGACTTTGACAAGGATGTGACCATAACACGGTGACATTTGGACTCCTTCCTTGTTGGCGATAGTGTGGGAATGCTACATCATTAATAGGCATTCACTTGGGATTTATAAAACAGCCGTATTTCAGAAGATAAGAGTCCTGGTGACATCAGACAACCCTTTATCTGGTAAAGCACATGTGGTTTCTGTCTTAAAGGGGGAAGGCAGAATTAAAGAAGAATGAGCAGTTCATAGGCTTTTGTTAAATTTAAAACATTTTTGTTTTTCTGAAATGAGCTCTGAGCTACAGGTCTTGAGACTTCTTGTTTAGTTAATATACAGAGTGCAGCTTCTCCATGTTTAAAATGACCACTCTGTTTTTTGATGCTTGGGTTTAGATCTTTTGTGACATTTTCCTCTAAGCAAATATTTACAACTGAGTGGGAAACTGACAGGAAGGAGGGTTTAAAATGAAAATGTTACCAAACTGAAGTTTACATCTGAGTGCAACACATGGTGTCACCATGGGCAGAGTCCTAAGAACTCAAAATATTTGTCAATTTGTAGAACTTGAAAAAAACCAAGCTGTTTTCGTTTGTTAATTCTAAAAGTCACATTTTGTGTGTGTGTGCATGCATTATGGTGACCGTTTTCACTTCCTATCTGATTGGCTTTGTTATAGTCACGGAACCTCAGCTATGTGTTTTTACTTTTCTGTTTTCTGCTGCAGAAGAGAAGCACTCTCTCGGGGTGAATGCCTGTATTTATTTCTCCCTTCATACACTTCCCCATGCAGCCTTTCTCCCGACTCCCCCTTTGCAAATCTGATCTAGATCCAGCACTGCAGTCTCTTCAAGCTGCAGTCAGGTCCCAAGGCCTGTGAGACGTCTTCTCAGTTGACCCTACTCAGAATTGACCACCACTGATATTGATTGATTTTATCACTCTATTACTTAAAGAAGTCATATAAGTCATACAAATCAGTTGTGAAGGATAGAAATATATAAAGTGTTAGTAAAAAATGCTTGAAATTCCAGGCTGTATCTATCCATTGTTGGATGATTATCTTTCATTTCTCACACACACATGGCACATGTAGGTAGGAATATGTGTAATATGCATGTGTGTATATACACAGACATATATATCATTTTATGTACTGTGCCTTACTATATAGGTTTTTTTCCCTTTTATCCTGGCTTTCTATTTTTTAACGGAGCTCTTTGTTTACAGACTAATCAAACTTGGATGTCTTTTGTATCTTCTTCTAAATGCCTATTATCATTTACACATACACTCACACACATACACAAGAGTTTTTGTCACTGGTTTGTAAAATGAGAGTCTATGCATATTACTTTTCACCCTTTACACACTGGAAACCCATCCCATTTTTTCTTCAGGCCTCCCTGAGTTGATTGGCATAGATATGTCACTGTTTCCAATGGCTGTAGAATTTTTAATGAAATGGCTGTGCTGCAGATTTTTCAACAAATTCCTTACTGATAGACACATATTTATTCACTAATTTTTAATAAATTATGCTAAAATAAGCATCCTTCCATGTTTATCATTTGATTGATACTTTAACTTTTATGGGTAGATTTCCAAAAGTAGTATTCCTGAGCTAAAAGCTCGGTCTTTTTAAAAGCTTTAGTAGGTGCTGCCATATTGGTTTCCAGAATGAATGTAAAATTTGCATTTCATTAACATGTGCAAAGGAAACTTGCCCCGTATCTTTGTCAGCAGCCTGTACTTCCTTTCCCTTTTATTTTTGCTAATCTGATATGTGAGAAGTGATATCACATTGCTGTTTCACTTTGCACTTTCTTGATGTCTGCCAAGGAGCATCTATTCACATTTATGTGAAAAGCTTTGGGTTCACTTCCCAGCAGACAGCTGACACGTTATCTTTGTCCAGTTCTTAGGTGGTTTTCTGTTATCCTTTAGCAATGGCTCCTTATAATTACAGTGAGTTTTTCCTTTCAGCTACATTGCGTATAGCTTTCCTCTCCTAGAGTTTTTATGGAATGTTATAATGAGCTGTTTATTTGATAGTGTCCAAATTAGGTCAGGAATTATTAGACACACATATCCAGGGTGTGTGATTCATCTGTGGGATGTTACACATGGTCACGTCCTGAACAATAGGAGTAGAATACATGACTGTAATGTTGAGTACATGTATGACACTCAAGTGTAGTTTACTTAACAATGACGTATACAGAATAGCTTATGTATGTGACAACACATGGATTGAGATATTTCAACTAGTCAAAGTTTCAAGATGACCCATACTCTGGAAATATTTATAAATTAGTTATATACTTTAAAAATAGAATATGATTCAAAAATATTGTGAACATCTGTTATTATATTGAGCTATGTTTTTGGTATCCTTAATGGTTATTTAAGAGTGAAAGATTGTCCTTAGGTATGAGTTCCAGACATATGGTTATATGGACTTTAAATTATCATATCTATTTCTTATATTTTTGCAGGCTCTTCTCGCACTGCCAAGTTATGCTGTCATATCTTGGTTGTTGATTTATCTGCCTTTAAAAGCAGTCTGCTTTTTCTGTGCTTCTTTGTGTTGGTAGTGGACTGATATATCAGGAACTATGCTCATTGAAAACATGGATATGATAAGAGCCAATAATCACCAACTCTTAGCCTGGCTGCCATTCCCAGGAATGAAGAGTTGCTTAAATACAACTTCAGCCACCTAAGACTTTTTTTTTTTTTTTTTCATTTCTTTCTTTACAAGCGGGGGGAAGGGTGTTGCTATACACATGAAGTGGTAATATATGCCATCTCAACTAACTGTACATAGATCTAAAAATTGCTCATAACTAAGACTTCAAGTAAAGTGGGTTGAAACTATCTTTACAATGATAGAAATTCAGTTCCCTGTCTTGTGAAAGTCACAGCAAGTGGGGAGGCTGCTCGGTTCTGGAACATCTCCAGCATCCTCAGCAGCTGCTGCCGTGATTCCTCATGTACCCTCGGGTTGATGATGCAAGGTGGGAGACTCTCCTTTCTCTCCCGCTGTACTGCTGCTCTCCGGAGTGTAAGGTAGCTACCCAGCAAGGGTAATGTTATCTGCAATCTTTCCCTCTTTGTTTCATTGATGGAAAATGCAGGAAAGAGAAGGGCTCAGAGACCATTGGGCTCCTGGGCTGAATTTAGTTCAAGTGCTGCATAGTCTTTCCTGGCTATACTCAGGTTTCTCCTCAGGTCTTACTCATCTCTCTTAGCAGCTCTTAGCAGCCCAGGTACGGAGGCCACGTGCTCCGGGAGAGGTGTGCAGGAACAGCTGTGAGAATCGAGGGGGAATCAGCCCTGGCCATAATATAACTGAGCTCAGGGTTTGAGGTTGTGACCTTTTATTTTTTCAAACTGGATCCCTTGGTAATCAACACGTTGCAGCTCCTAGCTGAAGTTTCTGCCCCCAGGGTGCCCATTGCCTGTCTGATGAACATGAAAGCATCCTTTCTCTTCCTCTAGACTGATGGTGGAAATGGGTTTGCTCCAGCCAAGTGGCTGATTACAATGGGTCTCCCTATTTCCAAAGTAGAAATGTGATTGTCCTTGTGGGGAAGAGAGGTTTCAAGGGGTGTGAGTCACATATGGTCTTTCTCCGTCTCGAATGGGAGCTGAACACCAAAGTATGAACGCAAAGATGAAAACATGGGTCGTTTCTGGTGAAGCTTGATCAGGGAATTTAACTTCCACAGTGACATTCATCTTCTTGAACTTCCTCTCTGTGCAGGCCTGAGCTGATGTCTACAGGTCTCCCTTTCCCTCCTACACTTGTTCCCTGGGACAGCAGTGAAGGAAGATCTTGAGATCAGGACTCTGCAGGACACAGGACAAGTGCTCTCTGGTTTCCTTAGATCAGATGACACCACCAATGTTGAAAGGGACTCTTAGAGATTGTGGGGTGACCTACAGCTAAAACCAGGAGGGTCTGGGAGCCAGGGGTGGAGTTCAGGACATACGTGCATCCGTGCCATGTGACTGTTAGGGTGGGCACACACCCTTTCTAGGGTGGGTAGATGGTTCTTCAGCTGAGTTGCTCCAGAAGAGTCACTCTCTATGCACAGGATTTGTACCTCCATTCTTTACTTCTTCCTCCCAAGCCTCAGGCGGGGATGTCTGCTGGGTGTTCCTGGGGCCCTCAGGTTATCTCTAGTTCTTGTGCAGAAGCATAAGAGAGCCCCAAGTGGACTGGCATGATGCTGAGAGCCTGTGGCGTATCTGCTATTGCCACATGTTGGCTGTCTCTCCCCAATTTCATCGAATAGATAAACCAGTCTCTCTCCTTTGAGGTGAGAGGCTGAGAGGAAGTGCTGTGGCCCCTGCTTCCCCTTGCGAGAGTGGAAGCGCAGTAATTGTCCCGCAGAGCACTCCATCCTTGCTGCTGTGCCCTCAGGGATCACCAGGCCTTCACAAGCTCAGTTCCCTATCTTGGCAGAAGGTCTCTCCTTGGTTTGCACCCTGCGTTTTTGGTCTCTGGCCAGGATTCTCTCTCTTCCTTTGGGTATCATCTGTTCTGAGCTGCTGGGTGGGCCTTGCACATGCCCACGTACTCTCATGCCTCCAGGTTTCTGCACCTGCTCATCTTTCTCTACCCCCTATGAGTTAAGTGCCCTTCATGCCCACTGTCATTTGACAAAGTCCTACCTGTGCTTCCTATTTCCTCTGGGAAGCCTCCTCTGCCCGTTCCTAGACTGGGCTCACTGTCACTCCTGGGCATGTCCAAAGCTCCCAGAAATCTTTTCTGTCTCTAGGCAGGTAATACTGTAATACTCTGCTCTCTTTGACTCCCTCTGTCATGGTAGTTTCCTAAATGTACGGGCTTCATCTTTATATCCCAGTTGGAAGCACAGTGCCCAGGACCTAGTGGTTTGGTGGTGAATAAAAGAATGACTGGCAGAGCATGGCAAAGGACACAAGCTTTGAGGTTCAAATCTGCCTTTTCCAAATGCAGAGCCATAGCTGCAGATAGCTGGAGTTTTGTAGCCGCAGGGTGGCTGTGGGAAGACTAAATAAAATAATGCATGTAAAGCGCTCACAGGGACACAAAGGAAAGGGTAGGAGGGGCTATTATTTTGACTGTAAGATTAGCAGGTGTTCAATAATGATAATGCTTGCTAAGTCACACGTGTAAACTGGTGATCAGCAGCATTTCCTGCCCCCTGTAGGACTTACTCCAAAGTGCTTTGAAGCCACAGTGGTTTGAGGAAAGGAGTGTAAATAGATAGAAACTGGCAGACATGGCCATCTGGCCAAATCATGCACAGAGCAGCTTCCAGGCAGGGCAAGGGGAGGGAGGCGTCCTGCTACCAGGGCAGAGTAACTGCAGCTTGTCACCGGGATGCTGCTAACATTTCTGCCTTCTTGCCATACTTACGTCCTCACTCAAAAAATTCTCCCTTAAAAAAAGGAGAGAGATAGGAAAGAAAACAAATGACACTGAAGTGACACTTAAAACAATGTCAGACTCCAGTGAAGGTCAGATGTTCTCCCAGGACTGCCTGGAAGCACATGTCCCGCTGTGTTCGCTCTGTGCAGTGTGATGTTGTAACGGCAGGAGCTTCATAGTGATGTCAGGAATCAGCTTGGAAGACGGCAAATGTCTTTTTTGCCCCTTGCTCCCAGCAGAGAAGCTCACAGAGACACGTGCAGAACACCCTGTCTTGCCCTCTTCCCCATCATGGGGCTATGTTTATCTCACTATTTTCAGTTTCCTTAACAGTTACTGTGCTCCTACTATGTGCAAGGAGTTGCCAATTCTGTCTTTCATGCTTATGTCTCCACCACATTAACCTGTCTGACTTATTAGAAGCAAAGACTTAGGGGCTGGGGATTTAGCTCAGCGGCAAAAGCACCTGCCTGGCAAGTGCAAGGTCGTGAGTTCGGTTCCCGGTACCGGAGAAAAACC
>NW_004955464.1:1620635-1653300 GCF_000276665.1 Chinchilla lanigera
CATTATGGAAGATTGGAGGGGGCTGTGTGTGTGTGTGTGCATGCGCGTGTGCTTGTGAATGTGAATCATTATGGAAGATTGGAGGGGGCTGTGTGCGTGCGCGTGCACACGCACACACACACACACAGAAGCTCGGATTATCTTGATTCAAATGTTTGTGAACCAGCATTTTTTTTTTTTTTTTTTTTTTTTTTTTTTTTTGTCTTGTGGGGTGGTGGAAGGAGACTCTGCCTCTCGGTGGCATGTTTGGGCTGCAGGAAGTGGTCCCAGGATATTTCCAGCGAGAGGGCTTTGTAGCACCCCGTGTCCTTCCTGTCCATACCTGTGTTCCTAGGAGCACCTGTCTGAGTGCAACACATTTTATTTGTTGACCTGAATGGAGGCCATTTGTCCCCTGCTAAATGAGCTGCTTCTGTGCGCCTCTGTCCCTTGGCACCTGGGGCGGCATTCACGGGGGAAGTCAGCCGTGGTTCTCACGAGCCTTTTTGAGAAGTTTATTAGGAGAAGAGAGAATACATTTCTCTGCAGATTACGCCTTCCCTCCTTGGCCTCATCTCACTAGTCTGGGCAGGGAGCCTCACCTGGGGCTGGAAGGCAGGTCTCAGGTCAAGGGGTAGGCACAAGCCTCGGGGTGCTCTGGCTTTGCCGTTAGGCTACTGCAGCTCAACAGGTGGCTAATCAGCTGTAATTGGCCGCCTCTGCTGCAGCTGTGGGGGGTTCCGCAGTTTGGCAAAGTGCACTTTGGGTGGCAGTGTGCCTTGCTTTGGCTCCAGGCCTGACCTTTTATCATGGCCTACAGAGTGGAGCCCTGACTCTGAGAGGGACCCCTGGGGTCATCATGAGTAGCCAACCTCTGAGAGATGGGGAGGCACCTTCTGTCCGGCCGCAGCCACCATGTCTGCCAGTAAGGTGCTGTTTAATGGGACCCTGACTGATTTGGGGCTAAGTGGGGATGGCCCTACACTCTGACTGTGCCTGGTGTGGATCATCTCAGTGCTGGGGCCCTGTGACATGCCACTGACACAGGATGGTTTCACAGTGCAGGGGACAGACCCAGAGACTGTTTTGTCCTGACCACTTCCTAAATTCCTCCACCTGTGCACACCCCTACATGTTCTACAGAGAGGGAGAATGAACTAATGGTGTAAGCTGGGGCCCCAGTCTGGAAGGAGCACATGTCCATCTCCACGTTGGGGGAACTTAGCTTCCTTGTCTTTGATCCTTAAACCCAGGTACTCAGAAAGTCCCATGAAATAAGGTTTTAAAGGTCTCAACGAGGGCATTTGTACGGTTAAGACCTCAAGTGCCACCTTCAAAATCCATTTCTACCAGATACGTTGGACGTTCAACGTGCAATTCTGTAATTCTGGATTTTAGTTTCCATTGCTGCATAGTGGAGATGATGATTAGATCTACTTCACAGGGTGCTTGTGAGCATTACAGCAAACATTTAAGAATAATATTTCACTAAACATTAATTATAATTTTAAATTAGCCACATAACTCTCTTCTCATCACAGATGAAAATACTGAGGCAGTGTGTGTGTGTGTGCGTGTATGTGCGCGCCGTGCATGCACGTGAGTATGTGTAGCCGGCATGGGGATGACTGGTCCAGTTACACAGCTAACTAGAGGCTGAGCCAGAAATAGAAGCTAATCTTCATCTCCTCATTCCAGTGTGACCCAGGTCTGAGAGGCCAGTCTAGTCTGCTCTTCTCTGTCAACCAAACAGCATCAGTCTCTGTTTTCTCTCGTCCATTTCCCCGGGCCCTGTGTCCTTTCTACAACAATCCAGGAACCCCACAGGTATGGGGCTGGGTAAAGGTCCTCTGCCTCAGCCCTGCAGAGGCTCCTCATTGCCTCAGGTGAAGCTCAATTCCTTCCCACGCTGGCCCTTAATGGCTGAGCTCAGGGAACCACTTGCAGTTCCCTGGGTGCCCCCTCTTGGTTTCCTCTGAGCTTTTGACGCCCTGGGGCGGGGTTTGTGGAGCGAGTGATGATGCGTAGCTGGGAGCTCTCCCTGCTCTCCAGTGCCTGATCCTAGCCCAGCTGGGGGACAGACAGGCCGGCCCACTCCTCCTACAGCTGTGCCCCAGCCTGGCCACCCTCGCCTTTCTCCTGATGGCTGAGCACATTGCCAGTGGGGCAGGACTTTCAGTGACACTCAGTGTGAGACGTCATTCTTGCAGGGCCCATTCTGCCCCTGAGCACCCAGCATTTTCCCATTATGTCACTTGTCACAAAGGTCTCCTGATGTGAGTTTCTTGTCTGGGAGTCCAGGAGGCCTGGTCTGGGTCTTAATGCTGGGTGGAGCCCCCATCAGCGGTGGAAGGGAATCGAATAGTGTTTGCTAAATGCAGGGTTGAGTCTGAGGCAAGGAGCCAGGCAGGCATGAGTTCCCAAGGACGCATGGCCTCCGATCCTTGCATACTGATGTCTCTAGCTCTGCTGATGGTAAACATCAGGCCTAGCCTTTATTTTTCTCATTATACTTAAAACCCACCAGTTGCCCGATAGTATAATTTTCTAAGTGGTTCCATTGCAGCGCTGCTAATTGAGGAAAAGCGAGCTCCTTTTGAAGGCTTATTTTGTGTGCGGCTGTCACTGGCGAGTGTCGAGACTGCTTGTCAATCACTGACAATAGCGTGCCGTTGTGCAATAATTTAAGTTTAGGTTTTTCTTTCACTCAGGCATTCAGACTCAGTTATATGTTTTCATACTGAGCTGAGAGCAATCTGGGGTGAGAAACGTCATGTGTTCTGGGAGTTAAAATGGAGTTTTCTTTTTTGATTTCAAATTTCCCTGCTCTGGGTGCAGTGTAGCTTGCAGGGTTCAGGATGCAGAGAGCGAGACTCTCTGGACTCCAAGTTTGAGTCCTTTCCTTCCCACCAGCCTTGCTGGCCAGGTAGTCTTGATGCATATGCTTGCCTCAGTTTCTCAGGCTGCTTCCTTATACAGTTAGAAGGATGAGATGATTCCACTTTGGAGAACTTCACTGGAATCAGCTATCTTCATATGCAGAAGGCAGGCACTTGACAGCAGCCCTTCCCACCAGAGGATGCAGGGCAGGACTTGCTGAGCTCTGAAGGAGGAGCTGTATGGTCACTGGGTGATCTTGGTACCCAGCTGACCTGGGCAAAGACCCCTGTTCAGTTATGTCACTGGCCAGCCTGAAGACTCAGTTGCATTCCTTTGGGTTGGGGACAGTGATACCTACTATTAAGTTGTTATGGAGACTGATATTATGTGAACTGTCAGTGTACTCTGCTCAATAAATGCTAGTTCCTTTCTCCTCCTCCTCTCTATGTTTTAACATGCTTAATTTAGTTTAGGAGAATGGAGGGAAGAAAATAGAGGTGATTAAGAAGTGTTCCTTTGCTCTCTATTTGTATTAAAGAGGCAGACGCAAGAGCACTTACACAGTGTCCTCAGCCACATCTACTGCAGCAGCTTTGTTTGTTCAGCAGATATTTATTGAGCATCTACTATGTGTTCCCTACAGTTCCAGGTAGCAAGATATAGCACAGAAACAGTGTGTGCTCTGACTGGGGCTGCTCTCATCTCAGTCAGAGAGCGGGGATCAACAGGGTGGTGATGTGATGCCATCTACAGTTAATAAGTGGGAAGAGACATAAAGTAGGAGTGAGCCTGCTATGGGTAGTTCTGTGAGTGTCAGGGACCGCTGCCCCGAGGAGGTGACATTGTAGGAGAGGCCCTGTTCTTGCTGTTGTCTCCACCCGCAGTACTACCCTTCTCACCTGTCACCTTGTCCCATCAGTGAGTTTATCATCAAACCTCTGCTCCCAGGTCACTTGGGGTGTTGCCACTGCCAGGTCTTCCCTCCTCTGTGCTTTCCCTGTTCTTTGACTTTGTGTTTTCTCCCCGAATGGGCTCCCCCTCTGACTCCAGCACTGCAGGGCCAGACCTGGGCCAGGTGTGGAATGAGTTCCCCGAAGGTGCATGGAGGGGTGGGGACTCAGGCGCCATCCGTGTGGACCCCTTGGCGACAGTGGGGAGGCAGCCTCGTTTGGGTCCCCAGGATGTCCACACAACTACAGAGGTGTGCCTTGTCCCCCGCCTGCTGCCTGTGAGCCGCGCAGGCTGACGTGCGATGCTTTCAGCTCCGCAGGTCGTCGAGGGGATGACCTGGGCAGGTGCATCGAGGGCAGCGCTGAGTCTTCTCACGCCAGCTGCGTGACTGGGGGAATGGAACGATTCTTATTCTTGGGGGCCTCTCCTCCCTCCATGGTTGTGGTTGGTTGGACTTAGGGCAGCTGGACTTTCTGTTCTGGAGCCTCCTGCTGGGCCAAGGCTAGGAGTGCCAGAGAACAGTGCTGATTAAACAGAAAAATGGAACAACACGCATCACTGGTGGAGAAGAGCATGCTTCAGAGTCACACAGACCTGAGTCTGGATCTGAATTCTGCCTCTTGTCAGAATTTTCACTGGTGGCAAGTTATTAATTTCTCTGAAGCTGAGTTTTCTCATCTCTCAAGTGGAATCGTGGATCTCACACCACCAGCTGTTAGGAAGACTGACTTGAGACAGTGTCCAGCAGGTGCAGGAGCAACCTGGACTTTGGAGACCGCGCTCCACCTGCCCCCGCTTGGTTATGTTCCCATCTCTTACTCAGAACAGACCCCGTTCCAGACCTTGTGGTTTGAAAGTCACTGCACTCTGCTAATGGACACAGTGACACAGCAAAGCGGGGGCCGGGTCCCGTACTGGGCGCTGTACACTGGCCAGCTCCCCTTGCCTATGCCCCACCTGCCCAGCTGCAGCTTGCTGCCATCCTCTTCCCTTGCCCAGTCTGGTCCGCCTGAGCCCTCTCTGCCTTAACGCGGTGGACTGGTGAAAGCTCTCCTCAGGCTGGAAGTCACTGCTCTGCCCTCCATCTCTTGTCTGAGGTCTTGGCCAAATCATTCCCCTGTGCTGAAGCTCAAGTTCATTATCTTTAGAATGGCCTTTGGCTTGTCTGTGATATATGATGTCTAAGTAGTAACTTTGAAATTAGACTATTCTCAGGCCCTATGGCAGTCATATAGCAGAAAGAACCCTGAGGTTCACTCAGCTCCTCAATTTAGGGGACCTTTGCTAATTCACTCACTGCCTCTGGACCCAGTTTCCTCGTACACAGAGTGGAAATGATAACAATGACAGCGAACACCCGCTGTGTCTTACCACGTCCCAGCCCTCTCCCAAGCCCTTTACACTCAGGAACTCATTTGGTCCTCTCTGAAGTCCCATAAGGTTCGCACAGTAATCGTCCTCATGGCAGCGCTGAGGGTGCTCGGACATAGAAAATTACGTAACTTGCTCAAGGTTGCTTGTTCTCGTAGTCGCCTCTGGGATGAAATTCCTGACTCCTATAACTTAAAGGAGGAAAAGTTTCTTGGCTCACAGTTTTGGCCCATGGTCAGCCATCTGCAAGGTAGAAATTGCATGGCGGAGGGGCAGAGCAGGAAAGCTGCTCACCGCCTGCCGGCCAAGAAGCAGAGGGAGAAGGGAGGAGCTGAGGGGCAGACACACCCCAGTGACCATCTCCAGCAGCCCTTCCTGTCAGCATACTCAGCTGCAGACCTGACCTCAGCAAGGAATGCACCATTGATGAGTGCAGCACCCGTGATCCAATCCCCCCGCAAGCCCACCTCTGAACCCAGGAGGCTTTGGGGGACATTCTGGATCTAAGCCATGAGTTGCACAGCTAAAAATAGGCATAGGGAGAATTCAAACATAGCCAAAAGGCTTTGGGCCCACACCCTTAACCATCAGCAGCTATGATGTCATAATCCCTACTCTGCAAAGCTGTAGGTTTAGAAGAACAAACAGTGTGCCGCATCATGGATGTCCAGTCAATATTAGTGTTATTATGTCACAGCCCCGCAAGCTTGGAGCAACCCTAGCCTTAATAAATACATTTTCTGGCTGCTTTGGTCTGGTGAAAGGTATTTTCAGGACCAGGTATTTGTCTAGAGTGCGTCTCTCTGGAACGCTCAGCTGTCAGGACCTTGTAGGGAGTCCTAAGGCTGAACCTTGTCCTCTGTGTTGCTCTCTGCTAGTGGTCAGGCCATCAGAGAGGGCCAGCTGGTCCTCCATTACCCACTCCCGCCATGAAGTTCTGCCTCACCACAGGCCCAGAGCCATTCATCATTCATCATGGATGGAAACTTCAGAACTGTGAGCCACAGCACATCTTTCCTCTTTCTATGTTGACAAGTGTTTTGACTTTTCTTCATTGACAAATGTTTTGCCAAGCCATCCAAGCATGCATACATTTGCTGCTGCCTGCAGGATGTAGGGGAGGAAGCAGGGTTGTGGGGTGAAACAGTGGTGGGAGAGCGGGGGCCAGCTTGCATGTGGGCAGATCCAAGCTCTGCTGCTGGAGACACCCACTGTGTCTTACCACATCCCAACCTTCTCCTAAGCCCTGGTGTCTGCCTCCATGTCCACATCATCCTGCCTCCCTGAAGGCCCACAGGAGTAGGTTGTTTCCAGGTTTAATAAGGTATCAAGTTCTGTTGCAGAGTGAGTCCTTTCTGAGCTCAGGAAGTGGGGTCAGGTTTGCAGTTTTCTCCAGGGACAAATGCTCTACCTGCACCTTTAAGCTCAAGGTCTCTAAAAATGTGGGGTTTGGGGGTGACTTCCAGTGATTACACATAAAGCGGAGAGCAATTTTAAAAGTCTGACCATTTTGCTCTCTCCTTAAAAATTAAATGTCTGACAGTGGGTTGGTCTATTCCCAGATCAGCTGGCCTCAGAAGGATGACTTGGGAGTGGAGATGTCTAGTGCCTTCCTGACCTGGGTCCTTCTCAAAGGTAGAAAAGACCACAGGCAGGGAGGGTGACCTTGCTCTTGTCAGATTAACAAAAAAGAAATGAAGGCATCGGCCTTCATCCCTGAGTTCTGTAGGGAGGGAGCCATGGCGCAGCTGTGTGGCATGAAATTGGAGACCCTGGGAGTGGGGAGTTGAAGACTGCAGCATGATGCAGGAGGGTGGGAACGGGCACAGGGGACCTGATTTTCATCGCAGCTTGGTTCCTAGCTGGGTGGGTGCTTGAGGGCAGCATGCTGCATTAGTCAGCCAAGTATGGTGGTGACACTATCTGAGATAGCAACTTAGAGGAAAGATGTACTGTGGCTCACGGTTCTGAAGTTTCCATTCGTGATGAATGGTGGATGGCTCTGGGCCTGTGGTGAGGCAGAACTTCATGGCGGGAGTGGGTAATAGAGATCACTCATGGTGGCTGAGCATGGGGATGGAGAGGAGAAGGGGCCCAGGCTCTAGTGTCCCTGTCAAGGACACATCCCCAGTGCTTCACTTCCTCCACTAGGCCTCATCTCTTAAATTTCCAGCCTCCAAAAGTGTCATTAGCTAGGACTAAGCCTTCAGCACCCAAGCACTGGGGGACATTGAAACTGCAAATGAAGTCAGTTACCGACCCCTTTGAAGAGATCCCATTCCAAATCCAGTATGTAGGCCCTGTGGAAGAGCAGCTCAGAGTAACTTCGTTGTGGATCCTTGGCTGTACCTTTACTGTGGGTGGCTTGGGTAAGGTCCCTGCCTCGCGGAGCTCCTGTGCTCACATTTTCACGGGCCAGGCCTCTGCTGTCCCCTCTTTCCATCCATCCTCCTGTTCTTACCTGGGTGTCCTTGCTTTCCAATATTGAGATCTAACCCTATCTTCCCTTGGAGTGGGAGTCTTCCCTGATCAGGCTGAGTCTTCCCTGATCAGGCTGCCTCTCCCTGGGTTCCTGTGGGCCCAGTGGTTCTCCTCTTCCCTGTGCTCTTCCCTCTCAGTGGGGACACTGAGGGCCTTGTTCCCAGGTGCAGCCTCCAAATGCATGCTGATGGGAGAAGTACGTTTCTTCCCAACTCTGAAATTCTGTGTTTCTAAGCTTATTTGCTATTATGGGTACCTAATTTCCAAAACAGTCATAGAAGATGCTATCTTCTTTTCACTAAAAGGTAATAATTACAATGCTTTACACACATACAGAAATTGACACTCAAAAAAACATTTTTCACATTTATTGCCTAGTACCTACTACCCAAAGGCTTATCAGCATTCAAGTTTTAAAATAGTTCAAGGCCGTTGGAGTTTATCCAGCTAGATTTAGAACTATGGGACCATCTGTGGGTAATGCATCCTTATCTCCAACTGTCCATACTTCTCAGGCCTCCCAGCCCCTACCGCCCCCCCCCCACTGCCTGCTATCACTGACCCCAAGGGAGGGGATGGATCCTCTGAAGTGGTCATACTGCAAGACCAGTATGACTCCCTTATTTTAGGGAGTCCCACACTCACTTCCTGGGCCTGGTATTCTAGCAACAGTGTCTGCATCAGGTATGTGATATCTGAATCCACAGCCTCAGAGAGCCAGCATGCTGTTGACAGAGTTGTCAGCAGGGGGAAAAGAATGCAAGATTGTCGGACAGAAATAAATCTCCGAGTGTTTTGCCAAGCCATCCAAGCATGCATACATTTGCTGCTGCCTGCAGAATGTAGGGGAGGAAGCAGAAGAGTGGGGTGATATGGCAGTGGAAGAGCTGGGACCAGCTTGCATGTGGGCAGATCCGAGTTCTGCCTGGCCTCCATGTCCATGTCATCCTGCCTCCCTGAAGGTCCACAGGAGTACATTGTCTCTAGGTTTATTCTCTTTCCCATGACTTCCATGGTTTTCCACTGTGGCTTTGGCCCATGATGGGCTGCATGCTAGAGAACAAAGAGACCTCGGTGGTCTCATGGGTGTGGGCTTGAGTTGTACTGGCAACGGAGTCCAAGTAAGTAGGTTTTTTTCAGCTATACACCATGTCACCAGGGGTGCATTTTGCTATTGCATCTGGTTCTAGACCCCAGTTTAGTTCTAAATGTGCCCTTCCCCAGCCTGGACATGGTGCCCAGTGAAATTCCTCTGATCATCAGCTCCTATTTGTAGTTTTGTCCTCTCCATTCAGCCTTTTGGATTAACCCAACTGTTTTAGATACTTTTCTTGTTACTGAGACAAAATACCTGACACCTAAAGCTAAAGAAAGACAGGTTTATTTGGCTTACAGTTTATAGAGATTTCAGTCCATAGTTAACTGGCTCCAAAGCAGGGTAGCATGGTAGAGGGGCATTGCAGAGGGGAACAGTTTATGGCAGGCAGAAGACAGCAAAGGCAAGCAGGCAACAAGCAAACAAACTACCACAAACTTCCTTCTGTCCTTTGTATCTTATCTAGGCTACCTAGCCCAGGCTATCCATCCCCTTGAGGTAGGGTAGTGATATCTACTTTCTAAAATTCTTGTGAGAATTCACTGAGCCCATTGAGCAGGCATTGAGGGTTGTGTTTGGTGCATTAACAGTTAATAAATGTTGCCAGTAAGCCCTGGGTTCCTCCAGAGGATGCTGATGGGAGACTGTACTGGAGGCTGAACAAAGGAAGATGTCGTTAAGCATGTGGGCTTCAAACCCACAGTACACTCCCCTGTGCATGCAAGATGGTGCTTCACTGTCAAAACCTCAGTTTCCTCATCTGCAAAGATGATCACAGAACCAAAAAGACCATGGAAGGATTATGAGGTTGTCTGGAAAATGCTTGGCAAGGGATCTTGCAAGGAGCAAGAAAGTATGAGCTGCCTTGGTGGAGGTGGTTGAATATGGTTTATTCTCAAAGCAGCGCCGCTGCCTTGTGGCTGCTCTGTGGAGGGAACTGTGGCCACTGCAGAAGCACGTCACATCTCACTGGTCTGAGGGATGCATGATAGTCAGGAGGTCTGGATTTCTACACACCCACCTCGAGCTTGGCCTCTCTGCTTCTTCATGTGACTTGGAGAAAGTGAACCTCTCTGAGCCCACTTTTTACCCTCTAGGGAACAGGTTAATAACACCTATCTTCAAAACTTTCAGAAAACAAAAACAGTGCTGCAGTACATGAAAGCAGTGCTTGAGCTGGAAGGTATGCTGAAGGAAAAACTATTATGTGTCTGTTGCTTATACTCTTCAGTCAGCCAAGTCACATTGGTACAGCAACTCTCCTGAGTGATGCTGAACTGGACCTGTGGACGCTGCCAGCATTTTGGCATGAATTTGGAGGTGGGTGGAACAGATCGTGGCTCCACCCCTCACCACTCTGAGACTCGGTTTTGTGTTGTTTCATACTACTTAATCAGGATTGACAGTAGCTAACTCACTTTCTGGGTTTCTGTGGGGGCCAAGTTGGGTGAGTGGGGGACACTGTGTCCAGAAACCTGCTGTGCAAGCTCCTGGGATTCCCAGTGCTCTCCTAGGACTCAGAAGAGGTGACTGTTTACATGTTCTTGATGATTTCTACCACTACCAGACCCTCAAGGGAGGCCCTTCTTTCAGGCTGTGCAGGACTCAGGGTGCTTTTGGGGTAGGTGTGGAGCCCAGGCTCAGTGAAGCAAGGGCCATGCTCTGGGTGCTTCTTACAAATGGAAGGAGTGGGATTGAAACCTGGTTTGTCTGATTGCAGGTTCCAGGCATGTCCTTGGGCCCCACTGGAAACCCATGGGGAGCCGGATTGTCTTTTAATCGCTGCAGAGCAGTGTGGCAGAGCTTCCCCTGTGAGGGCATTAGAACCAGTGCCCATAGGGAGTGCAGGGGTAGGGGGTTGGGAAGGCCTACTAAGGTACAAAGCCAGGCAAACAATTCTTTCCAAAAAAATGTCTGTATTTGGATTCTTTTTACACATCCAACCCAGCAGAAAATTGGTTTGCAGAGGATGTAGGCCGTGGCTTTGGCCCTGGCATCTGGACATCTTATATTGTACACTGTATTACCGGAGTAATATCGTGCACTTTATTAGCACCAGCAGGATTGGGGATTTCTAGGGGGACTGTTCTTTGCTGTCAGATGTATAAGGCCATTTAATCTCCTTTATCAGATCTGGTTCTGCCCCTCCTACCCCCACTTCCCTTTGCAGACCCATAAAGAGAATTTCTTCACATTCATCGGTCTGAACACTAGCTTTGAAATACCCCTCCGTCTGCCCCAACTCCTGGATCCAATAAGCAAGCAAACTAAGAATGTGTCAGTGACTTGAAAATCTGCTTTGTGCAGTTGAGATTCACTTTCCTCAAGAAATTTAAAATGGGAATGTCCTTTTCCTTAGTCAGAGACTTGTAGAAGAGTTTGCTCCTTATGCCTAGCCCTCTCTTGTCACACTGGCCTTTGGACACAGGTTGGGGACAGGTCCTTTCATCAGAAAACCAGTAGCTCCTTTGGTTCTGGCTGGGAGAAGTGGCTAGAGTATTTGACAGAAGGAGCCTCAGTGTCCTTCGTTGTAAGATGGGACAATCATACCTATCTCGAGGAGCTACTTGGGACATAAACCGCACTCCCTGTGTATAAAACGGGTATTCCAGTGTCTACCACCTAATAACTAGTATTCACTTTGCCTAGCTTGAGCTGATTCTTCTTTTAATGAATACTTGCACAAGCTCTAGGAGAAGGTTGATATTATCTTCATTTTATACTGGGAAGTGGCTGTGGGATAAAGTGACTCACCCCAAACTAGGTGCTAGGGAGGCACCCAGTTCCTGAGACAGGACACTGGAGACTCCATCACTGTGGTTCTTTAAATTGTCATCTGACTGGCTCTATAGTTACACTTCTGTAGTCTTTTTTTAAAATTTAGGAAATTGATATGCAAAGGTGGCCTCATGCCCACTCCTTCTACCCTCGCTCTCTTGGGAGAAACCAGTTGTCTTT
Source organism: Chinchilla lanigera (assembly GCF_000276665.1). Classification (NCBI taxonomy): domain Eukaryota; kingdom Metazoa; phylum Chordata; class Mammalia; order Rodentia; family Chinchillidae; genus Chinchilla; species Chinchilla lanigera. The sequence continues at coordinate 1,632,352 of NW_004955464.1, forward strand.
GTTTTTCTTGAATGACATCTCTTGGCTGAAAGAAAATTTAAAGACCATTCTTTTCAACTTAATTAATTAATTTGTAGTACTTGAGATTGAACCTAATGGCTTCATACTGAGCTACATTCCCAGCCCTTCTAAAACAGCTTTTTAACAAACAATTTAAAACAGGGTTGCGGTAAGTTACTAAGTTGTCCAGGCTGGCCTTGAACTTGCAACACTCCTACTTCAGCCTTTCAGGGACCTGGGCTTACGAGTGTGTGCCATCCCTCCTGGCTAAGAGAGATTCACAGCCATGGCTCCCAGCAGACTCACCCAGGGGCTTTTCAACATACTGACTAGATCCCAGCAGCCCAGGGAAAGCAGAATTTCTGGAGCTGTTGTGTTTTGTTTTGTTTTGTTTTTTAAATCTTTTACTCTTTAGTTGTAGCCGTGCTGGAGAGCTATTCTGCCATAGTCACTGACAATTCTGTCTACAACATGCCTGAAAAATTACCACTCACCTTTTGTTTGAAAGTCCCCACTGACACAATACCTACATACCGTCCCTGCAGGCAACAGCTGATTTCTTTCTTGAGCTCCTCACTCATAGACTGTGTAGAGTAGTTTAGTGCATGGTGATAGACATGGGTCTAGTTTTAGTCTTTGGCATGTGGAAAGCAGTTTTCTTAGCACCATTTAATTAAACAGGCTTTCTTTCTTCCAGTGAGTGTGTTTGGCCTCTTTGTCAAAGAGAAGGTAGCTCAGTGTGTTTGGAACTGGTTTTGCATCTTCTAATCTGTTCCATTGATCTGCTGGTCTGTTTTCTTGCCAGTACCATGCTGTTTTTATCAAGTAACTCTGTAGTATAATTTCAAGGCAGGGAAAGATCTAAATATTAAAATAGAAATGCTAAATTTCTGGAAGATAGAATAGGTAGAACTCTGGAAGACAGATGTAGGCAAAGATTTTATTAACAAAACTCTGACCACACAGGAATTATTACAAAGAATCAACTGGGATCTCATCTTATTAGAAAGCTTTTACACAGCAAAAGGCATCACAAACAAAGTGAAAAGACAACCCATAGAGTAGAAAAAAGTTTTTGCCAGCTGTTCTTCAGAAAAAGTACTAATATCTAGAACATGTACAGAACTGGAAAAAATCAGACCCTCTAAATGTAAGGACTCAAACCAAAAATGGGTATATGAGATGGATAGACACTTCTCAGAAGAAGTACAAACAACAAATAAATATATGAAAAAATGTTCAACGTTCCTGGTAATTCAAGAGATGAGAATTAAAACAACACTGAGACTCCATGTCACTCCAGAAAGAATGACTGTTATCAAGAAAACAACTACACCAAATGCTGGAGAAGCTGTCGGGGAGAAAGGAACCCATCTCCACTGTTGGTGGGAGTGTAGACTGGTGAAACCACTGTGGAAAGCAGTGTGGAGATTCCTCAAAAAAGTAGAATGAGAGGCCCTGTGTGACCCAGCTATGTCTCTTCTTGGTATCTTCCTAAAAAAGTAAAAGCATCATACCACAGTGATATATGCACATCCATGTTTATAGCAGCACAATTTCTAATAGCTAAATTTTGGAGGCAACCCAAATGCCCATCAAGTGATGAATGGATAAAAAAGATGTGTTTGTTTTTGTGTAATAGAGTATTACCCAGCCATAAAGAAAGATAAAAATGAGACACTTATACCTAAATGGATGGACCTGGAGACCGTTCTGCTATCTCTCTGGTGTGAGAAACTGAAAATGTAAATAAGATCATAAATGTATAATAGATATTGTGAAATAGGAAGAAAGTGTTCAAATGGAAAAGGGAACTGGGGTAGGGGAGGAAAGAAGGAGGAAAGAGGGAAGGGAAAGAAAAAAGTGAGAAGAGAAGGATAAAATGAAAACAGCTTTGTGAATGGGGAGGGGAAGTGGTTTTGAAAGGAGGGGATAACAATGGGAAAAAAAGAGAAATGAAGATACATAATGTACAGGTATAAATTCCCCATAATGAACGTGATCATTAGGTATCCCTAAAGCTTAGGAATAAACATAAATAAACTAAAAAAATTAAAACAATAAAAGGTCAATGAAATAGAAGTAGTGAGTAGAATGGCGTTACCAGAGATGAGGGTGGAGAGGAGATGGTCATCAGATAGAAGGAACGAGTTCTAGTGTTCTACTGTACAGCAGGGTGACCATAGCTGAGAATAATTTGTTGTTCATTTCAACATAGCCAGAAGAAAAGATTTTGAATGTTCTCATCACAAATAAATGGTAAAGGTTGGAGTGAAAAAAACAAACTATCTTCTAGATTATTTCAGTTATTGCCCAAAGACAGAAAACCCTCCTGTTCCTGCTGCTTGTATTTGTCTTGTTTCACTACAGAAGAATTATTAGAGGTATAAATTGAGTAGAGTTTCAAATAAAGAAAACCGCCAAGTTCACAGTCACAATTGTACTTTGCAGGAGTGGAAGCCATATTAGGGAGAGGCCAGCCAAAAGTATAAGGTGTAAAAAAAAAATTACAAAGAAAACAACTGAAAAAACAAAAGCAAATGTTTGTTACCAAACAGATAATGTCACTTCTGTTATCTCATTTAACCTTCCCAGGATTTTTCAAAAGATCGTTTTCTGCATGTTACAAATGAGATACCTTAAGGCTGACAATTCCTGAGCTCACACCTGCCAAATGCAAACCTTGCTATGCAAACTGGGCAGGCAGTGATGACACAACTTTCTCCAGTGGGAATTCTGTCCCTCTGTGGAGCGTGAGTATTCCTGAACCACCGCCCTGCTTGGAGAGTGGGTGTAGCTGTGTGAAGAACAGGAGTGGTTCTGCAGGGGCCACATATACCCTGAGCCCCGGGACCAGCCACAGCAGACCCAGAAGGCCTGGCCTGAGGCCGTGGAGCTCAGAAGGCTCTGAGGCTTGAAGCACCTGATGTGCTAAGGAGTCTTGAAGGTGTAGCCCATCACCAATTCCAAGAGTGGCCTGGGCAGAAGGCATTAGCCAGGGACAATGTGTAGCTTGATGCACCCTTGCCAAACGCCCAGCCAGGAAGCAGTGTGGATAGATTCCTCTTTTTCCTTGTTCCATAACCCCTGCTTTCCTACATGAAAGACGTGTTGCCTGCTCCCTTCTTTCTTTCATAGGTGGGCTTTGAGATTGAGCCAGACCAGAGCCCTAGAGGAACAGGGAGGGGACAGAAACCCAGGGGGGCAGGAGGGGCCCTGAAAGCTGAGCCAGGGTAGACACCCACTGCTCTGTGCTCTGTGGCCTGTGCTCTTGGGCTCTTAAGAATAGTGCATATGTTTGGAATTTAAATAGTGGAAAGGTGAGGCAGGCTGAGCAGGACTGCAGGATTCCACTCTTTAGGAAACCCTTTGGAGAGTGTGGTGCTGTGTCTTAAATCCCTTGTGAAGACTATCCACAATCAAAAAGCAGACTTGTAAGCAGCAGGTACTGCAAGAGTCTGCTTTGAGGAAGTGTAGGTATGTATCTTTCAGGAAACCAGGGATAGGCTTTTCTCTCTGGATGTAAAAGCTATCCACTGAAGTCCCCTCTGAGAGAGATGGATGCATTTCAGTCCCTCAGAATTTGGTTGAAATATTGTGCTCTAGAAGCCTTTTCTCTGTTCTTTACCATTCCCTAGTACCCTCTGCCCTAATGCAGGCAACACACAGGTATAAGCCCAAGGGTTCCAATCCAGATCCAGGACAGAGGAGCCAGCAGATACCAGCCCCACAGACGTGTGGTCCTCAACACCAGCACACTCATGAGCAAGCAAAACATCCACTGCCTCTTGTTCACACATACACAGACCCTAGACACTGCCAAGTTTTACTTTTGGGAAGCAAAACCTGCCTTATCTAGGCTGGGGGATGCCATCCGTGTTTACCTTGTAGCTGTGACAGGTCCACTTGAGGCTGTGTCCCAGAGACTTGCTGCTCACACTGCCAGGAGTTTTATTTTCACTGGCAGGAGTTGAACGTAGGGCCTCCTGCATGTGAGGTAAGTATGGTATCATGAGCTACTACCATGTCCAGCCCTAGGACTTCTTAACCTCTTAACTAGCCTGGTTCAACCCTGACCCTAAAGGTCCTAGAGTCCAGGCTTCAGCAGCCTAAGGAATTCTAAGCTTTGATTGTTAACCCAGTTCCAGATGCTGTTATCACCCAGTCCTGGTTCTGAGTCTGGAGAACATGAATCCTCTATTCTCAGTCTGCCCCAATCTGCTTCTTTCTCTATCTCTGTCCTTGTCCACCAGGCAGCTCACCTGGAAGACAAGGGTGCTGTCTTTTATCCCTCATTCCCTACCATCTTACTGATGCTCAGCACAGTTGAGGTGGTTATATATAATACATGTGTATATAATAGTTATGTATAGTATAAATATATATTTTATAAATACACAATAAATTCATGTTGTGGCTGAAGAAATGGGTTATGCTTCCTCGAATTTCTATTGGCACCCATTTTCTACAACACTAATGCAGCATCTCCACCCATCCATTCACCCATTCATCAATGCATTCATCCATCTATTCAGAGATGTCTAGTGCTGTGCTTGGGGTATGCACCATGGGGTATAAACACCAAGTGTTAAAAAATGTGCCTGCCACATAAAAAGCACACTATAAATGCCAGCTTAAACAAAGTGGTGAAATGAGTCATGATCACTGCAAGTTATGCAGGTGATCTACATCTTATTTTGTTCACCTTTAAAATGGATAAGACCCCAGATCTTCTGGTTCAGTGGGGAAGTGGAAATGAAATCAGGTAAATCAAGTTCCTGGTGCAGCTACTGGCACACAGTGGGGGGCCTCCAAGATCCCTGAGGAGATGAGGAAGTGAATTACTCCATCGGAGTGCCCGAAGGGGGGTTGAATGTGTGAAGACCATTAAATTTGAGAGCTGCGGTGTCCTTCCCCTGCTTGCATTTCTTCCCCGGCGAGGCTGGGTCTGCTGACCTCATCACCCAAGCCAGTCTTGTAGCCCCTTGCTGCCCCACTGTGCTTCCTCATGCCTCACTGCCAGGGCTGATCTGTTTCCAGGCTCCAGGTTCACCACGCCCCTTGACCACTCAGCCCTGCTCTGAGAAGGGACACAGCGGAGGAAGCATAGGTTTTGGAGACAAGTAGATCTGAGTTCAAATCACAGTCCAAGAGAGAAGCGGTTTCTCTGGAGACTTGGAAAAACTGCTTGTCTTTTCTTAACATCTATTTTTATTTCTTTTGTAAAATGCAGACAAGAACAAATAAAGCTATTTTGAGAATTAATTTATAGAAAGCATTGGAAACATATAAGAAGCTTCTAATTACTCTAGATGCTTGTTGAAAGACTTGCCAAAACATAACCATTAGATAAATCCCAGTCACCCAGAGTTGAATCCTGCTTCTGGAAGCCTTGAAAACATTCATCTAAATTGAGTCTCTTTTGTTTCTCTAGAAAGAAAAGCAAAAACATTTCTGCTGTATTATAAACCATGGAGGCTTCTGATTTTTTCCCTGTATCAAACATCCAGAAATTATTTTCAGGCTCAGCTCTTCCTGAAGCTTGTGTTGGTCTGTAAGAGTGAGAATTCAACTATCTATGTATCTGTCCATTCATCCATCCCTCTGCCTACCCACTTACCCTCTGTCCATCCAGACATACATTCATCCAGTTCAGATGTGTAGTTCAGAGAGACGAAAGCAGGTTGGAATTGACATGGATCTCTGATGCTCACAGGCTGTGGGAGCTACATTAGAGAACTGTGATCTTCAAGAGGGGTCTTTGGCTGCATCAGGATCTCCTGCAGAGTGTCGGCCTCATTCTCTCCTGCTGAAATAGAAGCTCTGGAGCTAAACCCTGCATTTTAAACAGTGCTTCTTACGTAGCCTAAATTTTGATACTTCCTCACTCTAGCATGTGATATTTTTAATATCTTTCCAAGTATATTATGTATTAGCATCTGTCATCGAGATACAATATCCAACTCCCACAACTTCTAGGAAGAGAGGTGTAACTTGGCTCATGGTTTAAGGATGCAGTCCATGGTTATCTATCTAGAAGGCAGAAACATCGTTATGACAGGATGTGGCAAAGAGATGCCTAGTTGGTGGTGGCCAAAAGCAGAGCAGAGGAACAATGGCAGAGAGGAACTGACTATACAGAGTATCCAAGGTCAAACCTCTGTGACCACCCCCCCCAAGGCCACATTTAGGGTAATGCTTTACAAATCTGCTAGGTATTTCTTAATCCAGTGAAGCTGATATATCAGGTTTAATGACCACACCAGGGAACTTTGGTCTTAGCCTTTTTGGGAATCTCAAGGGATAACTGGGGAGGGCTGATAGAGATGTTAGAAATTGGCCTATGAATAAGTCATCTGGGGTCATTTGAAACGTCCATTCATGTGTTTACATAGAAGAGTGCTGAACTTGTTGCTGGACATTGTTACCTGCTGAAAATATTCCAGTGTACAGCCCCTTGGCTTCAAGAGGCTATAATCTAATGAAAAGAGACAGTGAATACCCAAATGCACATGTGTCAGTAGGTAATCTTGTAGAAAAGTTAATGCTGTGAAGAAAATATTATCAGGGAATGGACCAGAGGTTGACAGGTTGGGGGCTTCCTTGTCCATCGTCACTGCAAACCTCTTTGAATCGGAACACACATTTAGTCTGAGATGTGAAAGGCAGGGAGGAGCCAGCCTTGCAGGGGTCTTAGAGATGAATTTTAGGGAAATGGAACAGCAAACGAAGAGGTCCAGATATGCAAAAGTATCTGAAGTGTGCAGGAAGAACCAAGACCAGGATTGTGATAGCTCAGAGGGTCAGGGAGACAGCAGCAACAGAGGGTGTCAGAGAAGTCAGCGTGGAACCTTGTGCAGGGAGCAATATTTATGCCAGTGGTCCCAGTAAGACTCACTTCTCCAGGTATATGGGGAGGAGGTACAGAGTGTTTCTCCAAATGGCTTTCGATGCATTGGTTCATTGACAGAGGCCCTCTGCAGTTCGTCCACACTGTGCTTCCTACTGCTGGAAAAGAAACCTCAACTCTGATTCTTTCACCTGAGATTAGATTTTTCACTAATTGCTACTCACTGTAGCTAGAGGCCAAAGAATTATGTAGAGCTACCCTGGCCTGTCCTATGAGCTGTTACTTTGAATTTTCTTATCTGGAAGTCTTAGTGAAAATTTTTACTTTACTCCAAGATCAGACATACTCTCATTTTTAAAAATGTTGCAAAACGCCAACCCTGTAAGTTTAAATTTGTAAGCAAGAACTAAGAGAGTATTCATTTATGTGCCTGTTCATTATCCAACAAACCTCAAATGCTGTTTGTAAAAGTCACTGTGAATTTGTGTTGCTTAATCCAAGCTATGGCACTTCACTGGTGTGAGCCTGCACCCTGAGGACTTCAGAAGTGGAGAGGAGCGGAAGGACTCCACCCAGCAGACATGAGACCCAAGTGGGAGGTGAAGTCCTCAGACACAGAGGGTGTTGAATAGGGCTGTCTTAGCTACTTTCTCATTGCTGAGACAAAATACCCAACACCCAACATTAAAGGAGGAAAGGTTTATTTAGCTCACAGTTTGTAGAGGTTTCAGTCCATAATTGGGTGGCTCCAAGGCAGGATGGGATGGCAAAAGAGAAACAGTCCATGGCAGGCAGAAGGCAGCAAAGCAATGAAGTAAGAAGCAGCAACAGACACCTTCTTTCTGCCCATTTATATTCCATCCAGGTTGCAAGCTTATTTTGATTTGTGCCACCCACACCCAGAGCGGGGCAGCCTTAATCCCAGCAGCACATCTTTATCCACATTCACACACCACAGTCCACCCACCCTTGAAACCTATGACCCATGAGGATTTGGGGGGATATCTAGATACAAGACACAACAGGCAGTCAGGTATGGGAGCCCTTTTTTGGGGAAGCAAGATGAGGTAGAGATAGGTATGGACAATTTACCAAAATTGTCTTTGCCCAAACTTATATGACACTGCCCCTTTAAGACATATCCTCCTTTTATGACTGGGGTTAAAACAGCCTCCGCAATTCTCAGAACTCTCTTTAGAGATGTGGAAACTGGGATTCACAAAAGGATAAATTCCCCAAAGCTAGATGGTTCTTCACGTCTCTTCCCAACCACTGCAGGCTCCCTTCCCAGAATAGGATCCCTTCCTGAAAGAGGGCTTTGATCTTGAAGACACAGCTACAGTGTGACGTCCTGATTTCAGAAATGTTGTCAGCTTTTTTTCTGTAGTTGATTCTAAGAATCAGTATTCATAGACAACAAAATGCCAGGTGAAGTTTGGGGTTTTCTTTATTCTGTTGGATATGGAGTCCCAATAACCCCACTAACACGAACCAGCCCTGATTGTCCAACTTAGATAATGTTTTCAATAACCAGCTGATGTGTACCCAAATGGAACTGAAATCTGAGGAAACTGGAAATCATTCCAGTGAAATGTGCCCAGGTTTACCACTCTAGCTCTATGGAGTTTTCCTCTTAATTTGGGGAAAGGGATGATTGCAAGAATGAAAACCTTAATTAAGGCATTGAACACTCCATTTAACTTGCTATAAGATGGGATGGGTTTAAGTTTCTGCCCACTGACTGAATTTGTCTTAATTCCAAGGAGCTCCAAAAGGAGAAGAGATGACAATTCTGTAGCTCTTGATGTGACTACGAGGAGAGGCAAGAAATGTAGACAGGCCGGTGGAATCTTCGCAAAGTAGCTGAACCAGATGGCCACTGGCAGAGCTGCCGGAAGGTTGTCAGTGCTGCAGAGGCTGGGATTGTGAGCTCTGAAGTCTACCTCCACAGGTTCAAATCCTGGCTCTCTTACTTACTGACTGTGTAGTCTGTGGCATGTTACTTCACAATTCTGACTTCTTTTACTCATCTGTAAAATGGGGATAATCATGCCTACACCACAGGCTCATTTTCAGATTAAATGAGCTACAGGCAAGGCAATGCATGTGAGGAACACAGTGCAGTGCCTGGCACCTAGTGGTGTTCAGTCTGTTCTGACTCCAAAATGTGATGCTGCTGAAAGAACCTTCCATTGGAGCCACGGAATGAAGAAGTGGCTCATTAACAACCAGCCCAGGGAGAATACACTCCACAGGAAACAGTGGGGTCATTAAGCACCAATGGTGGTAACAAGGCCATTAATTTCCCAGGGTTTCCTTTATTGAGCCACACAGAGAGGTGATGTTTAACCCAGCAGGGGAGTGGGGTTTGGAGTAGGATCTGGGGAGCAAGGGCTCACAGCTCTTTTGTAAGGTTGTAGGAAATGTGCACTGTTCGCTCTGCAGATCACCCCCAAGGACAGAACATCTGAAAAGCATTTCTGTGCATTCATGGAGAGGCAGTGAGGTGTGGAGCGAAGAGCCTTGGGCCTGCCTGTGAGTCCCATGTCCACCACCCCTGGCAGGGACACTATGGGGAACTTAGCTCATCTCTGGTTGTCTCCTCTTCTTCGTCTAAAACTGGGGAGAATCATGAGATGCTGGGAAGCCAGAATTAGACAACACAGGAGAAAGTACTTTGAGGATGTTTTTAAACCTTCATGTCCTAGGCAAAGGAAAATAGCATGATTGTACCAGCTTAGATTGGGACTTTCCTCACTTTCCTGTTCTAATTTTCTCCTCTTTCATTTGTTTGCTTGGAATAAGTAGATATATGCGTTACTTCTGGCAATTGCCAACTACTCAGACTTGGCTAAAATCCATTCCAAATCTCACAAAACAAAGAGCAGGTGCAATGTGATCTTCAGAATAAGTTATTTCATTAGAATGAATTTCTGAATGTGAAAAATCAATACCACTTCAGAAGAAATTTCTGGAAGAGCTGAATAGACCCACGTATCACTGAGTCCATCTGAATGGGATGTCTAAAATAATTTTTGCTCTGATTTTTTAAGCAACTAGGACAAAAGGAAGATAATATCAGTTACATAGATGGCTATGGAAAGCAAGGGAGATGTTCCCTTTTCTGGACAAATCTGGAGTTTGAAATATTCTTAAAAGATTCCTGTAGCGATCCAGAGACAGCCCGGTGTCCTTTCCTTCCTGGCCTCACCTGAACTCTGCACCTTGCTCTCTGCTTCAGGCTTCTGACTTTTCCTTCATCAAGCCATGAACCAGCCAGCTCAGGACCGTTGCAAAGTTGGTTCCCTCTGCCTAGAATGTGCTCTTTCTTTCTTCCTCTGGTTCATTTTTACTTCTTTTCAGAATTCACCTCAAACAACATTTCCTCAGAGGAAGTGTCAAAGCCACCAGTGTCCCCCTGCTCAGCTGGCATGGAACCTTCCATCCTAGAGCCTGACTCCCTTTGAGGCTCGATGATTCTCAGTTTCTGCTTCTGTATGGCTCCTAGGCAAGCCCTCTTAGAATGAACTATGCTTATTCTCCTCTCTGAGTTCTACACCTGGGGCAGTGACTGTCACGTGATGGGTGGGTGTCAGGAAACAACTGGAATAAAAAGTGCCTCAATCAGTGGATGCGCAAACTCTCCATAACAATACAGAGCTGCTCACACAGGAGCCTAGCCCAGAGAGGCCAGAAGTAGTAGCTCATGCTCTCCTCATCTTTGTAGTGTGGTTAGAGATCACACTAGACTTCTGCATTCTCAACTTAGAGAGGAAACATCCATCAGAAAAATGCTTGGCAATTTTTCCTGGTGAGCTATCCTGTGTGTTGGAAGAAGGGGTTCAGCTCCAGACCACTTCTACATACAGAATGCTCGATGCTGTGGCCTTAGGGCTGTCTCCTCCACCGTCTACTCGCAGCCCAGGTTGCCCCCCTGCAAAGCTGCTGACAGTTTGTGAATGGGCTGTAGCCTTGCTGTGACCTCCCTGCACCAGGAGGCTTGGCCCTAGTGCAGAATGTGTAATGCAGGTCAAGTTCTCCAGCTGGACCCTCCAGCATATGAAGACCCAAATCTGGTTCTACGACTGGGCTACTAGCCCTTAGAATCCTTGAGACTCAGTTTTCCCATTTTAACAATTGAGATATTATCTTCTGCATAGAATTGTTGTAAGGATTAAATCTGGAAATGTATACAGAGGCTTTATTGCTTTTAGTGCTCATTAAGAGGTACTATTGTTACCACTTTATTATTGTTACTGTTATTATTTTTACCACTTGCTAGAAAGTTCTTCTCAGTAGTCAGGTCCAAGGTCATGTGAAGCATTTCCAGTCATCCTGGGCAGGCTAAAGGAAACCTTTACACTGCACCTAGTGCCCATCTCTGTTACATTGCCTGTTCCATCAATGTGAATTGTCTATGGGTCCAATCGTCTATGGGTCCATCTAACTGTAGTGTTCTTAAGCACATGGTTCAGCTGTCCCGAACATATCACCATCACTGAGGACAGTGCAGATCCACAAGGAGCTCGGTAACTCTTCTGGTCAATGAATAACGGAATCCTAAACCAGGTAGAAAAATATACCTAACATAGGACAGTCAGACCCAGCGTTTGGATTGGCTGCTTTCTTTGCTCACATGTCTTTCGTATGTGTCAGTCAGACATTCAAGCACATGGAGTCTTTCTTCTGAAAGGCCTAGACAGGAGTGATGTATTCTGGTCTTTAAGGGAACACTGTTCAGGGCGTGGTAGTGCATACCTTTAATCCCAGCACTCAGGAGGCAGAGGCAGGAGGATTGCTTGATTTTGAGGCCAGCCTGGGCTACATAGTGAGTTCAAGGCCAGCCTGAACTACATAGCAAGACCCTGTCTCAAAAGTAGGGGTACGTCACTCTTTTCATTATTTGCTTTGGGAAGCAGCCACTCAGCACTTTCACCAATGATTTTTCATGAGGTGGGTTTTTCCCATTTTTTCTTCACTAGCCTCAGGTTCTTAGCATGTGACGCTACAATGTTTTTGCTCCAGATTTGCAAGTGCAGTGCTGTTAGTTCTCAAATCACTTTGTCACATAGAAAATGTTATGCAACAAAGAGGATTAGTTGTTTTCCCTGTGTAAATGTTTTGTCCTGGGAGCGGGGTGGAGGCTTACCTACCATTGAATCCCCTTGGCTGTGACTATGAGAATTTTTGACTCTCGCTGCTCCTTTCGCCTCATCTCCCAGCCAGCGTCAGTGCCACTGACCCCGGCGTCCACAGCCTAGCCTGCTCGGCCCTGCCCTGTGTCACAACAAGGCACTTTCCATGCTGATCTCTCGGGACCTCTGCATCTCTCCCTTCTCTTTCTGACAATCCCTGCTTCCCCCTAGTGACTTATTTCCATTATCATTTCTTTTGGGAAACCTTGCAGTGGCCTGATCTGGCCTGCACATCTCCCTGTCCTCTCTGCTCCAGTGCTGCTCTTTGCTTGGAAGGAGGGTGTGTGAGGGGGAATGTGGGGCACTTCAGCTTCATGTTTAAGAAAGTAAGCTTTGCAGTTAGACAGCCTGAGAGGGAATTTAAGCTCTAGTTACTCTTTGTTTTTGTTTTTGTTTTGGTACTGGGAATTGAACTCATGACCTCAGGCTTGCCAGGTAAGCGATGAAGTCGCTGAGCTATACCCCCAGCTGAGTTCTAGTTACTGTTTCTCTCTGAATTCATTTTCTTCTATGAAGTGAGGTGTGTTGGTGAGGCAGATGTGATTATTAATAAGGAACTCTGTTTTGAGCACTTTACATAGTGTATCAAACATCAGAAGCATTCAATATATGCTAGGCATTTTGCTACTACTAACATTACTACTATTAAAATAATTACAACTGCCCCTGTCCGTCCCTATACACCACACTAAAATGATTTGTTTAGGAATTTACCTCTGTCCTTCAGGGCCCAGGTTGCCTATTACCAAGGGGATTCTAAGCTGTGGCACCTCCAGTGGTAACGCCAAGACCCTACAGTAAGCCAGGATGGCTGGCCACGGCCACACCCCCTACAGCATCATAACTGAAGGAGGGGCTTACCTTCTGTGCTTTATCTTCTCAGTGCCGAATGCATTATTCTTTAGGTAGTGACCCACAGTGGGACTGGGGCTTGGGGGCCAGCATCACCTGGGAGGTGTGTCACCTGCATCCCTTTGTTTCAGACACGAATGTGGGTTTTCCTTCTCAGGGGATCCCTTCAGATCTCCTGACCTCTCCCCTGTCCTCAGCACATTTGCAAAGCATTGTATCAGTTGGCTATTGGTACTTAATAAACTTTGTGATTTATAACCACAGATGATTAACTCATGATAATTAACTCATAGGTTTGCAAAATAGCAGGAACTTGGCTCATCGAAGATGGGTTTGCTCATGCGTCTGTAAGATAAGTTTAGTTGGCCAGTCAGCTGATGCTTCCCTCATCTTGGGGCTTCATTGGCTCACTTGGTTTGCCTTGCAAGGCGGCAGAGTCCTGAGAGAGAAGTGTGCAAGGCCTGCAGGGCCCCTACTCAGCACTATGTCCATTGTGTTCTGTTGACCAATTAAAGGTGCAAGCCTAGCCCAGATTTAAGGGAAGGCAAATGGATACCAAAGCCTGAGCTGCAGGACTACAGAGCACAGAGTGTAACTACATGAATGACAACAAGGATGGCGGACATTTGTACATGCTATTACAGCCACTAACCTAACACAAAGCTTTTACAGCTTCTAACCTAACAAAAAGCTGGTGCTCAGTAAGTGTTAATGCAGGTGCTATAAGTCACATAATTCTCAGATACCCACTAAATGCATTTCTCAACATCCTTAGGCAGCAAGAACTATGAAGTCTGGTGTCTGGAAGTTGAGGGATGTCTGCGAGGTACATAGGTGAAGTTATAACACAGTGCTCATGCCATGATGAGGTACCTTCCTGAGAAGTGACACAGTAAGGCTTATGAATGTGCTCTATTCAGGGAGAATGTTTGCAAGTCAGAATCATTCCTAAATCTGACCAAGTAAATATTACTCAAATAGGAAGTTTCACACTTCCTAGCAATTCTTCCACACCACTGCTTTTTCTCTGGCTTCCAGCCATCCTGGACTCTGGCTGAACACTGTACTACTGTATAGTGTCTCATTGTACAGGAAGCATACAGCGGCACAACTGTGACAATGTCTGGCAGACGAGTGAGCTATGTTCCGCAATTAGTTTGCATCTACAAATGTTCGTAAGTCATGGTCTGTTTGTATCTGTGAGTGTTCACAGTTCGAATGTTCCTGAGTTGGGGACGTACTGTGTGTAACAGAACTCTGTATGGTTAGAAAAATACTCAGCTGGTCAGCTTTGGAAAGTTTCATTAAGTTGATCTCGTAAAGGGACACGAACTTGACACCAACTACCCGAGTTCCTCCTGAATCTGGGACAAATGGGGTCTGTGCTGCCATAGAGAAGGCAGATGCATCAGAGAAAGTTCTGGAGCATCGATAGAAGGACTTCTTCTTACACTGTGCACCACCGTGAGTCCTCATGCTAATTCCACCAACTGATGTCCATCAGATTTGCTGGCACATTTTTCATTTGATGGGGAAGTCTTACAGTTTGGCCCCAAATGCTGGTGAAGTGGAAAATGGTGAAAACAAAAGCAGCAGGCTAAAAAGAAGCCATTTAACTAGATATCTTTTAGTCCAATGAGTAAACAGCTGAATTAATTAAAACCTACTTTACAGCCACTTTATACATTTAGCTAGCATAAACAGGATCTCCAGGCCTCGAGGGACTGTGAGGACAAAGACCTCCAGCACTAGCAGCAAGCTGCAGCCTTAGAAGTGTATTTGGAAATCACACACTCCTGCAGAGAAACACTGGAGTTTATTGTGGACGTGGGAATAAGGCAGGTCATAAGTGATGTAGTAAAAACGGCGTGGGAATGTAGTGATTTGTGGAAGGTAGATGAATTAAACTCAAGAAGCCTTTGCAGAATAGAGTAGCACTATTATTGGGCCCCAGCTTGTGAGAGAAGAGACAAGCCTTGCCAAAGGGTTGTCCAGAAGGAAATTTATCAAGATGGAATCTATGTGTGGCTGTGACTTCTGGAGGCTGCTGAGCTATAGAGCCATGTACCTGAGGTGGGCAGGTTTCTGAGTAATCCTCTTTGTGGTTTGACCTTGGGCAAGTTGCTTCAGCCACTTTGACCTCAGTCTCTTCATCAATGAAATGGATAATATTAAAACAGCACCTCTGCTAAAGGGCCTGCAGAAAGCTAGTAATACCACATTTGTAACCCGAGTTGGTGTTAGCCACTGATGTTATCACAGTGAGCCTTAGACTCTCACGGTCCCTAGGACCTCTGAGTACTTAGTTGGAATTCTACCATAGCTGATGCCTTCTGCTAACCTTCTCCATGTTTACAGGAAGTTTTCTTAGGTAGGTATAGTGGATGCTCTTGGTGCCCACTCACACCCCATTCACCCCTGCCATTCTGCTGAACGTCTCCTGGTATACCTGCCCACAAACACAGCAGGCTGGAAGTGCCAAGCACTTCATGGCTCCAGGAGCAGCCTTCCAATAACTACAGACAGGAGTTAGGGAAAATACTTCTCTTCTGTATTCTTGGGATGCAGTAACTCTCAAGAACATTCTTGATCATCTTCCAGGGTTCCTGGTGGAACTGAGGTGATCTTGTCCACAGAGGGGATCCGGTATTCTCAGCTCTGGTGTTGGTTTCCTGCTCTTCCATGCCTCACTTCTTCATTCTCCCCCTGCTGCTTCTGCAGGTCACCCCCCACACAAACCACTTGCATTTAAATCCGTTGGCCAAGAGCAAATGTTCTGGTGACTGCAGATGACAGTAGTGTGCTATACATTTCAATAAGAGAGAAGAAAGGATTTTGAAAGCTTCCTCAGAAAAAATGACTGGTGTTTGGGAAGGCAGGGGTGTGTGTGTGTGTGTGTGTGTGTGTGTGTGTGTGTGTGTGCGTTTGAGATGGGGTCTCTCTATGTTGCCTAGGCTGATTCCAAACTCCTAGGTTCAAGAAGTCCTCCCACTTCAACCTCCCAAGTAGCTGGGGATACAGGAGCAGGAAATAGGAGAGATATGTTTAACTTGCTTTTAACATGATTACCAGTATATACGTATATTGAAATATCATGTGTTACCCCATTAATATGTACAATTTTTATGTATGAATTAAAATAAATTTTAAAAAATAAAAATAAATTTAATTAAGTACATAATCTTTATGCCACAAGGTAGGTACTGTGCCTGATCCATTTCTGAATATTACCACTTTGATCCTTGGAAGATAGACCAATGTTTACTAAAGGAGTTTGCATTTAACCCTAACCCTCTGAGGCTCATACAAATAAGCTGGCTCTGTCCTTCTCATAATCATTTTCTGTTTCAAGCTGACTTCTGTCCCCTTCATTCCAAGTTAATTCTCCCCTTGCCAAGTTTTACCTGCTCCAAAGCTCTATTTCTTATTCTTTGAGATTTTCCCTCAGAACATGGTTCCAGGTTTTATCCTGTGCTAGATCTTAGATTCCAGTTCATGTAGAGACACCCAAACAGTGACCGTTGGAAACTGAGCCTCAGGTCAGTGTGATGCTTGCTCCCTGTCCAGGCAGTGTGGGAAGAGTCGCAGGCTAGACTGTGAATCCTTAGGTAGATGAAGCACATGGTTATTTCACCGCCGGGTAGCACTCTTAAGTCTTCTCCAACGCCTTTTAGATCCATGCCTTTGATCTCAAAAATGTAATATTCATTTAGTCATTCGTTCAACAAATAGTCACCAAGTTCACTGTATAGTATGTTTTTGGGTGAGTTCTGAAATTTTAAATTTTTTTAATTAATTATGTATTTTATTTAGTACATGTTTGCAGTCCATAATGATTATATTCATCATGGAGTTTGTACATGTACATAAAGTTTCTACAGCTATGAAGCTGATGAAGACAGACGCCTGTGCTTGAAAACTCAACATAGACAACAGGAGACATTGCAGACCCTTCCTTGACATTTCAGGCTGAAAAAGACCCACAGAGGGTCACTGTGGACTGAGAGGTGAGGCTGTGTGACACAGCAGTGCTCTCAAAGCATGGTCCCTCAACCTGCAGCATCACAGAGAGTGTGAGGTGCACCCAGGAATCAGAAACTCTGAGGCTGGGCAGCAAGCTCTGTTCTAGACAGCCCTCCGTGGATTCTGATGCCCGTGGAATTTGAGAACCACCAGGAGCAAGAAGTAGAGCATGTTATAACAGAAACAGAAGAGTCCTGGTGTATATGCATGTGCATTTGTGTCCATGTGTGGAGATAACTGGGTGCATATGGGAGCAGAAATCAGGGACACCTTCCTAGATTAGGTCAGCCCTTAAGGAAGTCTCGAAGGAGTAGAGTGAGCGTATTAGCTTTGATATGGGTTGGTGCCAATCTACCACGAGATGACCTAAATAAGTCATAAGATAAGGCTCAGATATTCCTGGTAGTGAGTCAAAAACAGGTAAAAGTTGTAAGTTACAATTGTCACTTATTGAACATTGTGGGCCTTGAACATTGTAATCTAATATGTATGAAGCATTTTCCTATGCCAAATGCTCATTTTGAGTTTTATGTTTATTACCTTGTTTCATTGTCACAGCCTCCTGTGAGGCTGATGGGATTGTTGTTATCCCTGTATTAGTCACTTTCCCATCACTGAGACACAATACCTGACACTTGCAACTTAGAGGAGGCAAGATTTACTTCTGCCAGAATCAGCTGGTCTGAGACAGGAGCATCATGGTAGAGCAGAGCCGCTTATTTCATGGCAGCTGAGAAGCAGTGCCAGAGAGGAAGGGGCCAGGAACCCATGTGGTACCCAAGGTCACTCCCCCATGACCCACCTAGACATGCCCAAGAGTGTGCTCATCTAATTTGCTAGGTGTTTCTTAATCTGATGAAGGTGACAGGTCAGGGTGGATGGACACATTGTCCATTTAACAGTTGAGCCATTGGAGGCAAAAAGGGTGGGAGGCACTTGCTGCAGTGAACGGCAGAAAGAAAGTATGGTTGCTGGTCCACATGCTACACCCTACATTCTTATGTCCTGCTCCTATCAGATGTGTCACCTAACCCTCAGATCCCTCCTCTCACTGCAATAACTTACCTAGAAAACTCATTTAAACTACAATTTGTCCTGCATTTCAGTATAAAACAAGTTTTGACCTCCCAATCAAATGTAGAGAAAATTTTTAAAAGTTGAAAAATTTTAGAAAGCAGATCAGATGTTTATCTCAGGCCTTTGTAGAGCTCTTCCTGGAGCTCCTCGGTGCTTTCTAAGATGTAATCGCCCCTTTCTGAACCACCTATCTGGAACTGGAGTGATCAGTGGACTCAGAATACTGAATAGGCCTCTCTGGGAGGCCTGAGACTTGGGGTCCATCATCTACTTTTAAGTGTACATTTGTCAGCTTCCAGAGTTATAGACATCCTTGGCAGTGTTTCCTAATATTTTCTCCCCCTGGAGTGAGGAGTACTGAGGTGGGGAGGCCGTTGAATTATTTATCCTTTCTGTTTATGGACCTTTTGTGTTCAGGAAAGTACAGGCAAAAACTTGGAAAGATCAACATGTCTAGGGATTCCGTGTTCTGAAAGGCCACTTGTCAAGTGGCTATTCTAATTTACTCCCCGAATTTTCAGAAGAGAACTGAATTAATTAATAAAAGAAAATAGAATGAATCGTTCAGAGGTAGTGATCAGTACTCCCAAAGTCCGGACATCCAGTAAAAAGGAAATCCAGCTAATTGGAAAAGAAATTGGCAAAATTCTAGATTGCAGCTCTGTTGTTAGTTGTTTGAGTTGAGTTAATTATTGGTATCTTAACAGGCTTCATGTTTTCTTGCACGTATCAGCAGGTGATTATACTAGTGGAACTTGGATTTCTGGATTAAATGCTAGATGTCCTGAATGCAAATATATTTTATTTGCTTATTTCCACTGAGGAATTGCCACTTAAAGCAAGAAGATGTTATAAAAATAGTCAATACAACTACACTTCCAGATTTACCAAGATTTTCACATCCCATCATCACATCTTACCTGCTTTGTGCCCGGTGTGTAATCACTATAATTTGGTAAGAAGGAGACACAGTCACCTCCATTCTGGTCTCTTCAAAATTGAACTTAAGTTTTGTGAGAGGAGGCAGATAGCAATAAAGTTACCTGGGTGAGAAATCTACATGAAAGGAGTAGTAAATGGTCTTCCAAAGGCAAACAGCCAGCTAAAGGAAATTGTGTGTTAGATTTGGGAAGGACAACTCAGAGAGGAGGTGACTGGCAACACAGAAGAATGTCATGGGGTATGACAAATAGCAAGAAGTAACCTTTGTGATGTGAAGGCACTGAAAACTCTGGGGCTGTGTTACAGCCATCAGCCCGGCCTGGGTAACAAGGAGATGAGAAACTCAAGACTTTAAAAGGTAACTCTAGTTACTGGTAAGTTCCTTCTTGATAACAATATTAATTTTCTATTAAATATAATTTTTAAATGTATTGCAGGTTGTAGTAGCAGCATTACACACTTCAATGACATATGTGAGGCATCATTCTAAGAACTAGACATGTCTTATTTGTTTTTTTTTTTTTTTTTTTTTTTTTTTTTTTGAGACAGGGTCTCTCTATGCAGTTCAGGCTGGTCTTGAGCTTACTTTGGAGCCCAGGCAGGCTTTGAACTCACAATGATCCTCCTGCCTCAACCTCCTGAGTGCTGGGATTACAGGCGTGAGCCACCACATCCGGCTAGAACTAGACATGTTTTAACTCATTTATTCTCAGCACAGCTCCATAAGATGGTCCTGTTATTATCCATAGTCAATAAGGGAACTAAAGCACAGAGAGATTAAGTAACTTGCCCAGGGTCACATGGGTATATAGAAGCAAAAGGCTGTCTTATGGGAGGCTTATAAAATTAGGCAGGTCAGACATTGTTATTTCTGTCAGTTTATATACAAGGACTGCATCAGTCAGGACTCTTTATTGGGAGTTCCAAGAAAACTGAGTCAAATTGATTTAAGTCAAAATGATCATGAAGAGTTCACATAACTTTTAACCAAGAAGCTGTCCTGTCTACTTAAGCCAGGACCTCAGATGACCCCACCGGGACCGGTCTTTTCCACATTTTGGCTCACCTCTTCTTTCAGTTGGCTTATTTCCAAAACTTTTAGTAGCGTAAATATGCCTGTTATCAGTTCAACACACACCCTCTAAAGTTTTCCAAGCTAGCAGAAATGAGAGGCTTCTTTATTGCTCTGTAGTATAAGAAGAGTCCTGCTTCTTATTTGGTTTGGTCTTGCATGCAATCTTGAACCAAGGAACTGAAAATACCCTAATTGGCCAGGCTGAGTCATATGTCCAACCTCTATCAAGTCCGGTAGAAGGAATGAGTTACAAAAATGGAAAGCGCTGATGTTACTAGCAGAAGGCATGGACAATGGAAAGCTAAATTGTAGTTAATGACCTTTATTGCAAGTCCATAGCTCAGAAAGATTAAGGCACCTGAAGTCACACAACTAATAAACTTATGAAATAGCCTCATGCCATGAGTCTGTCTCATTTGCCTTTGCTTCTCTATCATTTGGTACAGTGCCTGGCCCAGCTGCTTTTAGTGAATGTAATTGAGATTATTTTTTTGGTCTTTTTGAGACAGGGTCTTGCTATGCAGTTCAGGCTGGCCTTGAGCTCGCTTTGTAGCCCAGGCTGATCTCGAACTTGCAACGATCCTCCTGCCTCAGCCTCCTGAGTGCTGAGATTACAGGTGTGCACCACCACGCCCAGCTGTAATTGAGATTTGAACCTGTGTCTTCCTACTCTGCACTGTGAAGGTATTAATCTCCATACAGTTGATATCTGCCATAGAAAGTGCCTGTGTGCTCTCAGGGGAAATGCTGCTTTGAGTGTTGGGATGGCAACCTCCGCTCTGGCCCATGTCCCTCTGGTGCAGTTCTCATCAGTTCTTGATTACCTTTATTAGAAGATCAGGGGGGGCTGGGGGTTTAGCTCAGCGGCAAAAGCGCCTGCCTGGCAAGCGCAAGGTCGTGAGTTCGGTTCCCGGTACCGGAGAAAAACCAAAAAA